>NW_028186534.1:10969774-11038915 GCF_003343005.1 Rhea americana
GCGTGCAGGGCCGCGGCGCGGAGCCGCAGGGGGAGTTTGGCGGCGCCCCGTCCCCGCCGGGCGTCACTGGGGCCGCTGATGAGAATCCCGAACTGCTGGTTAGAAGCGTCCTAAAAGCAACTGCGAAGTTGTTTGGGCTGATACCATGAGCTGTTTTAAGATAGTGACGTCTGCACGCGCTAACTTGGCAAACAAATTATTTGGGAAACATAATCTTTGGGCTGCTCGGAAATTGCCGTGTGTGAGGCCGTGGGGACATACAGTGCTCGGTAGCAAAGAGGTTGACCACRGAGATGAGTTTTGGCACTAGTTGCTGAAGCAGGAGTCAGAAAATCAGGATTACAGCAGATTTTTATGCAGTTAAGATCTCACTGATCCTGTGAACCATGATACCAGAGGAAGAYGTTTCGGGGAGAAGGTGATTGCATTTTCAGGTGTGTTAGCAGAAGTGCTCCTTGTCATTAATGGAGTTACATGGAGGCGCCTTTCTTCATTCTGCTTTCTAGGGTTCTGTTTTAGTTTTTGGAGTGCCTTGCTGTCTCCTGGAGCCAGTGGAACAGGTTCCTTTTGCAAAGTTTGTTTTGTAAAGTCTTGAGAGAATATGGGAAGTTTTCCGTCATATTTGCTGATCTTTCTCTATTCCAGGATGTCTTCAGGTGCATTGTTTCCAAGCCTGGTGCCAGGCTCCCGTGGCTCTTCCAGCAAATACCTGGTGGAATTTCGGGCAGGAAAGATGTCCCTGAAAGGCAGCACTGTAACCCCAGACAAAAGAAAAGGCCTCGTTTACATCCAGCAAACTGATGATTCCCTCATTCACTTTTGCTGGAAAGACAGGACTTCAGGCAATGTTGAAGATGTAAGTACACCTTTTTATTTCAAGGTATTTAAGTCACAATGTTGTCTTGTTTCTGTTTTGTCCGCATGCTGAAAGAGCTTTTCTAAGACAAATTAAGATGAGAATGTCACTGACTTGACAGACAGGCATGTTTAAATCCTCTCTTCTCTGAGGAATAGCAAGAAAGAGGGCTTGAGGAGGATGGCGGAGGCTTTTGTGGGAGACCAAGAGGAGTAAGAATTATTTCCTAAAACATTTTTTTCCTACTGCTGTATTTTCCAGGATTTGATTATTTTTCCTGATGACTGCGAATTCAAGAGGGTACCTCAGTGTACTACTGGTCGTGTGTACGTGCTGAAATTCAAAGCAGGATCAAAACGACTCTTCTTCTGGATGCAGGTTTGTGAGAAATAGATAACATAGGTCTTGAAACAAAAAAACCTTCCAGTTTGTCTTGAAGGTATAAAAGCGACTTTCTTACAGGAGCCTAAGACAGATAAAGACGAAGAACACTGCCGTAAAGTGAACGAGTATCTCAACAATCCACCAATGCCTGGTGCTTTGGGTGGTAATGCGAGTGGAGGCCATGAGCTCTCAGCGTTAGGAGGTACAGTCTATTCTTTGCTCTTTAATGTGAGAAGCTTTTTTAGAAAATAAGATCCTTTGGTTTCCTATGAAGAAATTCCTTAGGACTTTGGAGGGTGAGTTGGGAATGATGTTAATACAAGTGTAAACATGCTTTTAGCAGAATAAAATGTGCTGTTGTAATAGGTGCAGGTTAAAGGTAAGACTGTCAGAAGAAATCTCTTTTTTGCTAACAGATTCTCTGGAGTCTTACTTCTTTGTGAAGCCAAGTTGCATTTGTCTTTTATGAGCATCATGAATCAGTAAACACTTGAAACTGTTTTTTTCCATACAGAATGTGATGCCAATTAATCTCCTGCTGTTTGAGCCGGAGTGCTGTGAAAAAAATATGTGAATATGTTGTGTTTCAGAATGTTTTTGTTTTTAGGTGAGGGTGGCTTGCAAAGCCTTCTTGGAAACATGAGCCATAACCAGCTCATGCAGCTGATCGGACCCACGGGCTTAGGAGGACTTGGTAAAATGCTTTAATATCTTTATGCCAAAATGGTATTTTCTCCTGGCAGGTTAAATCTTACCTGACAATGAATATTTTCAAGTAGTGCTATTGATTTGAATAGCACTTCCTTGACATGAGAAAGCAAGGCCCTACCTCAAAGATGAGCTATAGAGGAAAAAAAAAAGGATGCAGGAAAGGAAGGGAAACAAAACGCACCCCTCCTGTTAGGGCTCAGTGAGCAAGGAATGTAGGTTCTGCTCCTTGCTTCACTGAATCTTTCACTTTTTCCCTTCTTTTCTTCCTCCTAAATATTCACTGAAGCAGGGATTAAACAACTGAGATTTGTCCCATTTGGATACCTSAGTTATCAAGCTACAGAGCCTTGCTCATGTAGTCTCTGATACAGTGAATATTTGTGTGCAAACTAGAATGGCTTCAAGAGGAAGGCTGGAGTGTACCTACTGCTGCAGTTTATAGCTCGGAAGGGCTTAGGGCTTTCTCTTCTGGGTATTGCTGGGAAGAGCTTCAATCACTGAGCTGTTTTTCTGAAGGGAGTGGGAGATAGGCTGGGGTCCCTGTTGCAGTCTGCTCTTAACACTGCCCATGCTCAAAAGCCTAATAGACCATTTATTGAGAAATCAGACCTCGTCGTTGAAGTAGGCAAAGGAATACTTAGCAGGTGACAGTGATAAAGGTTTGGTGCCTAAGCTCCAAAGTCCTTTTTTTTTGGATCTAGCCTTAGTGTCTTTGTAAGCTTCAAACGCAGATCTGATGTTGGAAGATACTGACTTCTTAGGGTGTGTTTGGAAAAGGCTTCCTTTCCTTGCTTCCTTCTTGAAGCTTCACAGGACTCCTGAAACTTATTTTCTCTTACTATCAGTACTTGTTGTCAGCAGCTACTCTTTCTTTGCCTTTGCATCTAATTGTAAGACAGCTTGACACAAAGCTAACTACTGTAATGCAAAAAAAAATCATCTACTTGAGTCTGCAAACAGTGTTTTTGATGAAACTGGATGGATCTTTCTCCCTAGTTATATATTCTTTTACATCTTGTTTGCATCTCTCTCGGGACTCTGCCTTTACTGCAGCTCCTGGGTAAACTTTTCCTAGCAAGGACATAGTAGATTAGCATGTGCTACAGCCTGGTTAGCTTTACTCTGCTGTTTCTGCTGCTGTGGAAGCAATGTGATTAGTGAACAGGTCCCTGATAGATGGCTTACTGCTTGCTCTGACCTCTCCATATTTCTGCAGTTTCAGTCAATGATGTGTTTGCTACTGGAGCACTGTGATTCTGTCCTCTGTGTTTGCAGACTGTTCCCAAAAGGTAGATGATGAATGCAGATGCTTGTATAGGAAAGTGTATCTAATTAGATGTGGCATAAGAAACCCTTGAATGGGAAGCATGTAGTAAATGGAGCATTTAGCCAATGTGGCTCAGGAATCCTGGTCACTGATAACTGATGGAGTTAGAAGCCAAACCATTCCCTAGTTCTTTTTAGCTGATGTTCTTGATGCTGCTGCAAGTTCTTGGTAGCTGTGAATAGCAGTATGAATGAAGGAGGCTGTGATTCTAATTTCTTTCACATATGACAGTTGGCTGAAAGGCCACGCACTGGTTTTCTGTTGTTTTTTCCTGATCACTGTTCTGCTGGGAGCACTTCACTCGTGCATGGAATTGTCTTTATTTTGCCCTGCTTGTAAAGTGTTTAAGGACTCGGTTGTTTCTGCTGCTGCATCTCTGTATTAGATATGAAGTTACAAGAAGTCTGTATGGGGGAAGACTCAAAAGTTGTCTCTACAGTCTTTCTGCTGAGGGCCTCTTTAAAGTTTAGAGAAAATTTGAWTTTTTTTGGAAACTAGTAGAGAAGAGGGTATGGGTTCTCTGATAATGATTATGTATATATGGCACAAACCAAACTCATTTCATCCTTGTGAAAAGCTAGAAATTTGAGTAATTTCTAAAATGTGCAACTATCTTTAAGACAGTTTTCTAATAGGCATGCAAGATCAGAAAATGAGAGCTGTTTGTTTACAGAAAGGGGGGGAGGGGTTGGTCTAGGTTCTCTCACCCCCTCCTCCTTTATTTTAGCCAATAAAACCTTTCAGGTACAAGAATGACCTCTCTGGACCCAGAGAGGTGCAAAAAAAAAAAAAAAAAAAAAGAAGTTTCTAAATCTGGTGGTTTTTTTATCTTTATGGAAGGTGGGCTGGGTGCACTGACGGGTCCTGGGCTGGCTAGTTTGCTTGGAAGTGGGGGACCACCAACCAGCAGTTCATCATCAAGGTAGGATACCTATGTGATCTGAATTTGTAATATTTTTGTAATGTAAAATTGCCACTCATGTGGGAGGAATTGTGACCTATTAAACAGAGAGTATAATGGGAATTAAGATTGCTTAATGCTCTCTAGAATGAGAGTGGTAGCTCTTTTTTTTGCAAGGGCTTGAAAAGAAGTTTTCTCGGGGGGAGAGTGGAGAGGGCAAAACTCTTTTTGCAGGTAATTAGTTATACTAATTACCTTCCAGCTCTCGCAGCCAGTCAGCTGCTGTGACACCATCTTCCACAACCTCTTCTACGCGTGTAACTCCTGCCCCATCTGTTCCTGCGGCTGCATCTGTGACCAGTCCGAGTCCTGTACCGAGTTCGGGTAATGGAACCAGCTCAGCCACAAGCCCAACCCAGCCCATTCAATTGAGTGACCTTCAGAACATTTTAGCTACTATGAATGTGCCATCTGGAGCAGGAGGACAGCAAGGTAACAGTATTCTGGCCAGACAGCTGTTGGATCCAGGAGTCCTTTGGAGCTGTTTTACTGTCCTATCCTGTTCCAAATTGGTTTGAAAGGTCTCTTTTTTGTTCTTTTTTTCATTTGAGTGCCATTGTTTTTGACTGCTTCAAGAATCTTAATCTTGTTCCAAAACTGAGAGTGAGCAAGGATGCCAGCAATTTGCGCAATACACTTCAGTACTCCACTGACAAAATCATTTGGTTAGCGTGGCAAAATGTGGGTTTTTTGTACATAGTCTAACAATCAACCATTTTTCTTCCTAGTTGACTTGGCTACTGTTCTGACTCCTGAGATAATGGCTCCCATTCTGGCCAATGCTGAAGTTCAAGAGCGGTTAATGCCTTATCTTCCTTCAGGGGAATCTCTGCCACAGACAGCAGAAGAGATTCAGAATACTCTGACATCTCCTCAGTTTCAGCAGGTAGATGCCTAGCTGTCACTGAAGTGCAGCTCTCCTTTCCTCCTTCCCTACATGGGGTGACTTGTGTTGCCCTGCTTTTTCAGGTTTTTGCCACAGTTCAGAGCAGGAAGCTATTCTGTAGACGTGGAAGCGGGGAAGGATGTGACTTAATGAAAGTCACTATTCACTTTTTCCTTCCTTCCTGTGGTTGCCCAAGGGCAGATTAGAATATTTTACCTTCTCTTTTGGAATTGGGCTTTACCTTTCTCTGTACTATAAAGGCCATCTCTGGCAAATTACAGCAGATGTTGTAGCAAATTCATTATTTTCTTTTTTTAAAATGACTTCTACACTGTCTTAAAAATAGTTTCAGGTGACTGCACAAATGATTGGAAGGGAAAGAGGTGCTGGTGTTTACATCCTTTTTTTTCTTTTAAAACACTAGTATGTAATTCAAAGTATGTTTAGATATACTTTTATCAGGTTAATTTTGGTTTATTGTAGGCCATCTCAAACTATGCATACTGAAATTTGTCATTATACAAAATTTCATTGGCTAAGAAGGATGTCTTTAGGTTAAACTATGACAACCTCTTTTGTGCAGACAAGACTTCAGAAATGAAGGATATTTTTCATTGTATATATTTGATAGAGTATTCTGCAGGTAGATAAAAGCTTAAGTAAGTTGTCCATGCTCTAAATTAGCTGGAAGTTATGTCACTGTGGTTTGGGGTGCTGCTAAGTCTATGTTCTAGCAGGGCATATCAATTTGTGCTTTTTGCAGCAGTGTCCATGGCTTTATGGTATCTCTAGTTGGTTAAAAGCAAGTATTGTTCCTGATGATTGGAAAATACTTACAGGGCCTGTGGTGACAAGAGGCAGTTCAGAGCCTGACCACAGTGCAGTATTTTTTTTTAAAGGTGGGAGGCTGCTCCCAGATAGGTCATACAGTCAACATACTGTAATAKATTATGGAAATGTACAGAGAGAGAATGCTGTCATCATTATAATATTACATGGCAGCCATGTAGTGTTGGAAAAAAACCAATGCGAACTTTATTTGATGCTGTTGACTTTAATCCACAGGCATTGAGCATGTTCAGTGCTGCCTTAGCTTCTGGACAGCTTGGCCCTCTAATGAGTCAGTTTGGCTTACCAGCAGAGGCGGTAGATGCAGCAAATAAAGGTGGTAAGTATTTATGTTGTTGAGAGCATGATTAAGTATCCCTTTTGCATTGTACATAAATGTTGCATGTAGATGCTGAGTAACTTTCCGAAGTTGACTCTTGTGCTTTCTTAAAACGAAAACGTATGTATGTATGTGGCTCAGGTTTTCTTCAGCAGATGCAGCTATTGCTGTCAGACTGACATTAGAGAATTCAGGGTTCTGCAAAGACATGTGCTGAGTAGCTTTGTGACTGTTTTCTTGAAAGCAAGAGATACAAAAGATTCTGGAAATGTCATAGTCACCTTGTTTAGGAATGCTTTCGTTGTGAGAATCTTTAATGATTCATTTGAAGTAAGTGCACAACTGGGGCCTTAAGCACTCTGAGGGAAGGGAGGGTATCAGTTTTCCCTGATGAGCTTTTAGAATCCCTTCCATTATCTATCTAAGTAAACCTCTTAGGCTGCCTGTACACAGTGTTAAACTCCATAAAATGCTGGTGGTGGCAGAGGTACCCAAATGTGCACTGTATCTGAATGCCTGTTAAAACTGTCTTCTCTAGAAGAGAAGAATTTTTGTAAGTAAGTAAGTAGAAGAGTCTTTCTAAACAAACAGTTTGTTTTTCAACTAAGGAAGCTTAACCTCCTGTGGAGAATGAATGCTGCCTCTAAAAATGCAAAGTTAAATAACTAATACGATGTTTAACTTTTAGATGTAGAAGCGTTTGCCAAAGCAATGCAGAACAGTGTCAAGTCAGACCAAAAGGAAGGCGACTCTAAGGACAAGAAAGATGAAGAGGAAGATATGAGTTTAGATTAAGTTATTTGCTCTTCGTTACAGATATTCCTAGATACTAACTTAAGCAACTGTAGTAGGATTACTAACTTCATATTATGCTTATATAAATCTACAAATAAAGGAATTTTCTTTATCTGCCATATTGGGTTTCTCAGTCTATTTAGCATGCACTTAAGTAGTACTTGCTGTTTATTTTCAGTGGAGGTGTTTGCAGTTCAGTTCAGTTTTAATGTGTTTGTCATCAGGCTAGCACAGTTCTTTAGATTTCCTTGTGATGGAGTCCTGAGAGTTGAACTCAGGACTCATAGTTGAGAACTGTGTAGTTAGATAGAATCTCAGTGTTAATTCTAAGTGGAAAATAGGAAGTTACTTGCTTGTGCTTTGTTATGTTGCTGCTGTGCATAGCTGAAAGTTGTGAAAAATATTTTTACTTGGGTAAGCATTGGGTAGTTACCTTAAGACTGGGGGCTGTTTGACAAAGGAGAAGAATCACTTCCCTCAACCTGCTGCCTCTACTCTTGCTCATACAGCCCAGGATGTGGTTGTCTTTTGTAGCAGTGAGGGTGTGCTGCTGACTCGCATCCAACTTCTTGCCCAGCAGGTCACGTTCTGCAAAGCTGCCAGAGTTTGTTGTCCTGCATACACTGCCGCGTGGATCATCCTGTCTCAGGTGCAGGTCCTCACCTTTGTTGAACTCCATGAGGTTCAACTGCATGAACTTCAGAGTGCTACCACTGCAGGTAGCATGCTAGGAATTACGGCAGTAGCTCCTAGAGATGCTGCCAGAGAGGGAACTGCTTGTGGCAAATACAAAGGTAGGGTCCCATGGTGACATTTCCTGAGGTGGTGGTTATTCCTCTTCCAGGTCTATGTAAATCTCTCTCATACTTGCCCTTCACTAGTCAAGTGAAAGAGAGTAACATAGAACTTTATTGAACTCCAAAGTATGTACCAGTGATTTACAAAGACCATCTTTAATACTACAACTTAAAAACAGGTCATAATTACATTTAAGATAGACATGTTAAAAACCCATTTTACAATATTTACCCCTCATAAAAAAACAACAACATAATGATATAAGTTATAAGTCCATTTTAGAAGCAAGATTTTTGTCCCCAAGTGTCTAGATATATATATATGTATATATATATATATATATACACACACACACACACAAATATATATATGATGTGTAAGTGCACAAGTGAACTAGGTGGCTTGGGAGAAAATGGTTTTGATTTCAAGTGAAAAAACTGCACTACAATAGGAGTGAGTTAAGCCAAACAGGAGAAGGTAACTGTTGGAAGGGCAGGTGAGGGCAAAAATGACACATTTTAAAMCCAGCCAGGCTTAGAGGTAACCTTTCTTTATTTTTTTCCCCTTTCAAGCAATGGTTTCTTCACACAACAGGACTTTTGCCAGTGTATCTAATGGCACTGAATGTAACTGCAGAGTTTTATGAGTCTAGGTGTGTCATTTGTGATGTCCTCCTATTTTTCCCTCAGCAAGTCTTCCAGCCTTGCCTTTTTTTTTTTATTGTTTTGAATTAATCTGAACAGAAGAGGCTAGTTCTGTAAATAGAATTTCATCTTGAAGCCCCTCTTGCACAGCTCTTTGCATAGCAGTGGCAGGTGAGCCTAGAGTGACTTGGGGGTTAAATGCATCCTTGCATTTGTCACACAAAAGTGACAGAATTAATCCAGTTTGTCCTAATTGCATTTGTTATAAAAGAAAGGCTGCCTAGAGCCTTTAGCAGAAGACAGTCTGTGCCTGTTACTAACAGCCTTGAGTATTTTGTGATCTAAAATCTATGTGCATTGTAAGTGTGGGGAAAAAGGGGACAGGATTTAGGATATGAGTGCATGGCTGCTGAGTGCTTAAGCCCACACTCTGTAGAGGACACAAGCCATGTGTCAGAAAGTCCTGCTGCAGATGATTGACCGCTGGGGAAGGCGTTATTTAGCCCTAGCTCCTGCTCAAACATTTTGGTTATATTTATAAAACATGCCCCTGAAGTGCAGGGACGCTTCTCCCCACTTTTCTCCCCTGCCCTCCTTCCCCATAGATACCTGGCCCCTCTCTGCTTTTGGCCCCGGACATGCACCTGCAGGCTTGCTCTGCAGTTGCTGGAGATCAAGTATGTTTGATCACTGTTAATCAGATCTAGTAGGTAACAGCTGGGGCCCAGGGTGCAGTGCAGCCTTCCATCGGTCRGGCTTTTCACTGAGGTGCACTTAGCGCATGGGACAACCCTTAAGGCTAACTGAGCCCCTGACAGTCCTGGTTTGCAGCAAGCTCACGTGGCTCCGGTTAATCATCAGGTTCCTTATACAGCCCACGTAATGAGGGTGTGGAGGCAATGGCAATACTGTGCTGGCCTTGGCTGTCTCTGCAAAAGGAAGACGTAAAACCAAGTATCAGGCTGGTTACTGAAGGGCATTGCCAAGCCTGGCCGAGTGCTGTGAGGGCAGGGGCTGCGGCACAGCTGCTTCGGAGCTACTGGAACAAACTCCAGTCTGACAGTTGCTGTGTTAACTGGTCCTGTGGCCTTGCTGAGCGGCTGTGTGATGTCAAGTTCCCCCAAATGTCTCTGGCAATGAACCACAGGAGTCTTCGGGGTAAGTAAGCAAGYGAGCTATATCACAGGAGGCTTCCCAACCACCTCCTCCCCACACCCCCCCCGGCAAGCGCTGCTGACATCTCTGGCAGTAGCCACTGTCAGCCCGAGGGTACTGCTGCAGCCGTGCAGGACCCCAGAGAGCTGCTCTGGGACTCCCACCCTGAACTGCTGCGGTGCTGGGAGAAACAGGCATGCGGCACAATGACTTCATTTGAGGCTGAGCAGGGAATTAACTGCCTCTTAAAACAGGAACAGTAACTCCTTGGGCTTTGTGGTGTTTTGTTCTAGAGCCGAGACATACTCCACAGCCCTCCGGACTCACCTGGCAGCCCTCCCAGGTGGAACGTCGCCCTCGCGCTGGGTGCAGGCAGCTGGGACCCCTGGCTGGGGCCCGCTGTGTAGTTTGCTTGTGTGTCCACATCAATCCGGATTATGTTCTTCCTTTTCATGACTTAGAAGGGAATAGAAAGTCAGAGTGGCTTCCTCAACCGGGGAGCAGTTCTACCTCCTCCCTCCTGCAGAGGCCTGTTACCCCCCCTGCACCGGGTAAAAGGCCCGATGCAAAATCTCAGCCCTGGCTCAATGGCGAATGCTCCAATTGCTAAGTTTTGCAGCTCCCAGGTTGTGATAAAACACTCCCCTTCTAAAACAACAACCTCAGCTGCGGGGTTTGAGCCCTTTGGACACAAACTGAGTCAGGTTGGAGGCAACTGGGCTCTTGATCCTAGCAGAAAGTGTTAATAGTGGAACAAGCTGAGGCTGGGACTGCTGCTCCAGGGGCTGTGGCAGGGCGCTGGGCACCCAGGTCAGCCCCTGGCAGGGGCCAAGCACCACTTCTCTCCTGCTCATCAGGTGTGACAGCTCTAACAGGATCAAGCAAAGCAGCTAATTAGAAAATGACTTACTAGCAGCTACAATTTCCTTAATTAAGTACTTGCAGGTGGGAGCTGGGCTTTAAATACACAAGGAAGGGGACTAGGCTCCTTCCTAGGAGATGGGAGCAAAGCAGCAGAAGCCAAGCTCCAGTCTGGTCTGCTCTGAGCTGAGTGTTGGCTGTCACCTCACCTGTGATGGTGTGCCATTGACCGTCGCAGAGAGCCGGGTGAGCCACCGATGTCGAGAACTCGTCGGTCCCGGTGTGGGCGCTTGCACTGACCTAAGGCAATGAGACACACTCGGTAAATGAGGCTGCTGCTGTTACTCTTTCCCTGCAGAAAGCTTAGCTGCTCCACAGGGGCATCTCATCTTGCAAGAAAAGGTGCARCTAGAAAATGGGGACCTCTCCCCACTGTGTCTCTCTGGCCAAGCTCTCCCTGGGAAGCCCCAATGCACTGGGGTGGCTTTGGTGTCAGACCTCCTCCCAGCTCTGGAGGGGCTGCGTAGAGCTGGTGGCTGGCTGGGCACCCACTGGCCCACCCTCCTGCTACCTTTGTCTCGTCCGTGTACAGCTGGAGGTGGGGGTTTCTCCTTGTGCCGATGTGGAAGATGAGGCCGGAGGCGCTGCGGGGACGGACCTCCAGTGTCACCTCCAAGTCCTGCTCAGTTGCCACTGTGTCAGCTGGAAGGAAATGCCACTAGTTAGGAGGAGGATGGGGAAAAGGGGCTTCCTACAAGACATGTTCCTCCCCATTGGTGGTGGGCTTGGAGCAGCAGAGCACCAGGGGCTGTGGGGGCCAGCCCAAGCTGCTGTGGGTACCTAGGATGATGGACCCGCCCTCTGCAGAGAAAAAGATGCCGCTCTCCTGGGCTCCCTCGTAGCACGGTGTCACCCCGACAGYGCGTGAGGGAGGCCCGAGGGGCCTCCCGTCCAGCTGCAGGTTCCTCAGGCACCCATCAAAGCTGGAGGTAGAAGAAACCTGTGGAAAGAAGCAGCGGGAGTGAGCACAGAATGGCTGGGAATGAAGCAYGTGCAGCAATGCCACAGGATCATGACCAATTCCTTACCGGGACATGAGCCTTGGCCATCCCAGCTGGTGTTCCCCCCACGTAGAAGGGGGTCCGGGCTAGGAAGCGTCCTGCAGTGGTCATGGTGGCCTCTTGGGCTCGCAGCCCATCAATGACCAGCTGGGCTCGGCTCTGGTCACGGCTGAAGAAGACCTGCAGGGACCAGAGGTTAGTGCTGGGGCTGGGGTTTTCCTAGTGCAGGATGCTGCTGCATGGGCTGGACCGGGAAGGRGGGCACAAGCGCCCAGCTCTCCCCACAGGCCCTGGCATCAGGTGGGCAAGTCTCTGGGACTCCCTGGGCATCCTCAGCTTGGTGGTTCAGCCAGCTCCGGCAGTATAGCCACTGTTCCCTTTGCTCCTGCAGCTCCCATGCCACCCCAGGACCTTGGATGTCCTTTGTGCAGTTGGGACCAAGGTCCAGGGAAGGTCTGAGCTGACCTCATGCACAGGCACTGGAGGCAGCTGGTGATGGAGATAAGCCCCTGCAAACAGCAGGAGATGAATTCTGAGACTGGATGAGTCCTCCCTCCTTGCCGAGCCCAGGACACCCTGCTCACCGTATGCCACYGCCGGTCCCGGTACTTCTCTTTGCTACGGATCCGCAGCCGGTGCCCACCGAGGTCTGCCAGGAGCACGAAGTGCCCATTGGAGATGAAGAGTGCCAGGAAGGCGCCCTGCTCGCCGGCAACGTAGAAGAGCAGCCCATTGGAGGAACTGAGCTTTGCTTCCAGGGAGAAATAGGACCTATGGGGAAGGGACCATGGCTCTGAGTGCCTTGCCTTCCTGTGGCCAAGTGCAGGCAGGGGCACCTGCTCTCCAAGGCCTGCCCTTGGCTACCGGCTGGGTCAGCCCACGACGAGCCTCACCTCTCACGGAAAGAGCCTGGGATCTCCTCGAACTCCCAGCGGCTGCTTGGGGAACCTCCGAACCGGAAGCTGCCTCTGGCTGCGCGGGGATGTGGGTGCAGCCGGCAGCCGCTGTCCTGGTCATGCCGCCGGTCCTTTGAGGCAGCCTTGCCTGGGATCTGGGTGAAATGAACCCAAAAATGGGGTGAGGGGGAGCACCCTTGCAGGTGGCACCCCTGTGCACGGCTCTGCCAGCCCCATGCCCCCAGGGGTGCACGAAGCAGGGACAGGCAAAGCGGAGACCAGAGGCAAGTCTTGCAGGAGGGCCAGGAGCTGTGGGTGTCAGAGGACAGGGGTGCYCAGCAAGGGAGGGAATGGCTGGAGAAGACTGGAGATGTGGGGAATTTCAGCAGCTGTGGGCCCTGGGTCGCTACCTTGGGTTTCCGTCTGCCCTTCTTCGAAGGGACTCTGAGCTGCTGCGGCTGCTCCCCCCAGGGACAGCTCATGGTGACGTTGACGCTCYGCACGTTCTGCTGCAGGTCCACGACCACCTGGGGGTCCAGCTTCCTACAGCGCACAGAAAAGGGATCTCCCTGTCACCAGGAGGACACGGGAGGCAGAAAGGGACCGAGCCCCATCCCTGGCTCCCTCCAGCACTCACCGCTTCACGAAGACGTTGCTGATGCAGCCACTCAAGTTGCTGAGGGTGCCCAGCTCCGGCAAGCCCCCAAGCTGGAAGAGCTGCTGGTCTTCCTGCCGCCGCTGCCTCCGGCTGGGGCCTGCTCCTGGCACAGCCTCCTGCAGCTCATCGTCCACGTACAGCCGGACCCTGTGTGGGGATCAGCATGGCCTGAGCAGGGTGCTYCAGTGAACTGGCGCCCCCAGCCTCCTGAGGGTGGCCTGGGACATACCCACGGACATCGCTGTAGAAGGCCACGTAGTGAGTCCTGTCGTCTGCRTAAGTGTTTTTCGTGGTGAATTCAGTTTTCGGCATGTTCAAGGCCAACTGGCCCCCCTTGAGAGACACTTGGCAAATCCCCTCCTGGGAAAAGCATCACCCTGTTACTGTTGAGTGGCCAAAGCCCAGGGAAGGGCCTGTTTCCCACCCCACCTGGAGGTGCTCACGTGCCCACCAGAGCTCCCACCTGGGTGGCATGGTGGTAGAGCAGCCCGTCATGCTGGCTTGTCCGGAAGCTAAAGCCACTGTAGAAGTCCTGCAGCTGGGGCACATTCTTCAGGGACAGGGTCAAGTAGCCATGGCCATGGAAGTTAACAGAGCGCGCCACCTGTGAGGGACACCGTGAGAAGCAGGATGACCGTGAGAAGCATGACCCACCAGCCCCACCACAGTTCTTTGCTGACCCTGGACAAGCCACTGAACCTCTTGGTGCTGCAGTTTCCCACAGGTGGGATTGCAGGAATGCTGGGAATACAACTCAGTAGCTTGGGTCCTTGTTTGGTCAGAGCACTGAGGAGCTGCTGGCTTTATTTCCCATGTGAATGAGCCTGTCCCTGCCTTTGTTTCCCCCAGCAGACCCTTTCCCTGGGCCTGGGGAGGCAGGTGACTCCGCAGGCCTGGCTGCTGCARCACTTCACTTACCAGGAGGTCTGAGGTGCACCCGTAGCTCACACCAACTGTGCTCATGCGCTTTAAGTCAACGTATTTGCCGAGAGCCTTCAAACCCTTCATGCAGCCCCGGATGGGCCCCCCCGTGGGGAAAAGCRCTTTCAAGCTGTGGGAGAAGCAGATGGTGTTACCAGGCTGGCCCCAGGCAGGGTCTGGCACCATAGTCTCATCCAGCCCTTGGTACACAGCACCCATGCAGGACTACAAAGCCTTAAGCATGAGGCTGCTCCCAACCACCTGGCAATGCCAAGGAGGGCTTGGTGACACACCAAGGAGCAGGTTGCTCCCCACGGAGATGTTGGATCCTCAAGCCCATGGTGATGGGCTGGAAGAAAAAAGCTCCTGGGAGCTTTGCAGGGACCCAACCAGCAGCCTGGGATCCAGTGAGGAAGCACTGGTACCACACCAGCCCTTCCCTAAGGTGTTAGAGGGTAAGAAGTGAACTCTCCTGTCCCTGGCCTGTGCACATGTCCTCAGCCCTGTAGTGCCTACTTAGGGCTGGACCCACCTGGGGGGCAGCACAGCCGGGGGCACACCACCCAGGTAGTAGGAGACAGCATTCTCCAGGGAGTTCTCCTGCTCCACCATGAAGATGGTGAGTCGCTCCAGCCGCACAAGGATGCGTTTCTTGTTGTTCATTTTGAGGAGGAAAATCTGGATCTGGAGACAGAGGGGAAAATTGGGGCAGCTGAGTATCTTGGAAGGCCCTCTTCCAGGGGTTGTGGCTACGCTGCCTGGCTGGCAGGAGCTGTGGCCCGAGGCCCGTGTGTGGCTGCTGCGTCCCTGCTTGGGATCAGCCAGGCATGCGTAAGCAGGGCACTTGGACACTCCTTACCGCTTGGTTTGTGGTGCTGCCGATGGCGAGGGAGGAGGAATTGCCGCTGGGTTTTGCCATCTCCAGGCCACCACTGAAGTCATAGTAAAGCACCAGCTTCCCATCCCGGATGGCCAGACAGAGGAACTGTCCCTGAGGGAGACAGGGTGGATGCTCAGCACCCCTGGCCCCATGTGCTGCCAGGGAGCCCAGCCCACCTTTTAGCACCAGCAGAAGCATGTCCCACCACTGGTGCCTTGACCTGAGTCACAGAGATGGTGATGGGAGAGTTCTCTGGAAACAACAGCCCTGYGGCAGGGCATGAAGAAGGTACCATGGGCTGGAAATGCCCCTTGCAGCACTGCCTGCCCCAGTGAAGGCTGGCCTGGCATGGAGGGTCTACAGAAGGGCATGGATGCCCGTGGAGTTAGAGAATCTTTCTAGTACGGGACAAACTCTTCCCACCTGCTCCCCTAGAAATTCCTGCTAGCAGGAATGGGATTTCCACTGCCTGCCTGCTAAATAGAAAGTCTTGATCCAGCTCCCCAGGAAAGCTGGGGCAGGCCCAGGTGAGGGATGAAGGCTCCCTGGCTGCCCAGAGGCCAGGGGAACTGACACCTGCCTCATTCTCCAAGAAGAAGAGGATGCCGTTGTAGGAAACCACACGGATTTCTTGCTCAAAGCGCTTGGTCGTGCCGAACTGGCTCTCAAACTTGATCTCTGCATAACCAGTGCCATCAAAGTAGGAGCCGTCTGTCAGCCAGGGGTCTCCTGTGGACTTGGACCTGAGCCATTGGAGAAGAGGGGATGAAGCACCACTGCAAACTGAARCTTGCACTGCTCTGGGGCATCCAAGGGTCAGAATGGGGGCAGAAGCTGCCCTAGGCCTGGGCAGGGTGTCCTACCTTGCACAGGGCTTCTCTGCAGTGGTATCCAACTGGAAGGTGCGCTGGAAGTTGTACAGACTCACCACCTCCTCATTCAGTGTGTCCAGCTCCAGGCACCCACGGTAGTTGGGGTAGCGCAAAGTGGGAGGGGGCTGGGAACAAAGCCAGCCAGTTAGGGTGAGTTTGATCCTAGTTTCCCCATGAAACACGGCATTTCCCCCCAGAACCTCCAAAGGTATTGCTGAGGTCTCAAAAAGACTCCACCCCTGCACCTAGAGCTCATCTCACCGTGAAGCTGGAGGGGAAGCCACCCACATAGAAGACCACGCTGCGTGGGTCCAGGTTGAGCAGCCCCTGCTCCCCCTTGGCAATGCTGTCTCCCTTGGTCTCATGCACCGTCTGCCTCTCCACAATCACTGACATGTGTCCATACTGCAGGATCCTGTGGCAGGAAGTGAGGGTCAGGATGAGTAGAGATCCACAAGGAGGGACTAACTCTGCTCTCCCCAAGCACAAAAGCCTCCTTGCAGAGCCCTGCAGAAGAGGGCTATATGCCCCCATGGGGGAGCCCTGCAGCAACGGGGCACTGAAAGAAGCCAGCCTTAACATTATCAGCACTGTCACAAGGCTGAACRGACTCGCTACAAAGACATCTGCATTTCTCCTCTCCCACAGGTGCTCTCCAGCCCCTCTGTGATCTGATATCCAGCAGGAGATGGTGTGTTACCTCAGTGCTGACCTGCCCCAGTGAAGGTTGGTCTGGCCTGGAGGGTCTACCTGGGCTTGGATGTAGTGCTATCTGCATCAGCTACTGGGAGAGTCCTCCAATGAAATTCTTTGGGATGCATCCCATGACAGCTTTTCTCCTGCTCTTCCTCCCCTCCTGGACTCCTGCCATGCTTCAGACAACTGCTGAGTTTCTCCTTTGAGGTGGTCATCTTTGTTCTCCCTGCACTGGCTGTCCCTCAGAAGTGTCTGCCATACTCAGTGTTTGTCTCTGTTTCCTACCTGTTGATGCTGATGGTGGCAAACTGCTCTCCAATCTCCTCGTCGATGGTCAGGGAGGCCGGGTCCTCGTCTCCCAGTTTGTAGACCCACTGCACTTTGCGGTCCTTGAGTACAACGCCCATGTAGTCTCCAGAGGCCTGAATGCAGGGAAAAACACAGATTGGCATTCAAGCTCTCCAAGATGGGCAGGAGTGTCAAGTGATGCTCTCCCATATGGACAGGAGCTGTTCTCACGGCGGTAGGACATGGATATGAAGGTGCACCACTGCATGTCTGGTGCTGAGCATGGTGGCAGAGGGAGGCTGGGCAAACTCCATCGCCTGTACTGCCCTCCCCCATGACTGCATCCTCCTATGCTACTCCTGCCAGCAATGCCCACACAGCCTTGTCTTACCTCTCGGCTGCCCAGGTACAGTACGAACCGCCCCTCTTCAGCTGTGTCCTGGTCCTGCTGCCTGCTCTTGGGCTCGGGGTTCTGGATGTAGAATTTGAGGGATGTGTAGGCTGCCAAGTCTTGCAGGTTGCTGGGCATGCGGACCTGCACACCTGAGCTGCCATTGAACTTCATTGGGACTTTCACCTGGAGGGAAAGAAATCCAAACCCACAGGACTGAAAGCACTGTATCTCCTCTCTTTCCATTGCCAGCTCCGCCAAGTCAAAGCACTTTCTAGAGTCTGTGAGCAAGAAAGGAACACTGGTGGTCCCACAGCTCCTCTGGATGCTTCTCCCACTCATGTACTGCCCTCGTGTTTGCCCTCATCCACCCGAAACACCCCAAACCCCTGCTTAGTGCTCTGCAGCCCTCATGCTCCCATGAACCTACCTTACTGGCCGCATTCCTCGCCTGGGTAATGAGCTGCCGGATCCGCATGATGTTCTCTGATACAGTGGCGTTCTTGTTCCTTCTATTCTCCAGGCTGCTTAGCTTCTCCAGCAGGAGTGGGATGGTGCTTTCCAGACTGGACACTGGGTTTGGAGAGGAGCCAGGGTTTATCAAGGTTAGTGAGGAAGAGAGATGTGAAGCTCTTTTTTGGGGGTTTGAGGCAGTTTTGAGACATGCAAATCAAAGCAGTGGCAGTTRGGAGCAGAGCCACAGAATTATCCCCTAAATCCAGCAGCCTCRATGGTGGATTGTGAAAATACTCCAGTGCATGCAAATCCCTGCAGAAATGCATAGGTGACATGCACTGCAGGGAGAGGAAAAAAATTAAGGTGGTAGGTATGAGGCACCCAATCTTAGCTGCTGCCTCCCTCTACTCTTGATCTGAAGCTGCAAAGCACAGCTTCTGAAAGCAAGGTGCTTGCTAAGGGCAGATGCTGACAGATGCTGAACTCAGCCCAGTGGGCCTAGCATGCTCAGCACCCACCGGACTTCCTGGCATCCTGGACTGCCTGGTTCAGGTCTTCATTTCGAAGGTCTCCGTATTGGTCTTTCCATTCATCCAGGTTCTTTTTCATGGTGTTCAGGGTATCTTCCACTTTTGCAGCTGTTTTGTTGGCCTCAGCTGCTGCCRCTTTGGCATTCTGGATTGTCTCCTTTGTGTCCTCTGCAAGAAAAGRAGAAAAATCTCTGAGACAAACAAGTGAGAGGAGGAAGAGTCCAGGTTGTAACTGGAGTTAGCTGTATGCCAACCCTCATGAAGAAACAGGCTGAGGGGCTTGCAGGAGAGATGCTGGAGAGAGAGACCTCTGCAAACCCAGGTACGTTTATCTAATGTGAAGGACTCCATATTAGATGAGGATGTGGTCCCTTCCCAMCCCTTCAGGGACTTCTAGGATGGAAAACTGGGGTGGGCAGTAGGAGAGCTGTACATGAGTGCTGTACAGCCTGCCTCCTGAGGGAACACTGACCCCTCTGCTTCACCCCTGCTCAAAGTCCAGTCATGCCCACAGTTTCCCTGCCTTGARAGGGGAGGATGTAGATTACAAAGGGATTTATAGGACCACTTTACAAGAGCAGGCTGTGAGGAGTATGTGGGTCATGGCCTGGGTGCAAAAAGGGGGCAGGAGCATCTGCCCAGCAGCAGCTGCCTCAARACAAACCTTGGTGCCTGCCCAGCATGTCCTGTATGGACTGGAGCTGGCTCAGGAGCTGATCCTTCTTCACGCGAAGGCCGCCCAGTTTGTCCTTTGCTGTCTGTAGGGTGCCTTTAATAGCTGCAATTAATTGAAAGAAATGTATAAACCCACATGCCCTGTGTTGGATCTCAGTCCAGCCCAAAGGACATGACACCCTGCCACTTCCACCCACAGTCACTATCCAGCCTGTGCTAACAAACCCGCCAACTGCTCTCCCCGCACAGTGATCTGCTGTGATTTCTGCTCTCTTCCCAACCTCCTTGTGTCTGTGCAAGGAGCCTCTCTCACCCCCATTGAGTTTTCTCTGCTCTCTCTTCACAGCCTCTTCAAGGTTGCTGCTGTTGTTCTTCAGTTCTTTAGAGATGGCCCCGAGGTTTTCTGACATGACGTTCTATAAAACAAATATGCACTGCCTAGGCCACAGCCTGAAGAAGAAATCAAGTCCCTGGTCTTCAGGGTGTGCTGCTGGGCTGTGACRGGTAGAGGTTAACAGAATTGGACTAAGGGACACCAAACCCCAGGAGCCTGGCCCCAGCCTCAGCAAGGGAGATGCTATTCTTCAGCACAGAGTRTAGTGGTGAAGCTCTAGAGGGAAGGGGCAGGTAGGGTCCAATACGGGGCTGTCGAGGGGACAAAGGAGGGTTGGATTTTGCTCRTCCATGCAGGGCTCCCCACAGCACATACCATCAAAGCCTCGCTGGCTGCCTTGTTAGCATCCTGTGCAGCTCGCTCAGCTTTTTTCACAGCTTCGATGATGCTGGCGTAGGCATTGGAGGCATCAATTGCTCGCTGGATAAAGCCATCCTGGTTCGTGCCCTGGATGATGCTGTGTTTGAAGATGAAGCCGTCAAGTCCTTGCAGACAGCTCAGGGTGGGCTCCTGCCCTTCCCCTCATGATCAGACCCCTTCTAGCTCCTCCATACAAAAGCCCTGGAGACTGCACCCTTGCTCCCCTGCCACAGGCTCAGGGTGCAGCACCACAGGCACCAGCTCCCTGCAACAGCAGGGGACCATGTGCACATCTGCTTTGAGAGGCAGGGTGCGTGCCTTGGGGAAGGAAAATGCTGACTCCCTGTTACTGCTGCTGGTCTAGAGCAGTCAGAATACAGCCAGATCAAAGAGGTCGGCTGATCATAACACAAGCGTCATGCCACCCAACACCAGCTGCCCCCACTTTCTACTGCACGCAGTGATGGGATGAGGTGCTTGGCAGTGATGTGCATGTGGGCCAAGCTCCACAGACATAGTTGTGGTTGAGATGGAGCATTTAGTCTGAGGTGAGACAGGGCTGGGTGATGGCTCAGTAATTACTAACTGAGCAGCAGGGAGACAGGTAGAGGTGTTACCTGGACAGGTTCCTCGCRAGCTCGTCCAGGAGGTGGGCATGCTCCTCAGCCTGCTCTACAATGGGTATCTTGCTGCTGGCCGGGGAGAACTTCTTCACTCGCTCTGTCAGGGGCAGCTTGGCCCCATCCAGCAGGGCTGCCAACTTCTCGTACTCCTGCAAGGATGCACATCATTCCCAAGAGCTGCTCATTGCCTCTCCAGGGAGGTACGGACACCTGTGCAGGGCTGGTCACCTGGTTCAGTGGTGCCACAGCTGCTCTGTGCTCCCCTCCTCTCCTTTACCTGCCACTGATGTGGAGCCGTGTGGCCCTATTGCCCCCATTCTCTCCGGCCAGGCTGAAGCACCTCCATCACTCACCTCCTTTGCACTGTCCATCTTCTGCAGGAAGTCGGAGACCTGTGCCAGTGAGTCCTTGGCCATCCTCAGGGTGTCCTGCACCACCCCATACTGCTTTTGGAGTTCCCGGCTCTTTTGCTAGACATACAGATGTGGAGTTAGGAGCTGGAGAGCACTAGAATAGACCCACCCTTACTGCATTTGTACTGTATGGCTGTCAAGTTCTCCTGGGGAGGGAAGGTCTACCTGACTATCCTCCAGGTTGTTGCGATTCAGGCTGTTCAAGTCCTCTGTTTGCCTGGTTTTATTCACAGCCTCGTTGAGGGCATCACGAAGGTCCATCAGCTCAGAGCTGTGCTGAGCCAGCCGCTCTCGGATGCTGTTCACCAGGTCCTGGTTAGCCTCCCAGCGGGCGTATAGCTCGTTCTTCACACGATGCAGCACTGAGGACAGAGGAGACAAGACCTTTTCTAACACATTCTCTTGTGTTAAAGGGCTCTTTCTGTGTTTGAGCTGCAGAAAAGCTTGATTCTGGTCTCACTTTRCAGATATTAAGGCCAGAAGAGACCATCCTCCCTCCTTCAGCCTGCACGGCACAAGACCTTATCCAGCATCATCTCCAAACCCACATTAGTTTGAGAGGCAACATCTCTTTTAGAAAGAGACGACTGAAAGATTCCACATGTTGGAAAACAGCTAGCTAAGGCTGGTTCCAGCGCTTCATTATTGTAAAAAACAAAACAACCAACCAACCAAACAAACAAAAAACCCTGCTTATTTCTAGTGAGAGATAGTTTATAATTCTAGCTTTCAGCTAAAGATTTTTGTTGTGTCCCTGCAGCACCTGGTACAGCCAGCTATGCAGCATRGCTCTGTGTGGAAGCAAAATCTGACCCCTTGCCTCCTGCAAGAGATGCCCTCAGGACCATGGAGCTGGCTGGGTAGCAAGGTCTCTGCTGTTACTCCGAACAACTCTACTGGACAGTGAACATGAGGAAACACGAGGGAATTTATCTGCATCTATATGTAATAACAATGACTCCTATTTCTAAGTGTTGTCGTTTTTCATCATCAAACAGAACTACCCAACTATTATAATCAAAAGTCCATAAAAAAAAAAAAAATCCCAGAGCCAGACTCACGCTTCTGAGCCTCCTCATGCTCGCGCCTTGCCAGCACTTCMTGGCTGCCAAAACTCCTCTCCTTCATCTCCTTCAGCATCCTCTCCACCTCGGCCATCTTCTGGCGGAACTCCTCAGTGGAAGTAGTGCTGGTGTTTGTCGTCCCAAACCTGGCCATCAGCTGCACCAGGTCTGCAGGGAAATCCAGGTCCCCCATTAGCACCGACTGACCCTCCGCAACCCACCCAAGCTCCTTCCTATCTCACTCTTGACTGACCATAGCCAGCTTTCATGGCAGTACTCAGGCACTTTCTGAATTGCTCATGATCGCCCAGGAGCATTGCCACGTTTCTGCCCCCTTTGCCGTTACCATAATACACGCTACACCCCAAGAACCTTTTTGTGGATCTCTCCTAGATTCAGTCACTCTCTGTTTTGCTAAATCTCTCCTGGAATGGTAGTGCAGACAGCCCTCATCTTCTGCATTTTAACAAATATTTGTGCAAGTTTAACATGTTTTTCCAAAAATGGTGCTCAGCCGAACAGCTGGGATTCACAACAACCCTGGTCTACTTAAGTAGCTAGAAGCCTGTGGGGATCTCCATCACATTTGTATTTCCCCTTCCTTTTTCCAAGACATGTAGTACACAGTGATRCTTGCAAAGCAAGAGTGTGACATTTCCAGCAGGAAAAAACTCACAGAGAGACGACTTTAGCACCTACCCGCAATGCTTTTCTGGATGCTTTGGATATCTAGCAGGAGCTGCTCCCCACTCTGGTAACTCTCTCTTGTGTGCTGCTCTAACTGGTTTGCTTCTCTTTGAGTCATGCTCATCTAAAACACAAAATTCTGGTTTACCTGAAGCATGAGATTACGTTTAATGTGACCTGTCAGGGAGGCAGTGATGTACCCAAAAGGCATGCTAGGTTTGGGAAGGTGCTGCTTTTGAGCTCCCTGAACCAAGAGAGTCATGTCTCCTGCAACAGCCTGCCCCATGCACCACGCTGGGGCTCCCGAAACAGCCCTAAGACCAGAGAGGACAGAACTGTCCCATGCTCATAACGCAGTGCAAGGTCACAGAGCCTGGGGGCAGACAGATCTGGGTGCTGAGCAGGAGAGAGAGGTCTGGCCATTCAGAGCTTGTACACTCACACACAGAGGTGGGCATTTGTCTGCTTAGCTGCCCAAGGGACATGAGACATCCAGTAGAAACCTTTACCTCTCACTTTGATTAAAAACAAGGCCTCCAGTCCTGCTCAGTTTATAATTTCTCTGAAGACACAATTGGTATATCTTTATGCTGTGTAGACCGACCCTTGTAAAATGTATTCTTGTGCTGAGGCCTCCAAAGGCAGCTACGATGAAAAGGATCAGTTCTTCGGCTGACGGGGCCAGGGCCCCGCCTGCTGCAGCCCGGGTACACCCAGGACAGACCCAGCCACGCACACGCCTTCCCTATATGCTCCTTTTCTTGAACGTATTTTTACTAGCAAAAGTTGAAGATGCCTCAAAAGCAAGCAATAAATCGAGAAATGACCTGAAATATCACAGTAAGTTTAGCAGCCCTCCAAAGGACCAATCCAGATAATCTAGTTCTGGCACGTGAGTAAGAGGCCCTGACACCCTCAGCTTTGTGCTGGGCTGGGCAGGTGATCCGGCCTGTCTGAACGAGGCTCCTCATGGCCTTCAAAGCCCTCTTTTTTGGTAAAAGGAGGGATTCATACTCTGGCAAGGGGAGGAAGACAGGCAAACACCCTACTTTGTGCTGCAGCGCATTGAGGTCCTGTGTGAGGTCCACGTTCTCGTCCTCCAGCTCGTCCACTCTTTGCCTGACCTTGCTCAGGGCTCGCTGGTGCTCGCGCAGGTGGTTCTGCGAGAGAAAGCAGAAGTCAGGCAAACGGGCCAGGAAAAGTGGGCAGAAAGCAGCGCTGAAGCCTTCCACGTACAGTGATGGTGGCCATAGTGCTGTTGAAACCRTGGAGGCGAGCCCAGGCGATGGAGCTGGCATTCAGGTTAACCAGCTGGCCTCGAATCGAGGGGAAGGACGTCTCGATGTTCTGCAGATCTTCCAGCAGGAGCAGGACACAGCTGTCACACACTGCCGCAGGAAAGAAGCGGTGAGCAGAGAGCCCTTTCCTTGGCTTCCCTCGCCACCTTCCCCRTGACTGCAGGAGGGATACAGTCTCCTTTTCCAGCAAGGCCACCCCAGTCCTACTAGGAAGGATGCCATTGAGTTTGGGCAGGAGGAAGGGAGAGGGGAGGACAGCTCACGGCACGATACAGACCTTCGCACCTCGTGCTGTCCGGGCCGTTTGCCACGAGGACCTCATGCTTCTGCAGGCAGACGTCGCACTGCTTCCCGGCCAGGCCGTTGGGGCAGGTGCACTCGCCCGTGCGTGGGTCGCAGGAGCCGCCTTTGCACTCGCACTCTGCGGCRAGAGAGGGGAGGCTGCAGCGGCCCYGGCCCCCAGAGGGGAACGCGGCCGTTTGCTGCGACACAGCAAACCTCCATCCTGGGAGCAGAYGCTATGGGCGGGTTTTGAGCGGGAGAAGGATAGGCAAAATCTTTTCTTTCAGCTCTGAAGGTTAGTAAGAGGAAAACAGCAGGGCAGTGTTTCGTGCTGCTGCTGTGCTGCAGGGAGGGGAAGCTGGTTTTATTCCAGATGTGCAACAGCATCTCTGCTCATCTACACGGTTTCAACCCAGCAACGCGCGCAGGATCCGAGATAACAGCGGCTGGTTTTCTTTCTCGGCAGCTCGACAAGTGCCACCAACACCTCGCCCAGGTCCCCCGCGCACGAGAGCCGGGAAGCAGCACTCACTTGTGCAGCCGCTGGGGCCGAAGCCCCAGTAGCCGGGGGCGCACTGCTGGCAGCGCGAGCCGCTCACGCCGGGCAGGCAGCCGCACTGGCCCGTCCGCGCGTGGCACCGGGGCCCCACGGAGCCCACGTCGCAGTCGCACCGCTGGCAGCCCGAGCAGCCCTCGAAGCCGTAGTAGCCCTCCTAGGGAAAAGCAGGGCGGTTGGCTTCCCGCTCAGCCGGAGGGCACRCGCGTCTCCGTCCGGAGGCACGACACCCCGACCTTGCTTCCCAGAAGCGTTTTGACCGCTGCAAAAACTCGTGCCAAYGCAGCCAAGACTGGGAGCTGCAAGAAGGGCCCATCACGGACGGGCAGTTAAAGCAAACGGAGCACCAACCTCAGCGCCAGCCCYGGTCTGCCCCCCGCGCTCCCGCCTCGCCCCGGGCCCACCCGCGCTCCGTCCGGGCCGCGGGGCTCCCCTCACCTCGCAGCGGTCGCAGTGCTGGCCCGTCACTCCGGGCTTGCAGAAGCACTGGCCTGTTTGTGGATGGCACGAGTCGGTCCCGCAGGGCGAACAGTTGCACTCTGCCAGGGAAAAGCAGGCCCGGTTACACGGGGACCCGAGGAGACCAGTCCACCACCCGCACGCTCCCTGTCCCTGGTGGGGAATCCTACTTTCCCCTTGYCTCCCACAGGCAGAGCAAACACAAAACCTCTCTTCTCTTGGATTTGCTCCTGCCAACCACTTCTTCCCATGACACTTGTCCAGGCCAGACCTGCTTTTTTGAGCTGTAATTTGGCTGCTGTCCCTCMAAGGAGAGAGGAGCAATGGTGGGAAGGGGCCGTGTAAACATATGCTCCGACGGGAAYGATGGCAAGGCGAGCGACAGCCTTACTGCTGGGGGAGCCGCTCGGGTTGAGACCGTTCCAGCCTGGGTGAGGCTTAGAGCCTTGCAAACGGGGGTGGATAGGAGCTTATGGAGTTGTGATGCTGGAGGGCAAGTTTTTGGAGTTGTTCTCTTCTTATTAGAGTTTTTGGAGGCTGCTTGCCCTGGCTCGCACGCACGCAATGCAGTGCATGATTCATCCGGGCAACGCACAGAACAGCTAGGGGCGGCACACRGTCATGGTCCGTCTGTCCACCTTCCCCTTTTGGTGCATTGCTGCCCACGCCACTCACGCGTGCAGTTCTTGGCTGCCACCGCGTCACCGTAGTAGCCGGGGGCGCACACTTCGCACCGCGCGCCGGCCGTGTGGTGCATGCACCCCGTGCAGGCGCCCGTCAGGGAGTCGCAGCTGTTGAACAGCATGTTGGGGTCCGTGTTCCCGCTGCAGTCGCACGGCTGGCACGAGCTGCCGATCACCAAGGGATTGCCGTAGTAGCCCGGGGCACACCTGCAGAAATACGGCATGTTAAAACACACCGGGAGCATCGGCGGGGGCGGGGGGGGGCACAGCTCGGGCCRGCCCCACACAAGCACTGTGCCACTRTAACTGTGCAGGCATCCAACGCCTCTGCTTGCTGCAGCCCCCGCGGTCCCCACACACCTTGTGTTTTACCCTATGATACCCCGGAGAGGTGCCTTTATCACAGCCTGCAAGCCAGGGCAGCGCACGGCCGAGGGGTTCACCCACAGTAACACACACTACCAGCAGTGCAGACAGTAATAGGGGCTGAAAGGGACTGAAGTCCTGCCAGAGCAAAGCACCCTCGGGTCAGAGCCAACCACCTCCTCTGCAGTTCCTACTAGGGCAGCTTCTCTTCGGCCACAGTGGTGGCTACGCTGGCTAGCGTGGCCCCAGCTGCAGACACCTTGGCTGCCATCGCTCTTACCGCTCGCAGTTCGGTCCAGCGTAGCCAGGCTTGCAGAGACACTGCGTGCTGGAGCCCTTGTGGACACAGCCGACGGCGAAGCTGAAACGACAGGGGTGAGCATGAAGGAGCGGTCACCGCACTTACACTATTAATGGGACATCTGCCAGGGCCAAGCCAGTGCCCAGGCACGGGACAGCCTGGCTCCCAGCAGTTAAACAGTGGGCCCAGAAAGGGAACCTCGTGCAAGGGCGCTTACTTGTTGGAGGCAACTGAAAGAGGACATGGGCATCCGACACATTGTAAGAGTCCTTCAGCCGAGTGGCTGCCCACGTAGCCGTCCTTGCACCGCTCGCAGTGGTCCCCCTCCGTGTTGTGCTGGCAGTTCTGCAAGGACAAGGCAGGCTACGTGCTCAGCATAGAGGGGAGGAAACGGTGGGTTAGGACAGACAGATCCCCGACAGATAACTGGACACTTYGATCCTTCCTCTTTCCCAGATTTGTCTTTCACCCTAAGCTGACTCAGAGCTGGGCCATCCTTGAAATGGCACRTGCAGGTAATGGACCTATTAAGGCATGGTCTACCTGCAAAGAACCTTTCAATCGCATGCTACWGCTCTTCCAGCTCCAAAATCTCAGCACTTCACTGGCTGTTTACTCACCAGGCATATCCCAGACCCTGGAAGGCACTGATCTGAGTGGCCGTTGCAATGACATGGGATACATTTTCCCAGAAAGAGTCCCTTGGTGTCTCTGTAGAAACCTGGAGCACATTTCTAAGGACAGAGAAAAAGAGAGAGATGTGAAAAAAGCCCAACACATTCAGGCAAAGCAAAGAGGCTGATTCAGTTCCATTGCAGARTTCCCACAGGGTTGTGTCGATGGAGAAGAGATTAAAAGCAACAACTGTTAAAGATTTCTCAGTGCAGCTCTTTCCTGCTCCTCATCAACAGAGATGATCTGTCAGGCAGAAGGATCTATTCTCAGAAACTACATGCCCTTAGTTTTAGCCCATAACACCTACACAATTTCCCCATCATGCCTCCTCCACGAGCCCTAGCACACATCTCCCAGGTGGGAGGAAGCCTGTGAGAGGGCTGGTGTGCAGGGAGCTTGGGAGCAGTTGTTTCTTCCTTCGGCATAACCTGAGCTGTAATTAAAAGCAGAGCTCTTAGGGCTGGCTTGGAGGCTGGTGCTCTGGCACCGTTGTTGTGCATACAGTGAAGCACATCCAAACCCCGTGGCTGCCAACCGTGCTATACAGAGGGACATCCCAAGTGGATGGTGTTCAATCCCGTTCTGCCCAGAGCAGCCACATCCTCTTTTGCTCCTACCTGGCAGGAGTCTCCCTGGTAGTTGGCTGGACAAAAGCACAGCTCCATGTTGCGGGCTTGGATGCCTGTGGCCGTATCTGTCACTATCTCCAGAACCACRCGGCGCAGGGACACCGAGGAGGAGAGCTGAGAGAAGAGCGCCCGGATCTGCAGCTGCTCCAGGTTTGCCAGCACCATCATGAGTTCCTCTCTGGACACAGGATTGTGTGTCTCCGTGTGCCTGAAGTTTCCCTAGTAGGAGAAGACTTGACATAACTGGCAGGAAGCATAAGCCCTTATTTTGTGTCAGGCAGCTGCAAAACAGCCCCTGGCTCTTCATAGCCACCTCTGCTGCACAGGCACAMGGAAAACCAGTCTGCTTGCTTTAGGAGCAAGGTGTTTCTGCACCTTGGGACTGTAATGTCTTACTGTCACATACTTCCAGCAAGGCCATAGGCCCCTAAAACCTAGGACAGCTGTGCTAACAAGTCACACCCAGCACTACCAAAACCCCRAATCTAACACATGCTGCCAAGTCCGAAGCTACACCACAGTGATCTTTATTCCAGAATGACTGGCACTAGCCTTGAGAGGAGACGGACATCCAAGAGGACAATATGTGCTGCTGCAATTCATGCTGGCCTCAAAGATAACGATGCAGAGAACGCATTTTTTGATGTTTCAAATAAAAGACTCAGACCTTGGAATTTGCAAGAAATTTGTTGTATGCATGTTTGAAAGCTCAGACAAAAAGAAAGTGCCAAGAACTAGTAGCAACAGGCAGCAACAACAAATACTGAGTTCAAAGCAATCCTCCCTTCTGTCTACATCCTAAATGCATCTGAGCACTTAACTTGGTACACACTTGTGTGTGCAAACTCACCTCCACCAGCTGCAGCTGGCCTTGGTGTACCTCCCCTGGTGAGGGGTAGGTGCCTTCCAGAAACATGATGCTCATCTGATTTCCCTAGGAGAAGTAAGGAAGTTGTCAGTCACCGTCTCATCCTTGCGCTCTCCTTGCAGGAGGCACAAGGGCACTTCTTGGGCTGTACCTTCAGGATTACGTCCGGGCGGGACTCCGTGGGAACGAACACGTCGCCCCTCCGCGGGTCTGAGTGAAGTTCATAACGCAAATGCCCACCATAGGACGAAACCTAGGGGAGAGCCAAGTAACGTAGCAAAGTTATATTGCTGTGAGCCAGGATGGAGATATGCTGTGGTGAGCTGTGTCACGGCCGTCTGTGCTCAACTGGAGCACTGAGCACTCCTGCATGGTGCTGGGCATGCCACCGGCATGCGTGTCAACGGAGGCCCAGCATGTGTGTGACTGCTGGTCTGGTTGTCTTGAGCTAAGCATGTGTTCTTACCCGGTCCCCGAGGTAAGAGCTGGGCGCAACCCAGTAGACCTCCTGATATGCCTCAGGGAGGTTCCTGAGATCGGCATGAAGGAGCTGCTCCCGCAGGCTCAGGGTGGTGGGCACTTCCTGGCGGTCGCTGCTCAGCAACACCCATCCGCTCATGTCAACAAACTAGGGGAGAAACAGGAACCATAGATGTTTCCAGAGCTCCTTCTGGAGCAACAGAAGATATCTAGATGCTGACGCTGCAGAAGTGTAATTCTTCCTGCAGTGGAAAAGATGCCTATAGGGTCATCATAACCTTGCTCACCAAGTCTTTGGGAAGCTGGGCACCACCCCAGCCTCCCACCTTGCTGGAGTTCTCCTGGCACAATACCAAAGTTCAGATATAGTGACTCTCCTCACATCAAATCTTCCACAGGGGCAGGATTAGTGCAGGATGAGAGATCTGAAGGCACTGGGAGCCAGGAGGGTGGGAACACACCTGCTCTAGCAGCCCTCTGGCCCCCAGCTCCACTCACCTCAGCTCGGTACTTCTCAGCACTGCGGCAGCGATCAGTCGCTCCGAAGCAGAAACACTTGGTGCAACCCTTGGGGTTGCCAGCATCCAAAGAAAACGTCCCCAAGCGGCACTGGTCACACCTTGGGCCCTCCACGTTTTCCTGGAAGACAGGCAAAACTTGACATGTCAACAGCTCCTCATCAGGCTTTAGCAGAGGATAGGCATTGCTGAACGAGTTATCAAAGCATGACAAACCGTACTGCTGGAGCAGGAGGGTCCAGCTAAGCAGAAGCACCTCATAGGAAGGCACTCAGAAGACTGACCTTGCAGTGACACTGCCCTGTGACTGGGTCGCACACACTCGCTTCAGTGCCAGCCTGGTGGCAGTCGCACTGCCGACAGTTGGGGTAATGGTAGTAGCCAGGGGCGCAGAGGTCGCATCGCCGTCCTATGACATTGGGCTTGCACCTGGATGGGACGCAAGAGCAGCAGAGTTAGAGACCTCTGTGCTGTGATCCTGCGCAGGGAGCAGCGAGGTGGTCAGGGCCGCACGCAGGCCGGCATGGGACAGCACTGACAGGGGTCTCCTATCCAGTTAACTCGTCACCCCCCGAGGACCAGGGAGGAGGCGATGCTGCCAAACACGCTCCCTCGGCACCCTCACCTGCACTGCCCRCTGTCCACGTCGCAGCCCGGCTCTGTCAGCTCTTGCACGCCCGGCCGAGAGCAGTTGCAGTCCTCGCAGCCGATGAGCGGGTGGCAGCCGAAGGTCTGGGGCTCGCAGACCACGCACTCCGGCCTCAGCGTGTGCGGAGGGCAGAGGCACTGCCCCGTCACCTCGTCGCAGAGACGCGTCCCGCAGTCACACGCTGCAAGGGGGAGAGAGGTGCTCAGCCGCRCTGCTGGGAGCTGGCCTCTTCTCTGCCTCCTGCTCCGTGTGGAGCCAGCTCAGGCTGAAACCAGGGCTGGGCAACGCAGCCGTTTTCTGAATCAGCCTCGGCCCGGCAGGAGGCAGAATGGCCACGGCTGGGGAAAGCAGAGCTTCCCCTGCGTGGGAGACAGGGCAACTCACGCCTGCAGTTGGGGAAGCCCCAGTAGCCRGTGGCGCAACGGGAACACTCTCGCCCAATGATGTTGGGCTTGCAGGGACACTGCCCGCCGAAGGGCTCGCACTGGCTGCCCCGCGCTCCGGCCTCGTGGCACCGGCAGGGCTGGGCCCCGTTGTTGTAGAAGAGCGAGAGTGAGATGGCAGAGTTGCGACAGAACCTTGAGGATGTGGTGGGACTGCAGAAGAAAACATGAGAAGTCACCGCGCTGAGCACTCCAACAACCTCCTCACCAGCCYGCACTGAGCGTCAGTACAAAATCCAGCAGGATCTCCCACAGCAATTTACACCGAATTAGTGCAAGGRAGAGCCCAGTGACACCAAGATCTCCAAACACCAAAGGTTTGGTACTTAGATAAGGAGAGCAATTAACTCTTCCCCTGCCACCTGCAGCGCCCCAGGAAGGGTACAAGTGCTGCTACTTTGGCTTCCCAAGGAACATGCAGCCTGTGGACAGCAGAAAGGGTACCCCAAAGCCAAGGATCTCACTTGATGTAGAAGCTGTTGACACCACAGCTGCTGATGAAGTCATATGACTTGTCCAGGGGTTCCTCCTGCAGGTACTGAGAACTGTAGCTTTCTTCTGGCACCACAAGKATGTAATCCTGCCATGAGAAGATGGAAGAGGCAGACTCTTTAGCTAGGCCAGACTGGTAGAGTCTGAAATGAGCCCACTCAGTAGCCCAAATGCACCTTAAACTTCTCATCAAGCCATCCCTCCATTAGAGTTTATCCATCAGGGTCCATCTACTCTAATAGCCCACGTGCATAGTGGCCCAAATTCACTGCAGTCAGGAAAGGCAGAACACCCCAAAGGGGCAGCAGAGGTGTGCTTCAGCATGGAGGCAGGCAGTCACTGTCACCTTAAAGTCCTAGCTACAAAGTCGCCTGGGTTCCAGTTCTGTCTTTCAGTCTTCTAGTCCTTCTGTGCTTGAATTTAGGATACYAAGCACCACCTGCTCCCATGATGAGACACGCCTCGACAAACTGTCATATAGGTGCCATATATCACTGGGGCAGGAAGAAGGTTTATTCTGGATTACCACAGGCTATGCAAAGCAACAGCTTCCATTTCCACCTTGCTTTGGTATCAAAACCACACAGCACTGGGGAAACCATGTCATACACAAAGCCTGTCTTTGTGAATTCTGCGCTCAATTCTGCACCACTAAGTAGAGTTAAGATTGTGGCTTTACAGGATAACGCAGAAACTGAGTCATGGTGGGAAACATTCCTATGGTCACACAGTAGCAAAAATCCTCAAGGACAAACTCCAGCCCTGCTGGAGGTGGGTCCGGCAGGCATCTGGAGTTTCCTGGAGAGAGGCTTACCAGCCACAGCTGCTTGCCTTCTGGCACTCGCACAGTCACGGTCAGGTCGTTGTCCGTAACATCCAGGATAATCTGGTTCTCAGAAACTACCAGGCTTCGGCATCCATAACCATGTGGGCAGAAGGTAGCATTGGTCTCCCCTGAAAAGGCAACAAACCCTTTGGTGCCCCATTTCCCTTGCAATCCCCATCATCCCCCTCCACTCGCTCTCAGGGGAATCTCCTTTCCAGCCAAAGGGCCTCCTGGATTGCTTTTGGTGAAGAAAAGCAGCTCTACTGCTAGTCGGCTGCAGATGCCTTACGTGGTGGTCCTCATCTCTACAGCAGATTTTTTCAGAGTTTTCAAACTGAAAATAGTTGAAAAGGACAGAAAATGAGAAGGACACCTGACACCCTGGAACAGAGCTGTCTCACCCTGCTGCCTTCTTTCTCCACTCATGGCACATTGTTTTTCATATCCCCACAGACCCTGTAGTTGTTACCTGGCATGACAAAGCTTTCTGAGGCCCCTTTGCCAGGGATCTCTCCTACGATCCAGCTCTTCTTACCTTGCCAAATACGTCCACCATTGATTAACACTTCCACAGGGAAGGTGGGATGRTTGGGCTGGTAATAATGCAGGATGAAAGCGTAGCGTCCCAGCGCCTGGATCCGACTGTTAAACACAACAGCAGCCTGGCCCAAAACAGGAGAACAGAGACACAAGAAACTTCATCAGATGTCTGTGCTCATACCCAGGATATTTTTTATTACTGCACAAATCTGTGCTCATATTGCACAAACATGAGTTAACAGTCACACTCTCCTCAGGCTTTTGGCAACCCAACCCCCAACACACCTTCACAGATAACCTCCCGAATGGTGACTGTTGGGCTGCCAGCTACAGTGATCTGTAAAGCTTTCCATGGGAGCCCAGAGAACCAAGAAAGGTTGGATGGAAGTAAGACAGGAGAGTCCATGGGAATTACACGCTCAGGCACAAGTCTAAATCCTTGGTTAAAACTGAGAGCTAATGACCGCAGAAGGGAAGCATCTCCATGCACCCTGGTGCCTGTGCTGGGACAACCTGTGTTCCCGATGCAGCAGGGCCTGCATGGCACTGGCAGAGCAACGCACCCAGTGCCCGTGTCGCTACCTGTGGAGGCTGTAGGAGGATGAGCTCTGCCGAGGAGTCCACCGCGGTGGGAGGCCGAGGTGCAGGCTCCATGGGGACAGCAGCTGGAKCAATGTGGACCGCCTGAGCCAGGGGGGTGTCTGGGGTGATGGGCAGAGCCTGGCCTCCCTCCAAAACGATCGACTGAGAAAGTTTCAGGAACCGAGAGGGAATGCAGGAACTGCTGCGAGGGAAGGAGGAAAGAGGATGTAAATGTCCCCCAGTAAGGAAAGATGGAAGCTGCTGAGGAGAGGGGACGCCCTGCAACACCCATCTGATTACAACGCTTGCTTGGGAGGACGCGCCTTCTGAGCGACTCTCAGGGGCTTCAGGATAACACGCTCAGCGGGAGGAAGAGGAATCTTGCACAGGCTAATTCCCGTGCAAATATTTATTCAGAGCAGCGTMAAGCATTTGGATACAGCGACTGTCTCTTGCTGTATGCAAGTAAACAGAGGAAAGCCTATTTCACGATGGCACTTCAGCATATACCGCAAGAGGCAATGCAATGTGGTGCTCAGGTAAAGACCAGCAAACTGGCCTCAGTCTTTCCTCCATCGCTGCCTCCTTGGCAGCCTCCTCTCCTCCTGTGCCATGGRGATTTCTTTCTCCCATGTCAGGAACCCAGAGGAATCAAACTGGAGGGAAGTCGGGCAAGCAATTTGTTTTGGAAGCAGCCACAATCATGCTAAAATCTTGAGGGATCTCAGACCCTGTTACCTGTTGGAGGAGAACGTGCCGTGGATGCTGATGCAATGCACCTTCGGCTCAACAAGCTCCATGGTGAACTGTGCAGCAGGTACGAGGTATGCTTTGTACTGCCACACAGGAAAGAGAGAGGCCTGGTTACACCACGTCCCCTGCCACAGGGAGCCTACAGCTGCTTTTGTACCCTCAGAGATCAGGTTGAGCACACTAGGCATTCCCTCACCAGACACTTCACAACCTGTTAGTTGTGGTTACGGAAAAACTTCGGGCTCAGCGGAGGACAGGAGCTGAACACCTCTGACCCTACATCACCGAACGCTACTGTGAGGGAAGCTAAGGGCACACAGGCTGTGGGGAAAGCAAGGCACATCAGCCCCTCTGGAGACTGCTGTGAGCATCCTCTTAATCCTCCACAAAGGGGACAGATCCTGCACAGTAGGTCGCATTCTCGTTTACTGTCCCTTCCTCTGCAAGCCCTAAGGTGTTTGGGAGCTCCACTTCTTCACAGAATCCTTCTAATCTCAGCTAAGCAGCTGCGAATGCCTTCAGGTAAAATAGGATGCTGCACGGACACGCTGCTGCAAAGCTCCTCTATAAAGAGCAGCTTCTCTTTCCCATTGTCTCCCAATTCCCAGTCCCATGATCTACCTCAAAACACATTGCTGAGAATGTTCTTCACYTTGGACTGCTCATGACATAGATGTACATCTAGTAAACGTTCTAAACAGAAAGCCCTTCTCCAAGGTAGGCACTGCTCCTACCTCTCCTCCTTGCAATGTGCAAACAGAGCTGTCCTCTCAAGAAGCCTTACCAGGAAGAAGTCAGCTTGATCAGCTGTGAACTGAATGGTTGCCTCTGAGGTAAGTTCAAAAGTTGCCAGGCGGCTCTGGGAATCTACAGCCATTCCTCGACAAAGGAAACTGTAAGATAAAAACAGATCTTAAGGCTAGCCTTGAGCACAGTCACGACCCGTTTCTTGTCTTGCTGGCTGTATGTCCTGAAGGTATTTATACAAGTCCCTGTATATCTTCTGATGCCTTTTCTGGCAAGTCATAAGAGTGAAACATCCCAAGGACACCCCAGAACCTTTGTTTCCTATTGCAAAGGTTGTGATCTGAAATCAGATGCTTGTGCAACAAGGGACAGGCTGTTTGAAGTGCACCAGTAGCTCCAAAAAACTTTTCTGTAGGCCATTCCCTACCTAAATTGGAGCCCTTCCTAATTTACCCAGCTACAAGTGGGAGCAACATATTAGCTACTGGCAAAGGCATTACAGACTACGTGGGCACACAGTTTCCAGGGATGGCCCATCACTAAAATCCATATCCAGCTAGAAGAAGTTAAGGTACACACAGCTTAGAAGTACGACACTGAAGCATTGCTTTATTCATGTGATAAAGCAGAAAAAAAGCTGAGCTGAGGACTCTGTCTTTGCCATATTGTCCAAGGACTGATTCATCTACYCCTGCCGTGATTCATCTACCCCAAGCCTCTTGCTCAGAGCTGACCATACCTGTAGACACACGGGTAGAAGGTGAACGTGCCCTGCTGCATGGCTAAGTGTGGCGAGCTCACAGCAACATCCACTGTCTGCAAAGCATTGGTATTGGCGTACTCCACCACCAGCACGTATTTCCCAGGCTGAGGAACAGGCAGAGACAGCTGGACTTCCACCTGGATGAAAGAGACACGACTAAGCGGGGGTCTCCTGGCCCCCATTCCAGAGTGAGAGCACGTAGGAYGCCCATGCTGCCAACTAGCCTTCTCTGGAACAAACCTACACCCCCAAGCCTGCACCCCCCACTGCTGTTTGCACCTCTCACAGGCACAGACACCCAGCAGCACTCATTTGTAGCATTTCAAGTGGTCCTGACTGAAAAGGTTCTCCCAGCTCAAGTCCTCAAAGCAATCTGCCCTTGTCTCTGTGCAGAATAAATCAGGGTAGGAGGTGCCATACTCAAAAGCATGTGCTACATGTTTGCCTGGGGTCATCTGTTCCAGGTTTATACCTTAAGTTTTAGCTCTCTGTGTCCATATGTCTGCAGAGGGTATCTTCATTTCTGCTACTTGTGGGCTGTAGGCTCCCAGGGATATGAGCCAGAGCTGCAGGGGACTTAGGGGACTCTTGCGACTCATCACGTATGTCCTTGCATGCCCTTTTAATGGGAGACGCTGCTTTTGGKTGCCTTGACGAGCAGAGCATGCAAACACATGGGTACCAGACTGATGGGGAAACAGRGATGCACATAGGTGCAAAGCCCTTCGAGCAGCCTGCCCTGGTGTACGCAAAGCACAAGATAGTGGGAGCAGAGGAATCAGTGCTGCAGTGCCTGTGTGAGGGATGAAACAGAAAAGCTACTCACATCACTGCCACTGCACGTTGCCATCTGGGGATGGGAGGGAGTGAGTTGCTCCATGGGACATGCTCTGGGTAACCGGTTGTCCAGCCTGCACACTGCCTCCACTCCTGATGCAGTGGGGAAGCCATCCATCGACAAGTACTTATACAAGAGGCAGCTAAAAGCATTAGGAAAAGATTTGCAAAACACTGTTGTTACACTGAGATYGTAAAGGAGCCAAGAGCAATTCCAGTGAGAGTTGGTGTCCCTGCCCCACCATCTCGCAGAACGTGAATTAAATATATTTTGTAACCCCAGGCCAAGAGGAGCTCAGTAGGACCCCAGTAGGACCCAAATAGCACACAGACGTGGAGATCCTTACTTCTGCGTGGCTCTTTCCAGGGGTGGCTGGTAGGTACATGGCTCTGTGACCTTCAGCTGCAGTATTGGAGCCTCATAGTATGAGCTGGGTAGCAAAACCAGATAGTCCTAGCAGGAAAGAAGGGAGAGGATGTTATGCTTGGGATACGTGCTCCTGAGCAGCTGCTGAAGCCCCCSTTGGTGTATGGAGGCCAGTCCTTACCAGCAACACACCCTCGGCTTCAACAACCAGAGACCAGGTGCTGGGGTTGAGTACAAAGGGCTCTCCAAAGCTGTTCTGGGGGACRGTGACAAAGGCCGGTTCCGTGCTGGGAGCAAAGACGATCTGCTTGGTCTGCTCTGTACCTGAGGTGGGAAGGACAAGAGGCTGTGAAGGCACTGGGGAGGGGCTGGGAAACCTGGGGCTGCAAATTGGGCAGGAAAGCAGCTCTGCAGTGCAACRCGGAGTCCTGGGCTTGTGGTTTCTTGGAGCTGCTGTAGTAGATGCACCATAGTCCCACATTGACCCATAACAGACAAATCCACATGGAATCTGTCCAGTAACTTAGTGGGAGAAAAAAAAACACTGCAATCCTTAATGCTAATCCACAGCCCTCACAGTGTGCTTTGCATCCCTGGATTGCAAAGCATTGAGTATTGCATGCCAAAGAGCATTTTGCCAGCTAGAGAAAGAAGGAATTCATCTATGAAGAATTTCTTCTGAGACAGACAAAAAGAATTGCCCAGATACATTTTTCCACAGGGATATTCCGACCCCAGCTTCCCAGGTCAGATACCTGCTTTCCAGCAAACTCTCAGACCCCGAAACTTTGCTCCTGTCTTTCCTGCTAGCCACAGATTCTCTACAGCTGAGATTCAGACATTCATTTTAACTGACAGGACAGAATGCATTTRAAGCCTGATCTTCCTGCTGTTGAACAGCTCCTTGGTTCAGCTGACATTCTCGTAACCCTTGAATTCATTATCTTTGGATGCAAYAACCTAGAAACAGACTGCCTGCCTGCCTAGCAGTCTCAGAAGTGTCTTGAAGTGCATGGACGAAAGAGATTCACCAACAATCATCCCCACACAGCTGCACGGGGAGCAGATGAGATGAAGAAGTGGGGAACTTCACACACACAGCTGCCAACTATCCTGGTGTGGTCAGGGACATCAAGGCATAACCCAGAAGAAAAGACGCTGTAGCAGGGGCTTGTGCTACTCCTGGGAGTCATCATCACTTTCCATGTGTGCTATCTCTAATACATGACCAGCATTAGGTGAGGCCAAGCCCTCACTTTCTCAGCGAGGAAGCGGAGAAGGTGAGGATGCAAAGGATGAAGAGCATTTCCCTGAACAGGCAACATGGGGCAGATGTCTCAAAGAGCTGAAGTTTGACATCTTTTGGAGAGGGTACACATCTCAAATTGAAATGCCTTGTGGAGATGGGAGTGGGAGAAACCGGTCTSCAAATCACACACTCAGAAAAGGCTTCCCTTTTCACAGGCCAGATCTTCTGACTTATATTTTTCAGGCAGGGAGAGATTAAACTAGCACGGTGTGCTAGTTTCTTTCCAGGCCACTTGTCCCTCACCATTTGAAACCCATGCCACCCAGGTAGAAGGTGGTTCCACATTTCTGGAGCCAATCTGGTGTAGCAAAGGAGTTGCCCTCCTGGGCCCATTTGCTAGTCTATTAGTCTGGCAGTTTGCCTTCAGCTCTAGAAAATCAAATGTTGCTTCTGGGCAAGTAGGAAAGCACATTACAAAGCAAATGAGCTCTGCCACTAGATAGGGCAGATTAAATCCTTCCTGACCCTTGGTGGGATATTGAGGTATGAAGGTGGCTCACACTTCTCCTGTCTTTCTGCTGCATAACATGACTGGCCACAAAAAAATAACCAGATCTTTCACTCAAAAAAAAAAGTGGAATAATAGTATCTTGGCATTTCAAACTGGCATATCATCTCCAGCTGTTCACAAGTCAAAACATCTTCAATGTCAATTCAAGACAAGGGAGAGAACGTCACATGCTGATAAATTAGGTAACTTGTGTTGACTTGCTCTGTGCACATGTGGTCTGAAGGGAGAACCTCAGCGGGACAGTGTGTCTGTAGAGTCATCAGAGTGGTAAAATCCATCAGATAGCTCTGCAACAGTGCGCTTGTACAGCCTCAGTTCTGGTCTCACATGATCTTGCTCACGCTGATTGCCAGGATATTCAATGCAGAGGTCTCAAGGTTTCTTCAGTCATCTCTTCTGGCTCTTATTCCTCTTCAGCAGCTCATGTTGTGATTGCAGCTAACCACCAGAGTGCAATACTGGCAAAACGTGTGCAATTACACGCCACTTCCAAACCCAGCACCCTCGTAAAACCAGCAGCCTGGTTTGGGAGAAGCACAAGGCAAGGACAGCCCTGCCATGGGTGGAGACCTGAGAAATAAAACCAGGTCCAGCTGCCAAAGTCTGGATCCAGTTCCCAGCACTTGGCCCACTCTGGTTTTGTGGAAACTCACAGTTTTGCCTGGGGCACCGAGGTGACACTCCTCTGTCCCCTGCAGAGAAAGCTGTATCCAAATGTACAGCAGCCTCATCCAACAACAGGCTAGCTGGTGCCAGTCCTCACCCTGCACAGCCYCAGGACAGCACCATGCTGCTGCTTTGTTAAATTAGGGGGCTGCAGGCTTAAACTAGCCTTTGAGTCGGAAAGGCAGGACTTATGGGATAAAGCCATATGGAAGTGTCTTCTGGAAAAGATGATGCAGGAGGTTGCCTGGGATGGGGAGGAGGTGGCGATGGTGCAGGGGAGCAGAGCGGTCTGCGATCCTTACCTCTCCTTCGTGGCTGATAAGCTGTAATTTTGCCATACACATTGGCCCCTTCTGAATTAATATACCTCAGGATGACATGGAACAGATAGAGCTCTGCCTCCTCCACGTCTACAGTGACTCTGACTTTATTCTGCAAAAAGCAAAAAAGCACATCGGGCACACGTCACTGGGGGGCCAGCTCCTGGCCGCTCGCCCGCTCCGTGGGAGAGCCTTAGCCGCCTGCCTACCTGCCTGCCTGCCTGTCTTGCTTCCCCCTCCCCAGCCATCACGGGGCGCCACACCGGCCGGTCTCCTGGGACCGGCGCACCTGGGGGCAGGAGAAGGGCCAGAGGCGCAGCGTTGCAGAGCGGGATGGGCTGAGTTAGTCTAGAAGTGAAAAATGCACTTACAGTTGCCACACACATTAAACTTTCCTTCCTCAAGGACCGAGACCCTCCCTTGCACACTGGCAGGCCCCCGGCTGACGTAGCGGAAGACGACGCGGAAGAGGTCGGGGGAGGTCACATTGAGAGTCACCACTACCTTGGGCTGGTGGGAGAGAGAAAGGGGAGAGAAGCAGAGCACACCTTCAATTACCTCCACCGCTGCCCGCYGCCAGCCCAAGCACAGCCACTCGGCACACTGCTCCCAAAGCAACATGCCACAGYGCAAGGAGGAGACAAGCAACTGGCCCTAGCACGCAGCCCAGGGACAAGGCGGCACGGTGTTTCCACACTGCGATCCCATCCCGCCCAGAAATTAGACCAAAGTTGGCTGTGGATGGGGTTAGAAAGGCTCTGACAACATCTAGAAGATGTTTTCACACAGTGGGGTGGGTTGGCTATGCTGGGGCAYATCTCACCTAAGAGGAAAAGTTTTGAGAAGTTCTTTCTCTTGTTATCGGCATAATGTTGCTTCTGGGCTTTGTGCCACAACCCACCAGCAGGTATCGGATGCTAAAGCACCTGCTCTTGTGCTTACAGGTCTCCTGCCCAGAGACCTCCAGAGAAGGCTGCAAATGGAGCCCGTATCTCATTCACGGGAACTAGCAAGAGTAACGTCTGGTGGTGCAAAGGGAGGGAGGGTGCCCAACCCTCTGCCTGCCCTTGTGCCAAAAGACATCAATTAAGCAGATGCTTAAGCCCTACCAATTTCAAAGATATCTAAGCACCTGCTTAAACATCCTCCTGCATATGGRACAAAGCAGGGGTTTGCCCAGGGACATTTCCAGTGAGGACTGTGTTCCTTAAAGCTCCAATTACACACCATCTGCTCAGAGCAAACTGGAAGGACCTTGCAGAGAGCAAACTACAGAAGAGACCTGCCAGCAGTAAGCCACATGCTAGCCCTTCTGTCGAGGCCTATTCCTATCTCAAATGGCAACACTGGATGCAAAGTAAAGGCCATAGTCTTGACACTCTTTCTTAAGCTTTAAGGCTGAGTTTTTCTCAAACCTAGTGCCTACAAATTGAATGGGAAATAGTTAACATATCTGGCCCCGCTATTATTTCTCCTACGCAGGAAAAAAGTGAGGAAAATAGAAATACAAGCATTAGAATAAGCAACATCTCATATAAGACAAGACTACAGAAATCACATCAGAGATCCCTGTGCTACACACTGTACCCCACACGCACACAGACACATAAGCGACACTTTTGTAGGGGCCATGCAGAAGAAGAATCCACTGGGGGGAAATAGATGAAATAACTTCACCTCTGGGGCTTAGACAACTTCAATTTACATAAACCACTTTATGACAAACCATTTATCAGCAAGAGTCTGTGCAGAGCAGTAACAAGAAGTTCAAGCTGAATACAGCAGCCAAAAAGAAGCTGCTTTATTTTTGGAAAAGGGGGGGAAGGTTAAGCAAAGAGTTGCAGGAAAGAGCAGAGTCAGATGAAAGAGCCACAAGCAAACCCAGAGACAGTGTTTATAGACATCCCTGTAAGTAATTACCAAGCTACCACCTTTGTCTAACTGGATTAGGCTGTCAGGGAATTCCCAATTTAGGATCTTTCCTCTCATCAGTCTATGCTGTCCCTAGCACTACAGGAAATCTCTGCACAAACAGGCTATATATACACTGCACTGTTTATGTTGGCCACCATGTGACTTTGGGGCTTTGAGAAGCATTTGGGGTGAAAGACGAGTGCCAAAACTACGTCAGCCCTCTGGCCATCTGTATCCTCCCTGGCAGGGAGTGAGGCTGGGACGGAGACGACAGTCATACCTGGATGGAAGACATCTGTGCGTATCCTCGCCAGCTGAAGTTCTCAAACTCCAGGGGGTTGTAGCCAAAGCGCACAGCCCGGCCAGCCGGCGTGGTGCCTTCTTCCAGCTCGAATTTCAAGTGGTGAAGGTCAGGAAAATAATGGTCTCTCGCAGGTCTGGAGAAGAGAGGAAGTGCCATTAACTGCKGGGCTAGCCAGACAGAAGAGCTCTCACCTCCCCAGCTAGCATGTCCTTTAGCTTTCTGACATTAATAGTGACCCTTGTGGGCTGCACATCAGTGTGTCCTGCTTGGGGAGAGCACCCTGGACTGATCACCTCCTCATGGGTATTTGGGGACACCAGAGGCAGGAGGAAACCTCGCTGGGATCAACACTGATGAAGCCATGGCGCAGGAGATGAGGTATCCGACACAGAGTGGCTTCAGGAGAGGAAAGGGGACATGGAGCATCCATCAGCTGGATGCCCACCACCTGCTAGGGGACAGGCCAGTATGTGGGGATCTCCCGCCAGCACGCACAGAGTGAAGCCCATGTGGGTGGCTCTTACTGGGTGCACATGGGACCACGGGTGTTCTGCCGGCAGGGACAGGCTCCGGTGCGCTCCTCACAGGCTGGCCCCACCGAGCCACCGACGTCGCACTGGCAGCCTGAGGACAGGAAGCATATGTTTACATTCCAGCCATGCTAACGAGCTCCTGATAGYGCTAATCAAAGGCGCACCCGGCCCCGGAGGGGAGGCCAGGGTGCTATTTTTATTCCATTGCATCCGTTTTCATACTGGCCCCAGCCCCATTTGGATCAGCTTCTCCTCCACCTCAGCACTGAGCTATTTCCAGGTGGCCAACAGTCACCGGGAGGAGCAGAGGCCTGCGAATCCTCATGGTCCAGCTGTGAGCCCAGGCTCTCTAGCACCCAGGTTGCTTTCTCTTCACAGCCTAACCAGAGCTCCTCCTGCCTCTTTCTCTCCTAGAGCTCCTCCCACCCCTCTTCTCAAGGGCATGGAGAAGAGAAGCCTCTACAACCTTTCATTCCCCTTAGCCTGACTGATCTGTGCCCACTGGTGGCAAAAGGGTGAATTTAGGCCTCTCAGATCTTCAGCAAAACCTCTTCCTGCTCCATACCTTGATATGGTAAAAGCAAATGGTAGGACATCTCCCACAGCCCTGCTCTCCAAGGCTGCCATCCACTTATTCCAGGGACTGGCTCTTGTGGCCCCCTCCTTCACCAGACCTAACACACCACGAAGGCAGCTCACCTTGGCAGCCAAAGTAATTGGCTTTGTCCATATTGAAGTATCCGTCTTTGCATGTTGAGCAGAGCTGCCCGCAGATGTTTGGTTTGCAGAAACACTGCCCATTGCCCTAGGAGACAGCAGGCATGGGAATCAGTTAGAGACCCCACTCCTTCCCTATGGCTCGTCACAGCCAAGCTGTTTCTTGGCTGCTTGGGTCCTAGTTTGAGACACTGGAGAATTTTGAGCTTCATGCTCTGCACTGCTTCCTGTGCGTGGGTGGGCTAGAAAAGTACTAGATAAGTGCAATTACCCAACACATGCAAACAAAAATCCAGGGATGCTGGGCCAGACCCAGAAATATTTAGGTGCCTAATTTATGACAGATCTTAATCCTATGTTCTCATGCAAGCCCAGACTATGGTGCAAGCTCTGAGTGCTCAGTGTCGGGACAGGCCTCTACAGCAGCTGTCAGGAGAGACATCATTGAAACGCTCTCCGTATAGCACAGGCCTGGAAATGCCTGGATGCAGATCGGAGCAAACTTACCTGCTGACACTCTGCAATTCCACTGATGGTGCCCTTGGTATCACACTTGCAGCCTAGAGATGGGAAGAAAAATAAGAAAGCCAGAAGATCAACACAGCCTCTGAGAAGGGTGTTAGTAGCCTGATGGAGRACAGTACCTACTGTATCAGAGGACACCAGCTATGACCTCTGTCTGGGATTAGAGAAACTGAGGGCAGCACTGCCAAAGGGTTCAACTTTCATTTTGGACAGTTACAGCTGCAGACACAACTACTAAAGGCATTTGACTTTTTTGCACATCTCTCCATGAAAATCCAAGTGTGCAAAGTCTGAACGGAGGGCTGAGAATGCCACAACTCACTGCATGAACCCTGCCAATTCTATCCTAAACGAAAAGCTCCAGACTGCAGCCTTTTCCCTCCCCAGGTATGGCTTACTCAGACCATTACAGCTGTGACATGTCACCTCACATTGAAGAATGAAGGAAAGATATCACTTCCAACCRATAGTGATGGTCCCCACTGGCTTGGGTTTGGGTCTCGCCCCATTACAGCATGGTGGGACATTCTGGGGCCACACAAATAGCATTTTCTTACTCATGCAGCCGTAGGGGTTCTCCGGAGTCAGGTTCCAGTACAGCGGTTTGCATCTGTCACAAGCTGGACCTTCAACATATGCCCGACATGCACAGGAACCCTGAGAAGGGATGGAAAGACAGGAGCAGGTGAGAGCGGCAGAGTTTGCAGCAGCATGGCTGAACGTGAAATCTGCTCCTCTGGAGTTGGGAAGGGCTGCTGGCGGTACTGTGCTTAAGAAAGCACTTGGCCCAAAGGGAGGATGAGGGGATCAAGCAGAGGWGAGCTGCAGAGCTTGGTAGGTGTATTCAATACTCACCGGGGCCAGCGAGGGGTCTGCAGGCACCAGCCCTGCTGGGTTACAGGAGCCCACTGGAAAACAAAAGCACAAGGGGAGGCTTAGAAAGAGATTGTTCATGCCCAGCTAGTCCTAACGGGTGGCCCCGGCCAAGCAGAAGGTGGCTACCTTCACAGTGTGGAAATCCGTAGGCCCCCGGCACGCAGGTGTCACAGCGCAGTCCCGTCACCTTGGGCCGACAGCTGCACTGCCCGGTGTCCTGGTCGCACGTGCTCTGCAGGGAGCCTTGCCTGGAGCACTGGCAAGCTGCGAAATGGAGAGCAACCACTCCGGCGCCCGCTCCTCCTGGGAAGGCCGGAGTACGACCTACACGCAGCGGCGGGGGGCCGCAGCCGAGCAAAAGGGAGCATTCGACACCGAGAAACCTGCCTGCAGTGCAACCTCCCAGGACAACCTCTGCTCGATTCAAGACTTTCCAAAGAAAACCTCTGCTCAGCTCCCCGCACCACCACCAAAAGAAACCCTGTGACTCCACRGACACAAAGACTTCTGCATTCGAGGCTTTACACCAATAAACTCTTTTGTCTGCCTGACCTTCACCACCGCCAAAGCAGCCAGAAAAATGGGTTAAATATAACATATGCACTCAATTCTTTGCTTTCAGTTAAAAACACGCCATTAAAAAAAATAGACACTGCAATGTTTACCACATTTAACATATTTAAGTGTACTTCAGTGAGAGGGAGGAGCTATGGGGTTAAGGAAAAGGAGAGTGCACGACCATATCCTCAAAACGTTGACAATCACCCACGAAACGCCATYTACACCCAAACATTGAAGAGCAGTGTTCAGTTCTGCACCGTGGACATCAGGCACAGGCACCTGCCTGCAGGGATCTCCGGTGCCTGAGAGCAGGAGCAGGGAAACGGCTTTGGGCTCCCAGGACAAGGCGCCTCCTGCGAAAGCATGTGCAGATCCTGCACCCTACGGGATGAAAGGTCCCTGAGCTGCCAGGGAGCCAGCTGCTACACCTCAGCCCAGCCCACGCTCCTCAAATCCCTGCGCTGACCCCAAGGGCGCGCGTTAGGTTGACAGCCCCAGCCTGGCTAACAGCAGAACACTGTTCATAAAATAGCAAGTTTTTGGAAAAAAAAAAAAAAAGGCAGGTTCTCCTCCTCTCTCTCTCTGCTACAACTCCTCTGCAGCTCTGCACTTTGGATTCTGCTTTAGGAAGTGACCACCGAACTCCGGYGAGACCCTTTCGCCCAGGCCTCCCGCCTCTTCACGGGCGTATCGCCGGCACGGGCCTTCGCGGGGCGCGTGCTGCCAGCCGGCCCGGGCGTCCGCGCTCGGCGTGATGATGCTCGATTACTCTTTTAACGAGCAGCGAGTCCTTGTGGCRAGACATGAGTACGGCTGGCTGCCAGCGTGACTGCCGATGGGGAGGGAGCTGGGGACACGTCGCCCGGGGCCAGGAGAGGGGCTGCGGAGGACACGCCAGCGCCGCCGGCACCCGCCGCGCCGCCGGCACCCGCTGCACCTCCTGGCACGAGCCGCTCTGCTCCGGCGGCGGCACCTCCTCACCAGCCACCTAAGCACCATCYGAACGTGTGGTCTGAGACTTCTGCGGGAAAATACTACCCAGCCCAAAGCCTGCTCCCCCCAGCTGCAGACGCTCAAACCCAGGGGTAGGCAGAAAAATCCAGCGCACTGTGTCCTTCTGATAAAGCCAGGATCAGCAGCTGGTCACTAGTCTCCCGCGAGACCCCCAGCCGGGGAAGGTACTCACGCGTGCAGCTGGGGTACCCGTAGAAGCCCAGGGCACACTGGCTGCAGGTGTGTCCCCCAAAATTCGCGTGACATCGGCACTGCCCGGCGGGGCTGCAGTCGTTGTCCACCGAGCCCCGGGAATCGCAGGAGCAGGCTGCAAGAGAAGGCATCGCCTTAGCTCGACTGACCGCGCGGCCGGCCGCTCCGGTTCTGAGCTGCCACGCGCTCCCACAGCGATCGGCTGCTTCCAGCAGAACTAAATCCATTCATTCCTTAATCCGCTGGAGATGCAGGGAATACTTTCATCTAGAGCCATCGCCATACCAGGAAAACGCCCTGGAGATTTTTTTTTTTTTAACAGCAAACTCAACGCTCCGCAGCAGTTCAGTAGGCTAATGCACTAAGCAGACAAAAAGGCAGGTGCTGGGACACCAGATCACGGTGGGGCCGAGGAAAGGAAGAGTGACTGATTAAAAAAAAAAAAAAAGCTTTGTCTTCCAGGCTCTGGCATCATCCGCAACCTCACAGCAATCCTGCCAAATTTACAGTGCAAATCACACGGGATTTGGTTTTGAGAAACACCAACGTCTTTCTAAAATAAGCCTGTTTTTTGGAAGACGATGGAGCAACAGGATCTGAACATTAACCCTCATTAAAACGTCCCACGCGAATAACCAAAAATCTGAGACACGCTTGAGATACTTTCTCTTACTGGCTGACACAGGCTGACCTGGGAGCCAGGCTGTTTTTTTTCCTCTGCCTCCAGCCAGACGTCACCCACCACYGCCCCAGGGACACCTCAGACTCGGCTGCCCCGTCTGCGCGTGGGACAGCCTGCCCTTCTGCAATGCATTAACCATCTCCTTTGACAGGTTGTTTTGGGGAGACTCAAGCACCCTGTGACTTCTTTCACCACACTGACGTAAAACACAGACATCTCCAGCTGTTTATCCACAGGGCTGACAACACCGGCTTCTCCTTACCATAGCAGTGGGGGTACGAATGGTGTCCGGGGCTGCAGCGGTCACAATGAGGCCCATCAAACTCTGGCTTGCAGAAACATCTCCCAGCGGCGTCACAGCCTCCCGGCAGTGTCCCGACGGTGCTGCAGCCGCACACTGCAACGAGGAGACACCTCAGYGGTGGGCGCTGGGGGCCTCCTCCACTGGGAGCATGGAGCAACGCCCATGACAAAGTGGGGCTTTTTCTAAAGTTCTCAGATGGGCATTTAGGGGCTGTTTAAGTGCTCTAAGTGTCAATCTCTGCTTCCATTTGCTGAGTCCCCTTCGTCAATGCATGAGTCATCTACGTCTTCCATACCCTTCCACCTCTCTCTTCTCTACCCCTTCTCTGTCCTGCTCCCACCTCTGATCAGCTATGTTCACCCAAGGGCCAAGTGTTGCTCCCTTCCCCATTGCTGCCCATTGCAGATGTCCTCCATAACACCCACAAAACCACTTTCCAACCCTTCAAAATCCTTCCAAAAGTTTCTGGCTTTGCTGGAACGTTTACTCTAAGGTGGCAGAGGCAGATTGCTCCTATCACACTGACCAACACTAAGTCACCATTGCCACGTGCTCATTTTCTGATGTCTCATGCCCAATACAGCAACTACAAGCAGGGCAGGGATCTTCTTTACAGTATTTGCCACCACCCAGCACAAAAGATCTGATCCCTTTTGGGGCCTCCCGAAGTCGGCGCTTGCACTGGCAGCTGCGCGGTGCACRCGGAGAGCACCCACGCGCACGCCGGGGTGGATACGCACGCTGGCACAGGGGGTAGTTGAAGTAGCCGGGAGCACACTCGTTGCACGCGTGCCCTTCAAAGCCGGTCCGGCACACACACTGCCCGCTCTCGCTGTCACAGGTGCCGTCGTACTGACCGGGGCCGGAGCACTGGCAGGCTGCAAAGCAACAAGGGACATCGAAAACCGCCCTCCGGGCTCGCCGCTGATGGCGTTTCACCCAGGGCAAGGCTTTCTCTCCAGTATGCAGAGGGCACTGGCTTTTCACAGGCTGGGGGGGAAGGCAAAAGTAACCAAATTGTCCACTCCTCCGGGGTGGAAATGCAGGCACGGGAGCAGCCGCCAGGAATCGAGCGGCCAGCCAGCACGTCCAGCCCGGAGCTCACATCCGTAGGGAATTCCTCCAGAAACCCCCAAGGCTGAGGRGGTCAGGGCTGGGTGGGACATACCAACAGAAGTCATGGGAATTTGTCACTTGGAAGTGGGGCTGGAGAATTCCTGCTGTGCGGGCCGAGCGGGGGGGGGGAGGACGCGCGCTCCCCGCAGGGAGCCCAGGGGCCGAGGCACTCACGCTGGCAGCTGGGTCCGTAGTGGCCCGGTGCACACTGGTCGCAGTGCGCTCCCTGGAAGTTGGGCTTGCACACGCACATGCCCACCCGAGGGTCCTTGCGACAGGCGTTGCCTTCTGTGCCGCCAGCGTAGCAGTCGCAGTCTGCAAGGACAACAACGCATGCCGCTTTYAGGACATCTCTACTGCGAGGCAGCAGGGCGCAAGGACGCCTGGAAATCCCAGCCCTGCTCCACCAGTACATTCCCACCAGGACAGGGAAGGGGTTGCAATGAGGTGGCGGCTCCTGGGCTGGCCTTCAGGTATGGCTGTTTTACTGAGCACTGCTCAGGCCACCAGCACACCTGGTTCACGGGATCGCAGAGCAGTACAGAGACCTCAGCAGCAGGCAGATGTGCAAGGCGCTGGATGGCAAGAGGGGAATGTGCAGGGCAGATGGATGCTCAATGCACAAGTGCAGGCAGGGCAGACCCACTGCAACACTGCCAGGAGCTCTGCAGCAATGACCAAAGCCTTCAGTGAACCAGGATGGTTCTGGTYGCTCCAGCCTTGATTGCATTTGGGAATTTCCTGTTGGCAGTGCGGGCTGGGGCTCCAGGCCAGCAATGCTGGGACCCTTGGCTAGCCCTGCATATGCTTCCTGTCCCGAGCACATAGCACTGGCCTGGGGCGCAGGGTAGAGGGATGGAAGCGCAGAAACTGAGAACCGAGGAAGGAAGAGGTGAGGAAACGAGAACGGAAGTGAAAAATTCCAGTTCAGGAAGGAAAAACCTGACTGGAAGATACAGAGTTCAAAATACGAGAAGGAAGGAAAAGGTTATCTGGAGGGCACTAGAAAGCAGGAGAAAAGGGAGAAACTTGGTGGGAAAAGAGATAAAAGAAGACAGAGGAAGAGATGGCCTGAGAGGGGCGAGGATGTGAGATGAGGGAAGCAGAAGGGAGCAAGAATATGGGCAAGGAGAGAATTCAAAGCAACAGAGAAAGCACGAGTGACTGGACCGACATGTGCACGCACTTCCCAGATGCTCACAGCAGGGCTGCCAAAGCACGCACACCACTGTGCCCCAGGGAAGGTGCGTGGCGGAGGAGGGCAGGGCACAGCCCAGCTGTGCTTTCCATGGCTGGGAAAATGAAGAGCATGCAGATGTGGCGGAAGGACAAGTTCGTATCTAAGCTCAAAGGCTGGGATTTGGGAGAGCCTAGTTCAGTTCTGAGCTCGCCACAGCCTTCAGGCGATCTTGGGGTTTTCCTTGCAGGAAGGCCAGAAGAGACCCCCTCACACGGCACAGACGACAGAATCAAGCACATAATCATGCAGTTGCTCTGTGCTAGAGCTTCCTCATCGATAAAAAGGGAATCATAAAACTTCTTTCTTTCTACCCTTCAGCTGCGTCCTCTCTCAGAGCCACAAGTTTTGCGTATCAGGGCTGTCACAGTGAACGTGCCCAGTAAGCCGAGGACCTGATCTTGCCTTGGGTGGTGAGATTTGATAACACTAGCAGTACGATTGCCAAAGCAGCAGGTAAAATTGTGTTACTTACTGATTATCTGTCCTGCAGGGAGCACTTGTTCTCCAGTATCGTTGTGAGCAAAAGCTGGAATAGCTATGTGGAGAAAGAGATATTGCACRAAGTCATGACATACACGCTCAAAGAAATCCTGTTTGGAGTATCAGTGGGTTGATGGTCCCAGAACTGAACGGGCTGAACAAAAGCATGTACCATGAGAACAAAGTGCAGACATCCCACTAAACAAAAGTTAATTACAGCTGTTTTTTAATCTTCCCTTAGGGTCTGGAGAGATGTCTTTCTCTCTCCTACAGAGAAAGTGAGGGATGAGCCTTCAGCCAAGTGGAAAACTCCCCACTGACTCTAGAGAACCATGTTTATCCCAGTTCTGCACTGCTCCAGGCTCCATCGAAGCCAAACGGGGGCTTGTCCATGCCTGTGGGTACCCTGCTGAGGGCAAGGGAATTCAGCAGTGCAGGAAGATGCCTGGGGAGCAGATCTAACGGGAGCTGTAACGTTAGTCCTTCTCACACTTGCTGGATCTGGAGGGTTTCAGAGCTTGCTGCCCACGTGCCAGCTGCCCCCGAGCTGAGCTGCCCCGGCACTTACGGTAGCAGTGTGGGAAGTCGAGATACCCCTCGGCACAGGCGTCACAGTGCTCCCCGGTGTAATTCGGCTTGCAGTAACAGCGTCCAGTGAGGTCCTCACAGGTGCCATCTGTRAAGTCTGACTCACAGTTGCAGCCTGCGGAGAGCAAGAAGGCCAGAAAGGTCACCCCCGACAGTGACCCTCACCAGCTACAAGCACAGGAAGGACATCACTGCAATCATCAGCCAAAGAGCAAAGCGCCTCTAGGAGCGATCCCACTCTACTGCAAAAAGGTATGATTGCCCCTTTGAAAGGGTCTGGCTATGGGGAACTGCTGCCGCTGTCCTTATCATGCTGTGGGGGCCTARGAAAAGCAGCACAAACCCAACTCACTTCTCCAGAAATTACCCTGGAGAGAAGGCAGTGGTGCACTGCTGCTGGAAGGCAGTGCAGAAGAGCCAAAATACCACAACCAGCAGAACGACCCAGGTTTCCCAGGCAGATGGCTATAACCAACTGTCTGCCTGGAAATCCCTGTCTGCTGCATGGAGAGCTACAGACTGCTACTGCCAGCTGAAAGGATGCAGAGATGGTAGCTAAGCTTGGACTTCTCTGCAGGCATGGTAGGGTTGACAACATATTTTTAGCTCATTCCAGTTTTGGAATATGCAGTCACTTCTGATTTCATGGCTACTGTGGACACACACGCTGTCTGTGTGCATGGGTGGCTGCATGCACRCACACATTTCCATGGGCAGCGTCAGCTGCAGAAGGAACCATACAGCTGGGTTCTCACGTGGCCACGTCTGTCATGGTGCTGCTGGCCCATGACACTAGAAAAATCTCTCAATCTCATGCTCCAGACCCCAGTGTCACAAAATCCAGCACAGCATCTGTGACCTGCAGGGCAAATCACACTCACGATAGCAAATGTACGGAGAGTCAATCGGGTGATCAGGGGACCGGTAGTATCCCGGGATGCACCTCTCGCAGTTAATACCYGTGGTGTGATGCTGTAAGACAGAGAGTTAGAAGAGCATGAGTTCCTCTGCAAGACAGGAGAGGATTCAAGTTCATCTGCCAGATTTGCTGGCAGCTTCAGGATCAAGAGGGAGCAACTCAGGAACATCAGTACATGGAGGACTCAAATCTGCTCAAAATTCCACATATGCCAATTTGAAAACAAAGTCTTTCCTGCAAACTGTGTATCCTTCCAAAAGCCCAATCCACGTTTCAGGTTCACGTCTGACCTCAAGCTCATTCTGCTTGTTTCAGATGGTAAAATGTTCTGACTGCTTTGCACTAGGAGGACAGAAATGATCCGTTTTCTCACAGCAAGATGGTAGAACTGAATGAGTCATGCCAGATTCTTGCCACATCATGAACCTGTCACTTGGCAGTAGACGAGCTACTAGACTATTCTACAGGCACTTCCGTTGGGAACCTCAAAGGCTGAGCAGATCAGCAGTTCAGTGGTCAGGCAGTGATCCAGAGAGACGGCAGGACCTGAGCATTGCAAACTAGACAGGGACTTTCCAACGTGTTCATCATCAGCCTTGCTCTGTTCCCTCCAGAGGTCAAAGACCAAACTCCCCTGGATCCTGGGAGAAGCAGATGCAAACCAATGCTTGGTGCCTTAGAAAAGCATTAAAAGGCAACATTATTCTAGTAGAGGGATGGCTASGGACTCAACTCCTTTCTCATTACTGGTACACACACCTTTAATGTGTTGCCCAGAGCCCAAATTCCCAGGATACCTAATTAAGATAACAGAGTGTGTGTGGGGGGAGAGGGAGTTAGCCAGCAAGGCAGCACTCCAGGTTGAGAGTGGAAGAAAACACAAGAATCTGCAACAGGTTTTTCTATCATACACCTTCTGGCCTACCTGGCAGTCAATGCAAACACCTCCACCTTCAAACTTGTCTTCGTGACTTCTGCTGGCTTTGTGGCGATCCACCTCTGGGTCATAGTAGCAGTCGTAGGCATGGCTATTGCAATTGCAAGCTGAAAACAGAGACACTTAGTTAAGCCACTGCTCCATGAAGGACCTTCTGCCACCAGTCTGATCTCAAAATCAGACCAATCTTCATGGGTTTGATATTGCATGGGTGACATTTCCATGAGAAACAAAGCTAAAATGCATCCGGAGGACTGAAAGCTCTTTCAGAGCTTCCAGAGGTCTTCAAAAGTATAGAAAACAGGCTCTTTCACAAGGTCTCATCTGCAAACCAAAAAATACAGCAGGCACAAATCCAGAAGTAAAATACGTAGAGACGTGTAGAGACAAGGAAAAGAAATTACTCAATTTGGGGGCCTCAAGTGGTTTGGCATAAAGGGCAACATTCACGACTGTATCTGCTTTTACCCCATCAGGAATGGAGGTGAGCTGGAAAGTTCAGCACAGGGTGAGGGTGTTCTTTATAAACCCACAGGAATAAGACCCAACTGTCCTTTGTGGCTCTGCATTTGTAACAGATCAAGTGATGTAACCACGTTCCATGCTTTGCATTCCCAGTGCAACACAAATGCCAGTGTCGGCATCTAGCAAAGGGATCTGCTAGACAAATAAACACGTCCTGTATGTAAACAGATCCAAATGCAACTCATCTCGGAGACAGAATTGAGCAACTAGAATTGCCTGCATGAACCCTACGATCAGATCCGTGCTTTGTTCCTGCCTGCAAAACAGCTGGAAAAGAAGGAAAATGCAACTCCAGCCACCGACAACTTACGCTGGCATTCGTTTGCACTGTCGGCGGTGGCTGGCTTCCACGGGAACTGGTTGAAGCCGGGGCAGCAGCGATCGCAGGAGCCGCCGCAGGTGTTGTGTTGGCAGTCRCACTGAAGCCTGGAGGGGAGAAGGCAGATTTTGACTTTGGAGTTTGCTGTTTTTCTATGAGCTCAACACCAAGTTTTCCTCTTCTGGTGCCATTCCCTCCCTTTTTACTTCTCCTCCTCTACTGCCTCCTTCTTTCTTTGCAAGGAGAGAAGGAATAGAAGAAAATTACTCCAAGCATGCCCTTGTCCAGCCAGCTTCACAGACAAGAAGTGTGAAATGGCCGGAGGGGGCAGCAGCAGAAACTTGAAAAGGAACAAATTACTTGACAGGGAGCTGCTGGATGCAGGTGACAAGGAGATGGTCCAGGTGCTGGGCAGGGGCAGCACGGAAGGGATAAATGATAACCCAGAGCCGGAGAGGGATGRGGCTGCACGGGTCACATCCGACCCGCCAGGTGCTCCTATGCTTCCTGGAGGCCCTGAAGCATGAACTTAGGCAGCATTTTAAGCTTTTAGCAGACACTTGCCCCAGCCTCTCTGTGAAATGCACCCCCTGCTTTTCTCAGCTTGTGTAAGCAGAGCTATGCTGAGTAAACGAGCAGCTCTGGAGACGCCCGGCAAGCAGTCTCGACAGCCGACCAAAGGCTCTCATCTCTGCTCGACCACAACGTTAATTCATTAACGTCGGTGACATCACCTCCAAAACTTCCACTGAGCAGAAGGCGATTCCCCGTCCAACACAAACGCTTTCTGTTGTATTAGACTTATGGATAATACAGCGTGTTCCAGCTTTTATCTGTGCAATTACTCATTCCCCTGAGGGCAGGCCTGCCACTCCCAGCTCTCCCAATGCTTTTCCATTGAAAAGCAGCATTTAAAAATAACTGTAGTTTCTTAAAACATCAGAAACAAATGAAGCAGTCACGGCCAGTGAGAAGCAACGATGTGGGCATATTCCTCCACGCTGCAATGAGTGCCACTGTTGTGTGCTTCCACCTATGCGTATTTTCAAGACGTGGGACCCGCAAGCCCGTACATTGTGAACAGCCAGACAGAGGCAGCAGCGTGAAACAAATCAACTCRTTTTCATGAAGTATGGAATGAGCTGAAAGTCTGGGGGAACCTGAACTGATCGCACACACAGCACTGCTGAGGACRTTGCTTCAGAAGGCAGGGTGAGCCTCAGGAGGTCCGCGCTGTGCTCACCACCTTGTCCAACCCTCCTGGCATCCCCTCCTTGAAAGCTCCACCAAACACTTGGCTGCAGCTGCCCTTCTGCACCCTCCTCATGCCCCTGTCCTTACCACGTCCCCAGGCCAGGCTGTGGCCAGGAGCAGCCAGGCACAAGCTGAGCCCTGGAGGGGTTTGTTCATAGCCCCAATTACAGAAACGCATCCTGAAACATGCAYGTTCACTGGAAACATTGTTCTCCTGATATGTTGGAGACCCAAGAGGGAGACCTGAGGAACAGGCCAACATCTGGCCACAGTTCTACAATGAAGGTAGCCACAAACCCCTTAACTGGCTGATCACTGCCCAACACTTCCAAAGAAGCAACATTTTCTTACGTTTTTCCTGGCAGCAGTCAGAGATGAAGACTAAACTGTGTACAAATACATGCTGAACAAGATATCATCGAGTCCGGGAAAGTATAAACCTGCTGAGCAGTGTTAGTCTCACTAACTCAAGGATATGGCTCCAACTGCACACAACCGCACTCTCTAACAGTCGAGATGTTTAAAAGGCATTGGTTTGGTTCCCAGAATGCAAGGAGATGGCACTCAGTGAGTAAAAATRTACTTTTCAAATGGAGAAGTTATTTATTTAGTCTCTGCTGTTCCAAGTCAGCAAAGACCTTTCAGAGAGCTCATCTGTCACAGCAGCTTTACCGCACCTTGTGCCGAGTCCATCCTGCTAATGAGTTATGGACAAATGTACGTAAGCTACAATATTTACATGTTTCATTGACTGAATATATACAAGGAAGAAGAGGGAGCGGCTGTGTTCACATAACGCACGTATTTCCTGGTCATCCTGCCTTAAAAATAAAACCTCAGCCTTCCCCCTGGAACTGATGCTCAATGACAGAGAGGAAACAGTTTCCAGCGAGCAGCTCTGTTGGAGCTCACCGTGTGGCACACAAGACGCCTGGCATCCAGATTTGTCCAGGACAGAAGGGTAGCACAGTTGGGAAGACAAGACCCTTGTTCTAATTGCTCCTGATGGTACTGAGGGAAAGCCACTTGCAAAATGGACTTGCTGGGTTCCTCGCTGAGGCTCATCTTGCTGCTCATGTGGTTTGCCAGGAGAAAGGTTTGTGTCTCATCCTGCTGGTGTTCATCTTTAACCARAGACCTTTCCTTTCAGCCCAGTCCACCCTGGTGCTAACAGAGCCAGCTATGAAAAACGCAAATGGCCCTTAGGGAGGCTGTATCTGCCAAAGGCGCTTGTGCTCAAGCACCAACACCGGGACAAGACTTGCTGCCAACTTAGCATGGCTGAAAGTACAGCTGCAGTATCTTGGCACTTCAGAGAAACTTTCCAAAGTTGAAAAAACATTTTCATTTATGGCCAGGAAGTCAGCTCATGAAACATGCTCCATCAAGTCCTAAGGTCTTTGCCAAGATTTCCAGCTTGTCTCACCTCTACCAGAGTGTTCTTCCTGCCTCTCTGGGCAACAGGTACAAAAAACACAGGCATGTGCAGAACAGAGAAGTTAAAATGGGAGGCAGGGACCTCCTAGATATATGCCAAGTCATCATCAGGACTTCTAATAGGGCCAAAAAAACCAGACTCCATGCCTCCCTCTGTTTGCGTCTCCTTGCCTTGTTGCTGTCAAACGCCAATGTTGAAGAGGCAGGACGTGCTGCCGGACATGCTGCACCTCCCTCTCCAACGGGCTGCACAGATTTATCGAAGAACAGCGGGGTCCTGACAGCTGCGGCCGATGACATGGCCAGCCTGCGTGTCCACGGCCTTGGCTGCCTCTGCAGATGGCTCTCGCCATGCAACGTGACGCCAGGTATCGCCACACTAGCTCCACGCTAGGGAGACACTGYGTCAAGACAACGGGGTGGGAGTGCCTCTCCATTAGTGCCTGCCTCAGCAAGAAGGCTGCAAACAGCTGCCGCAGGACCCTTGGAGAAATAGCGGCATTTCCACTGATTATTCATTTTCTCAATTTAAATGAAAGCATAATTTCACTTCCTCCCTCCAGTCACACCACCTCCTGGAGAGTATGGCTAGAGGAAATGTAAGAAATAAGGGCTTAAATCCCATCTCCTCACTACTAACATCTTTTTGGAAACAAGATCTGTTATAGTTATTATTGAACAAGCCTCCAGCTAGCTGGTCCCCTGCTATCACACTCCTGCTGTCATTTTGCACTTCTGGGCTTACTAACAGGTCACGGTAATGTCATGAGACGTTCTCTTTACCCAGCTTCCTTGTCTGGATGCATCCCAAAGGGCCTTGCAGATGTTATGTGCTCACTGCCCAAAGCACCCAAGTAGGAAATGTTTTCTTCTCTAGGCAAGTGCAATCTGCTCTGCGTGAAATGCAACAGCTGCTACATGCGCTCCTACACCACAGTGCAGTTTGGGACCAACAGCAAAGACGCCAAATGCATCCAAATGAAAGTGGAGGAGGGAAATTCAGTGAGGCAGAGACAGTCATCAGCAGAATTGGCACTGAAAATGGGTCCCAGCTCATCTATCTTCCCTCAACTTTCCCTCCCTTCCTACAGTACTCTGAGCCATAAGTATACCCAAGAAATGCCAGAGCATTTCTGTGTTAAAAAATCACTTTGCACCATTAAGACCTTCTGTTCTGCTACACTAGTTTACTGTGCATCCAGCAACACCAACGTCTAAAACAAAACTAAGGAACAATACATTCAAATATTTATGAACTTTCCTTTGCCAGGGAGTTAAGCACACTGACGCAGACTTGCTTTTCAATACGTCTTTGTTTTAACACTTAGCAGCTTTTAATCTTGGCTAGGACTCACTGGAATTTTATTTTACAAGATCCAAAAGCTCTACGTGATCCTTATGAGAAAGAAATATAAGCTTCCTTGGTCCCACTGAATCTACTCATCCCAATTATAAAGGCAACATTCAGGCCGCACACAGATGGCTAAGAAGCAACACTTTCATGGGTTGAAGCAGCTCTTTGGCATTTCAAGTAGCTAAGGCTGACGGAAGGAGTCCCATCAGCCAAAACATAACTGCTTTGCACGCTCTTGTTCTTTTGCAAAGAGTATTTGTTTAGTTACATACACCAGCAAGTCCACAGTTCTTGTGAGCAGAACTGGAATTTGCAGAATCTTAGTTTTTTGGGGAAACCATCTATTTATGAGAGTATTGTCCCAACTCTTAGGAAGCCATGTGTTGAGCAAAGGACTTCCCAGAGAAGCTGAGAAAGCTCCGCGTTCAACAACGGCACTGGCTTTGCACACCCACCCTCCCATTTCAGCACACTAATCCCACTGGRATGGCAGAGCTGTACACAGGATGGAAAACCTGACCAGGCAACTGATCTGCCTGCAAAATAATCCAATAAAAATGTTGCGTTTTTGCTATTTTGGCTGGACCAGTTGCTGGCTTTTCCAGGCAGACTCAGGAACAACAGTGCTGGCACAATGAAGAGTGCAGGACAGGACACAACTCACACTGGCATTTTCTATTCCCAGCACAACAATTCAAACGACTTTACACATATCTGGGACTCTYGAAAAACCTACCTGTATGGGTCATTAGGGTCTTTGGCATCACAGACGTCCGCGTGGCCATGGCAGACACAGCGCCCTCCAATGCTAATATCTTTGATGCTGTAGTAATACTGGAGAACACAAGAAAAGTTGGCTGTGAATATTACAAATAAACTTTGCAGGTGCTTCCACCTGCACACACAGACCGCAAATAACTGTCTTACTCAGGATTCAATAGGGCTTTATTTGCTAAAATGACAGTTCCCATAACTGGCAAGCTCAGCCTCATTATAGCCAACGGCTGGCTGTAATCYCTGCCTACAGTAACACCTGTCACCAGTAAGAGAGGACCTTAGCTTCAAGCTAGGACTCCCAACACAGCCAAAAAGCCAGTTGCAACATAAGCAGGTGYTTCTCAGCTTCATGTTGCTGGCCTGAAGCATGGCTCTTTCCCAAGTGCTCAAGGCGAGAGTTTCCATCAGTGGCATCTGCTGCAGATGCCTTMACCTTGGCCAGAGGAAGAGCACAGAGAGAGGAGAAACCCAAAAGCAGAAGCCAGGGATGTCTTCCCCCAACAGATGGCACACATAGCCCTCAAACACTTCCACCCTCATAATGAGATGTCAAAAGGTATCAAGGACTGCCTTACCCTCCTGGTCACGGTAGGGTCCCTTAAAGCTTTTCCCATCAGATGCCCCAGCAGAGTGTTTGTCTGCAGGAAGCGCAGCCTGATATTGGTGGCTTTAGTGAAATTCCGCAGGAGAGGAGAATAGGAGAAGTTCATGGCTCCCGGGCGCCCATTTACCAGTGAGACAACAATCTGCGAGTGTAAAAAGGGAAAACACAAATCAGTGTGATCTTTTGAGATGGGAGGAAATTAATCTCTCCCTCAGCCAAACCCAAACCTGACCCCACTTCAAGAAGACTGGATCAGTTCCCTGCCAATCTCGTTCTCTAGAACTGTGTAGCTTAACTGACATCTGAAAGAGGGAACCAATTACTAAGAGCATCAACAGTCACTGAAGAAACAAAACCAGAATACTGTTATCTTCTTACACCCCTAAATGACTGCCAAAGAAATCAGCTCCAAAGACCTATTCCCTAAGCATGTTTTTGGCATTAAACATAGTTTGACTCTCTCCCTCATGTCAAGCCACTGTTCATGGCTGTTGAATCTCCTTGGACACTGAGTCCCTTGGACACTGTCCTTAGCATTACCTGATTTGCAATTTTTTGTCATCACGCCCTTTCAATTTTCTCCTCCTCCTTGCTGTCATCCTCAAAAGCCTCCTGTTCTACCTGTGCTTTGTACAGAGAAACGGGGCACTGGCCCTTTCACAGTTTGCTGTGACTCGGTGAGTTCAGGCTCAGCCGGGACAGGAGCAGAGATGGCAGTCACACGTCAAAGGCTGGAAGCATTCCCATGACTCACGCTCAGAGTATAATTGGCAACCGGATGCCGTCATGTTCCTCCTGGCTGCCACAACCCGAGGCCATTTATCATTGTAAATGTAGGCACAAGAGGAAACAGGTAATGTTTCCAYGCTGCTTCCATGAATGGACATGAATGTCCACCTCTGAATGCTGCCTGGGCTTGTATGCTGGAGGGACAAAGGACTTTCTTTCTCCAGAAAGGAAGCAGCAATCAATGTTGGTCCATCAGGAATCTTTAGCTTGAGGAGCAGCAACTAGCAGAAGAGTGTCCACAATCAAACCCACCCAGTCCCCACTCAGGGAAAGAGGATGATCCTCTCAGCCCTCAAAGGCCTTCTCTGCTTTTGGAGCAAAATTCAAAACTTACCAAGCACAGGCAGAAGCCTTTCCCATCTCAGAATAGCTAGAGTCTCCTCAGAGACTCTTCTACCTATTTCAATGTCCAGCTATCTCACTATTTTTTTCGCAGACACAGAAATACTGGAAACGCCAGGTAACTGCTCACCTCCCCATTTTCTAAAGGCACGATCCGGGAATATTCAGTAGTGCAGATGGCGTGGTCATCCTTAGTGATACGATCCACTGTGTGCAGGCCAAACTTCTCTATGCAGTCCCTCTTGGAAGCTGTTCATCAACCAGAGAGCAGAGCAGTAAGAGGAAAGGAACAATTTGGAGAAAGTATTTCCCTGTACTTGCCAGTAGGAGAGAAGGTTATACGCTCTATGTTAAGCATGTACTAGATATAGATTGCCTTGCATCACTAATTCTTTCACTGCTAAAATATATGTTCTCCTCTCCAAGCCTGCTGAGAAGGTAGGGAGTCACTATGAGAACAGGCATGGTCAAAAACCCTCAGAAAAGGCCCCATTGCAGTTAACAAATTCAGCAGTCGGAGGTGAGAATGGACACTGTGTGAGCACCTGCGGAGCACCAGCAAGAGAAACCTGCCCTGTAATTTCAGCTTTAAGCTCATAGCTTAACTAGCTTGAGCTCTATGTCTAGCCTGGATTTGACTGGCTTGATTTGTCGGGCACCAGGTTTGCTACGCTACTTCTGCTAAACTGCAGGGTTGTTTGGTTGTTCACTACTCCCTACGTAGGACCTTGCACAATCACAACGGTGTCGCTTCTTAACCTCTTGTGTATCTCCCAAAGAGTGAACTAATGAGAACTGCAAGAACAGCCTCCTAACCAGAGTGACTGTGGTGCATTTCCCGTAGGACAGAGCAGGACTGCAGGCATGGTGCGGGAGCCTGCAGTGCCGGGGACAGGCAGAGCAGCTGGCCACAGGATATTTCCTTCCCCACCAGCCAATTGTTGAATTCTGCAATTGCTCTTAAACCAACACTAAAAACCAGAAATGCCGAGGTCACCTGCAAGCACCCCTTGGGGACAGCAATCCAAGGCCAGTGTGGATACTTAGCATTAGAGRGGGTTGCGACAGCATAAGTCAAATAAACCACAGGAAACATGCTGAAACAGTTAAGGACCTGATTCTGCAAGGTGTACACCCATACCTACCAATGCAAAACSCTACACAAAACACTCACTGGGGCTGCTCCCCTGGGGAAAAGCCTGAGACAACTTCTGCTGCCTCCCTCTGAAGCTGCTGACGGTGAGAGCGAACAGGCACAGGACCTGGGACAGCCCAGCTGAGAGCCAGCACAGCAGCTGCAAAGCCTGGAAGAAGGCAGAGCTGCTCAGACCTCGTGCTCTCAAAGAGCACCCAGGCTAGGCACTGCATTCAGGCATCTCCAGTTGCTGGGTGCATGGACARAAGATATTGGAGTCAATCAAGAAAAAGGTGAGAGGGATTTCCCCTCTCACGAACACCYAGGCACTATTTCCCAYTCCAATCACTTCCATTTTGGAGGTTAGGAGACAACATCTGGAAACAAAAATCACAGAACAGTCRAGGTTGGAAGGCTGGAAATCATCCAGACCTTGCTCTAGCAGGGTCACCTAGAGCATGTTGCACAGGACCCTACCCAGATGCCTTTTGAGTATCTCCCTGGAGATGACTCTGAAGGCCCATGCGGGATGTGCACCTTGCACTTCAGTCCCTTTCTGCTCTGATTCTTCTTTCCTCGTGCTGCTCTCACTGCTCCTTCTGCTCACGCTATGCCTGTGCCAGGAGCCCTCAGCAACCCCTGCCAAAGCACAAGTTGCTGCAGGTGCTTCCACAGGGCTCTCCCTGCGGAAGAGCAAAAGGCAGCCCAAACCACCAGCTGCCCCTGCCAGGACTGCTCAGCTCCTCTTGGGAGCTAGTGGAGAAGCCTTAGCCCAGCTCACGGGTATAATCCTCCGAACTCTGTTACGGTGCCCTCGCTGCGAGCATGGCCCTCGCACGCACGTGCCGCACTGAGGAGCTAAGCCAGGCGGGAGGACCAGGGAAGGGGGGAAGCACCAAGAGCTGCGTCCACCTTCCCTGCCTTCCTGTCCGTGTGAGTCGCACGACACGTGCCCGTGCACGCTCGGCCCCCTTCCACAAAACCCTGGCAGGAGCTCTGCTGCGGCCGTGGCACTGGGAGATGGTGTGGGAATATTTAACATCAGGCCTCCGGGTTTCACCTAAGCAGCTGCTTTTTAGAGGCAGTTTATTCTGAAGCCCCAGGTGAGGAACCTGCCGCCATCAGCTGGAGAAGATTGCTTTAAAGAGCGCTGCCATGGCTGAACACGGACAACCGCCCCGAAGAGCCAGTCCCRGAGAAGGGACGCTACGGAAGAGCAGTTACTTAGCTAGGAAAACCAAAAAGCRCCTCCAGCGTGAGGCCAGGCTCTCCGGGCAGTTGGGAGATGGGAACGGCAGGCTGCAGAAGGCCACCGCCGGCCCACGAGCCGGAGAGGCCCCGTCGGCTGCAGTGGCAGATGTTCTCCACGACAGTCCTTCCTCCTCCGGGAGCTCAGCAGGCATTTTGATGGCAAGGCCACGGGGACAGGGGGTGCTCTGGGGAACCGACCTCCCRACCCGGCAGCACGGCCACCACGAGCGGGAACGAGCAAGGTGCCCGGGAGCTCCCCGGGCTCAGCCCCGGCAGCCCCAGACCAGGCAACACCGCGGCTGCAGCGGGCCGCGGGAGACGCCGCGGAGCTGGAAGGGGAATCCCAGTTAGGGGAGAAAGAAAGACGCAAAGCGAGTGATTTGACAGCAGTAACTCCCCCCTAGCCTGCAGCAGAGGGGAATACCTCAGTGCTGAGCAGGAGCTGCCACGCAAAGGCAGCACAGCGGGGAAACGGCGCGCGCTTCCTGCCTGCGTGCGGAAAGGCCAGCGAAGAGGAAACACGGGCTGACAGGTGAGCCAGAAAAACGAGCCCTTAGGGGCACCCTGGGGCAAGGTCTCTGAGGCTCGGCGCTCCTTCCCCGCCAGAAATCAAGCTCTAGCTGTATGTCTTAACTCACATCACCTCCCCAGGAAAGGCTGAGAAGCAGGGAGTGATGGGCAGAGGGAAAACAACAGGAAACCTCAYGGTCTCGATCTAAACTAGCAACATCTGCCACAGGCACGGGGGCCAGTTATAGCACCGCAGAGATTTGGGTGGGCACCAACRGCAAAACTTTAAAAAATACCTTTAGCCCCAGAGAGCAGTGAAGTTCTCCTGCCCTAAAACATCTTTGAGGAGCGTCACAGCTCCTTTCAGGCAAGTCCCCGCCACTGATCTAACCTGCAGCTCTGGGAACCTTGTTGGGCTTCCAGAAGAGGAATGTTGCAGCAATGATACGGAAACAACTCCAAACCCAKTGCGTGCATAAAGAAAAAGCTGGCAATACAGAACAGCACAGCTTCACCACTTGGCATCGAGCTGTGCTGTGTGGTAATGCTGCCGTACTTACAGGCAAAGTACTGCCAGGGCTCGTAGGTAAGGCCGAAGTCAGTAGACCGCTCCAGCACCCAGAGGTCAGGACGGGGAGAATTGGCAAATTTGATCAGGACATAGGCCACATGGAAGAGCTGAAAGGGAAAAACATGGAGTTAGTTGGCTGTGTGAGGCTTCATGAAAACCCAGGAGAGCTTAGTGACTCAAAGCAACTAAAGGAGCCAGGGCTCTGCAGAGCCCACCGCTCGCAAGTCCTGGACTGCTGAGATACACCACCCTAGGAGGAACATCCCATTGCACCTTGCTTGCAATACCACAAAATCCATTTCTTTGGCTCTCCACATCAGCCCTACATCACCCAAGTGAGCTGGGTTTTGTAGTTGGTTGCAGAAAAGCCCCAGCCCAGCTCCTTGTTCCAGATGCCACAGGGACAGGAGCCCAAGAGACCCACTTGGCTTCAGCACAGCTGTAACACTGGGCTGCTCCCATTTGTCTGGACGCTGATGTGTRCACGCACACATCCTTGCCAAGAATAAAATAAATGTACTCTCCCAAGAGCTRAAATGTCAGCGCTAGAAAGAAACAAAAGCTCCAGCAGAATTTCCCTTCCCCGGCTGGCACGGACGCGCTCCAAGAATCCCCACTCCATCATCCTGTCAGAAAGCAATATTTAAAGGCAAACGAAGTCCTCTTATCAGACAAAATTCCTAAAGTCAAAAACAATCCAAAAGGGAGGTWAGTGCTTGAAAAGTAGAAATCTGTGGCTCAAGCGTCCCTCCTCATGCAGGGCCAGCTCTGCGTGAGCATCCCCCCGGCAAGGACTAGCAGGTGGCAGAGAGCCGCCGCGCTGGYGCGGGGACGATGGCATCCCTGTCCCAGCAGCACGCATTCCCCATCAGAGGGCGAGTCTGAATAATAAAATACTTCAAAAACAGCCCTGGCAATCCACAGGAGACTTTTTAAGGGGAAAARAGAGACGACGAAGAGGCATTTAAAGCCACCAAGTCACCCATAAAGCCCGCTCCTTGCTGCAGTCATTCAAATGTACTGGGTCTGTAAGCGTGGAAATAGTGCAGGAGGAGGTCTGCAGCCCTGTGGATGGACACGAGGCCAGCGATGACCCGGCTGACCRCCAGCAGAGCCACCAAAGCCAGCGCCGGCACCTTGGCACACTCTGCTCCGGGCTGAGCAGGGGGCAGAGCGGTGGGACCTCCCACCGCCCGCAGGGCTGGTGCCAGCGGGGACTGGTGCAATCCTGAATCAAGGACAGAAGTGACCCAGCCGAGCTCCCTGCTGCCACGACGACTGGTGAGCCCAAGCGAAAGGACAAATACTTCAAGTTGCTAAAAACAGGAGAAAACCAGATCCAAACGCAGCCTTATATTCCCCTCTGCAGCCCACACGTTGTCAAGGCACGCGAGACCGAGGTTTCTCGGAGGCGCAGCCTTTCTGCCCGCGGCCTCTCAGCAGCGCAGTGATTTATTAGCGAAGCCCGAGAGGCTGCGCTCCGGCAGCTGCTTCCCTGCGGGACCCGTTCTCACGGCTGCTTCTTGGCACGGCGAGCAGAGCTCCGTACCAGCCAGCGGAGCTGCACCTTCCCTCCGTTACAAACCCTTCCACGGCTTCGTTCTCCAGGGAACGGATCCGCGTTCCTGCTGCAATCCGGCAGGGCTGCACAAAACGAGCGGTGGCTCCCGCGGGCGGCAGGGGACCCGGTCTCAGGCGCTAGGAGCTCCGGGACAACCTGCCTCKGCAAACCCGAACGCAGAGCGCTGGCGACACGAAGCACCAACGCAGAAGCATCGGTGGGCAGGAGCACAGGGGAATAAGAGGAGGGGACCGCTCAAGACCACGGTCTTTGCGGGCAGGCTGTGCACGCAGCCTGGATCCCGGAAAGGCACTGCAGCCTGAAACCTCTAAAGAACAGCACCTGCCCCGTGCTTTTGTGGGAAGATGACYGTCAAGTAAGAGGAACTCGCCCTGCTGTTGGGAATCTCTATTTTCAACCAGTGAATGTGGTCACTTGKGATCTTGGGATCCAGCTGGAAGAGGCAGGAAGCACTTGATTCTCTTTTAGGAAGTGAAAGGAGATGCAATGAAAAACTCCCCCATTTGCCTTTAATGCATCTTAGCAAAAACAACCAAACCCACCCGGCAGCTCTGACACACGCACTTGGTGCTTCCCTCGACCCGCAGGAAATGCCACCTGCACCAAAACACTGTGCCATTTCACTCGCAGTGCTGCTAAATTGCTTTGATAACCACAGAGCAAAGATGCTGCCATAAAGGTCACCTGTTTTCAGGAATTCCTGAAAGCAGGGTGTGTATTTTTGTCCTCATGCTTAGGGGGAAATGCTCTGAATGAACAGCAACCACAAAGAAAATGAGAAACGCGAGGCGTATCGGTATCTCTGCATTTATCTTTTTTTTTTTTTTTTTTTTTTTTTTTTTTTTTTTTTTTTTTTTTTTTTTACAGCCAACTATGAGTTTGTAGTCAGTAAATCCCATGTTTTTTGATGGGGTCTTCCTTGCTGTCTAGTTTCATGTTGGGAAAGAGACATCCCCAATTAAACATCCTTGAGTCCAGGCTCCTGGCAGACTTCTGCTTCTCAGAAGTCAGTTGCTTCTGGAGAGCACTGATTGCAATCAGTCAAACCAGTGCACAGTCAGAGTCTGGTTTTGCCCAAACGCTGAAACCTGACTCACAAACMAGCCTAGAGCTCAGTGTTTTTCCAAGTGAAAACAACAGCCAAAAAAAGAACCAGCACTGCTGGTTGCAACCTTAGCATAAAAGTCCCTGGGGCACAGGAGTACCGGGGCGGGGGAGCCCAGAAGCTCACCACCCACAACAGCTACCCTCTGCTCAGCTGAAGGAAAAAAGAAATCGAGCTGGTTTCAGTCCATCTGAAGGCATCAGAGACATAGGTTTGTGCACGCAAACACATGTAAAAAGCTGTCTCCTCCACCCAGAAATGCACTGTGGAGAACTTTCTCATCCTGTCCTTCTCGCACCAGGAAGTCCAGAACTGGACACGGTGCTCCRAACTCTAAAACTGCATCGATGCTTCTCGGGAACTTCCCAAAAGGCCCGTCCCACCCACACCACGAGGGTTAGGTATCCAAGGCCAGGGCTAGGACACCAAYTCTATATGCTTTTTTTTTGTGGCTTTTTGCCACAAAAAACCACCACCTCTGGCGCCCTGCTGGTTTGACCACAATCTCTTGGCTAAATCCCTATTCAGGTATCCCAGTCCTGCTTCCGCTCTCCAAACCAGACAGCATTCCTCTGCCCCTTATGCAAAACCACGGTCAGCATCACTGCGCGCTGTTAAAACTGCTGCTAAATTYCATCCCAGCCAAGACCGCCCTGGGGGGACAGCAAGAAGCAGGCACTGCTTATCCTTCAAACCTACTCAGCCCGGACGGATCAGGGCCRGTCTTAGACCACAGCAAATATTCGGGAAGTCTATGACCACGGTGAACCTTGTCCTGGGAAAGGAGCCACATCCTTGTGCTCAGAGGAACTTCTTGTCAAATCTGGTGACTCCCCTGACCCTCCATCCGACAGCCTTATCATCCCGAATACAACAGCCAGCCGGAAAAAACAGAGGCAGATTGCCGGCTTCAAGTGCATACGTTGAGAAAACTCACAAAGATACAAAGACTGCGCAGTAGCTCTAAAAATAGAGAGAACTGGCAAGAAGGCCAGACTTCTCATTCCATATTTAGTTCTAGTATGGTTCTGCCCAACCAATATTGCAAGAGAAATGGCCATTTTTTCCCTAAGGCTTTATTTAGCTCCTATTATCAGTCTGATGAATAAAAATCTCTATGCTTCCAGAGTCTTAAGCTGTTTTTTTCCCTTCTCCATAGAGAAGGGAGGTGAAATAMCAGATTTAATGCACAAACTTGTCTCGGTACAAGCAGATCCCTTGCTCCCATCACCTGCAAAAGCACAGATGCAGTTGTGGGATTGCATGAAATGTAAAGGAGGCAGCAGAGCCAGAGCCAGCCAAAGAAAAACCCGAGCCTCGAGGGACAAGGGATTTGCGGAAGCAAAGCTAGGACAGGAGAGAGATGCATAGAAATCACGTTTCCAGGGTAAAAAGTTGTCACTTTGYCCCTGCATGACTTAGTGGGGCACAGCAGTCCCCAGCGCGGAGGGCCTGGCCCTAAGGGAGTCGAAGGCTCATTGCTGAGCTGGTCCCTCCAGCCCTGCTCCTGGTGGCTCCTGCCCAGAGCAGCACTGGGTGGCTTGATGGAGGAGCAGCAWAAACTGGGTGGGTTTTCAGCCAGGAAATTCTGACAACCAGCAACCAACTTTCTTTGAAAATAATTACATCTTTCTCTCTAGCCAACCTTGCTGTTACTGGTTTTGAATCACATTTCCCTGGTAAAGACCCTTTGCAGGCTGCCCCCATGGCGGGAGGATGGGGCAACGCAACAGCAGGGAGAGGATGATGGAGGTGAAGGCATCTTCACCACCACCTGCTCGCTCCATCCCTTCGTGCGGTGGACARGGAACAGCTTTTTCTAGTACCAAAACCCCATAAAGATGCAATTCTGACTGCTGTTCAACAGGAGAGCACAGAGATTTTGAAGAGGAAAACCAGGACACGGGGAGGCAAGAGCAACCCAGCTCCCTGTGGATCAGTGTCTTCCKCAGGGCTATGTCCTGCTTTTCTCTCAAGCACAAAACAGCAAACACACATCTGTCCTCTCTTCCCTCCCTCAAGACGCTAGCTTCAGCTCCTGGCTACCGAAGGCACRTGCAAAAGCCGGACAAACTGGAACCAGCAATATTTCCCGATTTCTTTGCTGAGAGCTTTCGGGTGAGGTCCCAAGGCCATACAGCAGCGTTTAAACGCAGCAGGTACGTCCCCGCAACACCGACGCTCCTGGGAAAGCTAAAGAAAACGTTCGAAGCTGAGAACTGCAATATTTCTTCACAGCCGTGGCCCTGCCTGGTACCTCCTGTTTATCAGCACGCAGAAGCTAACGGGGTAGAAACTACAACCTTGAGCACGAGGTAATGAAAAAGTCCCGTTAAAAGACCACGTTCACCCCTCTACAAGCCAAGGGCGAGGTCCCCCACGAGAGGGTCTCACCAGCAGTTTGCCGGGCAGAGCTCAGGGCTCACCCCGATCTTTCCGCCTCCTCGGAGCGCGGGTTAGCGGCTCCCGGTCAGCGCGGGGAGCCGCCACGTGCCGGGGCGCGGGGAACGCAACGGCTGCAGCGACCGACCTCGCTTTTTGCAAAAAGCACGCGYGACTCTGGCAGCAACGGTGACAAAAAGCCCGTCATTAAACGCGCACGGCAAGGCCAGGCGGGGCGGCTGCAGCCGCTCGGGGCGCGCACGGAGCTGCCCGGGGCGGCCACGGCGCTCCTTCCCGCAGCTCCACCGACGCGCGCTCCGGCGGGCGGCTGCCGATCCGGGCCGCTCGCAGCGCGGACTGCAAGGTGCAAACGGGCTGCACCCGTACAAAGAGGAGTCGAGGCAAAGCCTTCTCGGGCTGGCGAGCAGAGCTGCCTCCCCGAGCCGAGGGCTCCCACACAGCCCAGCAGGAATTTCAGAGCGCAGTGGGCCAAAATTCCTCAACTTCCTCCAAACAGCTCCTAGCTAAGAAATCTGCTCTGACCTTTCATGCTGCTTCGTTTCTTCTGTTCTGCAATTAAAAAGAAGTGGCGGCCTGGCCATCTATTTTTGCACAACGTCTGTATGGAAACAGTGTGGGCCACTAAAGCTTTAGGGGGCTGCAAAAAAAAAAAAATCACTGTGCTGGTATAATATTCGGCACCTGCACTGTACTGCTAACTTCTACCAAAAAATAACCCAGCAGGTTTGCACTGCCACTGAAAAGYGATTTGGCGGGCGCAAACGGTGCCTTGGTCCGAGGCTGCTGCCAGAGCCGTGGGCTAGCGCGAGGCGAGGTCCCAGCCTGGCTGGGGCGCGAGGCCGGTGCCCCCATCTCTGCGTGCTCTGCACAGGCCTGTACTCAGAGCGAAGCAAGCACAGGGTACTTCAGCTCAGAGAGTCTCTCTAGAGCAAGTGCCAAGTTAGCACAGA
>NW_028186534.1:11039027-11069416 GCF_003343005.1 Rhea americana
AAAGTAGCAGAGCGAGGGGATGCTGCTGGGAAGGAGGACCAAAGAACAGGAAAAACTGGTGCCTTGGCCTGGGAGAGGGAGCAGAGCAGAGGGCCGAGCTGCTCCGAGGGCGTCTCCAAGATCTGCAAGCACCACTGGTAGTTACACGCCTAAGACAYCCCCAAAAACACACGCGTCCCCCCGCCATCCATCAACACCTCCCAAGCTCGGCAGTTCAAACCAGAAATCCGCGGCACGCGCAGGCCGGAGACCTTTCCCCATGGGGGTGACCATCCCCACGCRGTATAAAGTCAAATTCCTAACAAACTGGGGGGAATCGAGCTCAAACGCGCAGTACRAGACCGACGAGTTTCTGCTCTTTGAAGAGGTAAATGTCAGGCGTCACGAGATGGATTAGCAGAGCAGGAATGCAGGGGAGGAGAAACGAAGGAGGTTTCRAGAGAGACCTTGTGACTCAGGCCAGGTCAGGTAGACGAGCAGCTCCTTTAAGGGGACTAAAATTCAACTTTGTTTTGTTTTTTTAAAGCAAAGTAATATGCACGATGCCATAAGGCTTAGAACATAACCARCTTGCATTTAACAATAAGGTGGTCCAAGTTAAACACGCTAGAAGCTGTCTGAGATACGCCCCAAGCCAAGCTGGCCGTACGGAGAAGTCCAGCAAGGAAAATGAGTGTCTTGATTGGCACAAAGTTAAGATTTCCTTGAACTTCTYGGTCTGCCAGTTCAGCTGTATCCTCTAAAGTGTGTTATCTCCACTCGCAGCATTTACTCCAGCCTTTCATTTTCTTATCTCAAGCTCCTTCTCATCCCAGCTTCAAAAAGAACATTTAACATCCCAGACTGAATGGTGTGAACAAGCTTAAACAAAAAAAAAGAAAAAAGAAAAAAAAGAAAGAAAAAGAAAAAAAGGGATCCAAGCGCTTTGGCACCTCGGCTGTTCAGCAAAACGCTTGCAAAGGCAGGAGGGGGGCAAGTCCGCCGGGATGAGGGGGAATAAGGGGAGTCGGCRCGAAATTCCCCCCAGCACCTTGAACGCCGCTTGTCAAAGGGGGCTTGCGAAGGAGCGGTGGGTGCTGCCGAGCCCCGGGCCGCTCTTCACGGCAGGGGGAAGCCCAGACGCGCTGCAGGGTATTCACCTACRCGGGCTACGCCGCGAGTCGCTTGAGAAGCGACTTCGAGGTCGKCGGGGCCATGCGAGTTTCGTGTTATTTTTAGGACTTGAAGTTACGGAGGGACATCCGGGAAGATTTCACAAATCTAGTCCAATTCCCACAGAGTTCAAGACCAAATTGTTCACAAACTCATTTTATCCTCAAGGGTCTTTTCTTAATGCTTGGCTTATGCCCTTCTGCTTTTATTGGTATTTTAAATTTTTTTAATATTCTTATTAAACATTATTTTAAAGGGAAAATATGCTGCAGTCTTTGTGGGTGGGACAGATATTTTAAAGTATTTTCCACATCAGGAATGAAGGTCTAAAATGGCTGAAAAGCCCATTCATGCTCTTCCCTTTCCTTTAGCTTAGGGCTGTGGTAAGAAAAAGCAGGGGGAGGAAGATGGAAGGGATGGAGGCACCTTCGGCGGTGCACAGGCAGCAGAGAACAGCAGTGATTTACGCTTCAATTCAAACCCTGTAGCGGTGGCAGTCACAATTCAAACTTTGGGGTAACTTGCTCCAGAGGCAGTGTCCAAGTCCATTCCCGTGTTCAGCACGYGTATGTCTCCTTCCAGCTCCGCTCTTTCTCTTCTGGTGATCACATCTCCCCCAGCCAGGGCTCGTACTCTTCTGAATTTCAATCTGTCCATAGCAAAACTGCTGATATTTTTGTTCCTCGTGCTGAATTACCTCCTGCAGCATCAGACGCTGCTATTCTGCTCCCAGGACTCTTTCACAGGTGTACCACGATTACAACACTGCTGTCAGCTGAGCCGTCCGACTTAGCTAATGGGCTGCTTTTACACTGGCAGTGATGGTCTTCTCTCTCTCCCCATTTTTCTCCTGCCTTTTTGGGAAGCTCCCATCAGAGCTGGACACTGCCACCCCAACCCAGGTGCTCACTGCCTCTGTTGTCCTGTGCTGCTTGCCATGGGATCTGCTGGGGCTGCTCACTGCCGTGGAGAAGGACAACCCTTGCCAAGGCCCAAATTCATCTCTGCTTGCTTCTAATGCAGGTGCCAAGAGCTGAGTCACCCAAGGCGACCAATAAATGGGGTTTCTGTCTCTCTCCGGCCAAGCCTCATTTCTCTTGTTGACCAAAGAGGGAAACTACGTACCAAACTTAGGTGACTTAATTATCTAAGATTAGGTGGAATAAGCTCAAGCCTCCATCCCGGGGCCTTCCTATTTGTGGAAGTGCCCTGGCCATGCYGGCCCAGCTGGGATCACTAGAACATGCAAGCTGGAGCATCCTTGGTATGAACAAAGCGAATGCTGGCAGAGGAGGGAATACTCCATAGAGCGGGAATTTATCCCTCCTCCTCTTAATCCAAAATAGCCCCATCGCTGGCTTATCGAGCTCGCTTCAAAACGCGACTGCTCTGGGGTCAGATGAGGAGAAGGCAGCCGCAGGCTGGAGCTGTGCTGCGAAGACAGCAGCGTGCTCGCCAAAAGGTGGTGGTACTCGAAGGTTAMCGTGAAGGGGCTGCTGATTTTTTAATTTTTTTTAATTAATGCGAGGCTGCCTGGAGGCAGAACCAGACACTTGGATATTGAATCTACATCCAAATAAAGCAAGTGACYGTGCCGGCCTGGAGACAGCTGACGTATCAAGGCAAGACCACAGCGGCTCCCGCGCCTGCTCGTCGTGCCTGCGTCCGCGCCCCGGGCCAACAGCCGGGCTCAGCCCGCCGCACACCGCTGCGTGCAGAACAAATGATCCTCGCTCACTTGTCCACAGCACATTACACTCCGAATTATTTATTGCCACCCCGATCGGAAGAAAGAAACATTTCTCTCAGACATAATGAAGAACACGTTTTCAGTACTTAACAGCTGGAAGCTGGAAAGGTGGCCAAAGAAAATCCCTAACTACTTTCTTCCCTTTAAAGTAAGCATCTGGAGAAGTCGTTTACAGGGGCAGAGGAACTCTCCCAAGCCAACGCGGGGAAAGAGGCAATTACACGCGGTCAGTATTCACAGGCAGGGGCTGATTAGATCGTATCGCCAGTGTGATATCAACAGCGTGTTTCTGTCTGCTCCTGGCAGCTCGACTTCAAGAGGATGAAAAGAGGCTGCTTGCATTTAATGAAATCCAGCAACTCCCCCAGGCAGAGATTTGCAGTACAGTTCCTATCAGCTGCTTAAATATCAGCAAATTCTCTAATCCCTGCCCCACAGCTCTTCAGCTGAGGCATCCACAGCCAACACCAGCATGCTCCTGCCACCGCGGCACGGCAAGCGAGCCCCTGCCGTCCCCGCTGATGGGGCCACGAGCTCTGAGCCGTCCCCGGAGCAGCTCCTCCAGCCCAGGTCAGCCTAGACGTGGCAGATGGGAATGAGGACGAGCGCACATCCGCAAGCACGCAAGCGGAATACTGTTTTGTCCAGGCCAAATTTTAACACGAACCCTTCCCCGCGGCCAGGGAGCTGCTGCTCCCTTGCTCCCCTCGGTCACGGCCACCATCCTCCTCCGCCTGCACCCGCCGCGGAGCTTCCCGCTCTACCCAAAGAGTCCTCCGAGGGCCGGGGCCGGTCAGTGGTCAGACGTCACCGAGCGGTGGGTTTGAGGGGGCAACGACGGGCAGCGGGGCTACGCGTTGTTTCCCAGCCCGGATCTCGGTCCTTCGTCGCGGCTGGACCGTGCCGTCTTGAGATGGCGTGGGCTGCCCCAGACCCCCCCAGCGCCGAGGCACCCTCCTCCGACGAGGCTGCCGGAGGCCGCGCCGCGGCAGAGCTCTCCGAGGCAGCACTGCCGAGGGCTTCCCAGCCTTCGCGGGAAAGCCCCGCTCGAAGACCCGCTATTTGCTCTTCCCAGAGGCCTGAGCAGCTGACGGGAACAGAAACGCTCTGCTTCCGAGGAGCTGGCCGGGAAAGTGCTTCTCCTCTAGATTTCCTGACAGGTTTGAATTCTTGCAGAGGGAGGACTAACACGGGCTTGTTTTTAAACACGTTCTGTGTTATTTTAACTAACTACAGGAAATTAACGGCTGCCTACGTGGTGGGACAGAAGACAGTCCCGCCGGGGCAGGCTGCCGACCGCATCGYGCGTCCCAGCGGTCGTTGCTGGCTGCCGTCTCCGAGACGGCCAAAAGCACCCGAAGGACGCGGCAAGGGCAAGAGGAAAGGTGCCACCCGGAGCCAAAGCTCTCCTGTGCGCTCCTTTATACCTATTTTGCCTTCCTTCATGACGGATCAACCAAAGTTTCTATCTAGTTCCATCTACCCTGGTTCCTAAAGGCACTTCCAGACTGAACTACGCCACTCTCGCCCTGCCTTGGGGACAGACAGACAGACGGACTGCCCTTGCTTTACCAGATCCCTTGCAGCCACTCGCTAGTCGCAAGAGAAAAGCCACTTCTCCTGGCAAATGCAAGGCATTTATTATTATTATTATTTTTTTTTTTTGAGAAGCAGAGCTAGCTCCTGCTGTTTTCCAGCACTCAGTTATCTATCTCAGCAGGCAACCGGGCTTTGCCAGAACAAACAGGACATCAAATAAACAGCGCATTAAGATGAAGCACWCTGCAGACACGAGCAGCCGCTCCGCCCTCGCTCCCGCGGCGCGGGCATCTGCAGCTGCCTCGCTCCCCAAACGGCCTCACTCCTCTCCSACCTGCCCCACGACAGCCTTGGGGCTGCTTCACTCCTGAAAGCCCATATGGCTGCTGACAGATGAGCCCGGCTCAAAGGCAGCGGAGTTCCTCTTAGCTGAGGGCTGATGCTTTCAATACACCCRCAGCTATCCTGGTCAGCACGCAAAGAGGCAGCCCACAGCAGACATCATTCATCTAAGTCCTGCCGCTCAGACGATATCTAACCAAAAAACAGCACCAATCCACCTGCTCGCTTGTTTAATGCCRAATTTCTGGCCGATGAGGCATGGACAAAGTCCCACAGCCGGCGACGGGAGGAAAAGGCACAGCCCCAACTTCCCTGGCACGGGCACATGGAGCAGGAGGGTGTTTTGGGTCCTGCTCGTGACCTAGTTTCAAATCCAGGCAGCTTCTATTCGCAGAGGAGCACGGAGCGACCACCGTCCCCACGAGGCACCTGTCACCCCTCTCCCTTTCGGAAACCCAACCCGGGGCAGCTACGCCACCAATTCCCCCACATCCTGTCCAGGGCTCACGCTGTCCTCGTCCCCAGGGCAGCCACGGTGCGAGGAACAGGGATACCAAATTGCACAGGATCGCACAATCGAAATGAGACACTGACACGGGGAAAACAGCCCCCAAAGCCTTGCAGACACGAGCACCAAAGAGTCTCCTGGTTTGCACTGCAATAATCTCATCTCTCCTCCTTCACAGTCCTGTGGGTCAGTGGCAATAGAGCTACATGTCTGTCCTACCAAGCTTCTATCCACTCACTCTCCAGAAAATAGCATTACCAGGGGGATTTATTACCCTTCAGCACAAGAAAAACGGAGAGCAATTCAAGTCCTTGTTATGGATACAGCGTAAGCACTGGCTTACAAGCTCAGCATGCCATGGACAGCTGGCTTGTGTCCTCCCTGGGGAGAAGCAGGACCACCAGCACAGCTGGCAGAGCCCACCTCACCTCCACTGTGCTCCAGGATTTACTTGGCTGCTCAAATACGGACAGTGAAACAGGCAGCATGCAACGGCACGGAGGGAGATCTGCTTAGCAAAAGCGCTACCCAGCACAGCCGCTAACTGCTGCTGCATCTGCACTGTGCATCTGAGCCTCAGAGYAAGACCTCTGGGCATTAGGCTGTTATTTTGGAAGCAACGGGAGTGTTGTTGTAGCGTCTCGCGCTACTATGAGATCAAGAGCAAGCTTTTAGCAAACACCTCCACAAAGGTGAGAGCATTTACCTTCTATTCTTTACTGAACATTTTCAGTTCCTGCCATCRGGGAACTTGCAGTGTAATTTCGCACTGAATATAGCACCATGTATAACGATGATATAAACACTACGGGGTCAATAATGAGAAGTAGCTACCGGGGAAGGAGATGGTATCCCTCAGCAGGATGCACGCTAACCTGAGAGGACTTGGCTCACAAGCTGTTAGATATCTGTACTTAGCAGTCCAAAGGAGGCCACTGTACTGTACAGCTCAGCTCTCAAGGGGAGGTTTATAAATATTTGCCAGGATAAACATTTGTAAACAGTGTCTTTCAACTTGTCTGAGACCAGACTCTTGATCCCCTGTTTCCAAAAAGAGTCATCATCTTCAAAGGAGGAGAGGCAAAGCCATTCATGCAAACAAGGGAGCTACAAGAAATCAGCACTGCTTGGCACGGGTCTCGTGGAAGCTGTTGTGGTGGGTGTTTATTATARTAGATGGTGTATCCACCAAGCCCTCCCCTCCAAATCCTCCCAGCACCACTCTCAGGTGCAGGGTCCATCACCCATGAGGTGAGACCCTCACGGCCTCCAGAAACCAGATCTGCTCAGGGAAACATGATCATCTCAATACGTCCGCTCCTGAGGGATAGGGGTCACATTCTGCTAAGATCAGAGCAAAGCACACTGGCATCCGCCACTGAACTGTGCAGCTCATGAAATCAATATAGGCTCCGCGGTAGTAATTTTACCTCTTCAGCTCTTTGAAGAGTTCCCTCCCTTCCCTCTGTGCTGGCCAAGAAACTAGACTCTGGGTGGTCCCTTCCAAGGCTGTAAATTGGCTTGTTGAAAGCCTTAGCAAAAGAAAGGTCAGATGCCTTCTAAACTAAGCAAAAACAATAGTGTTACAGAACTATTTGCATGTTATTCAAAGGATATGCATGTCCATAGAGCTGGCTGCACCACAGAAGCTGTCATACCTCATCCCGACGTGGCCACATTGTCTGGGGTTCCCTGGAAACAGAGCGAAGATGCAACCCTCAGCRCTGTGCCCCAAACTTTCAGCTCTGTCTACAGAGCAGGGCCAAGGCGAAAGAACTTGAGCAGATGTCGCACATCACTGCGGAYTGTAGCCCCCATGCAGAAAACATACCCCTTTGGGGAAGCAGGACTCAAACTCTGCACTCCCTCACCCACACAGTTAAACAAGTACCTCCTTGCAAGGAGCAGTGATAAAACCCCCAGGCTTTTCTGCAGGCTCAACCACGGGAAGGAAACCCCACATACCCACAGACACCCATGTGCACAACTGCACGCACACAAAAAGCCATTGCAGAGACTGGGGTTGCCTAGAGACTGACGACTCTACTGTGGGACAGCAAAAGAAAAAAACAGAAACAACCACAGTATTTCTAACCAGAAATAGCAGTTCCACAAGCTGRGTGGGAGACAAGCCATGCTGTCTGCACAGGCAGTGTTACACACCACTGAAAGACCAGAGCGCACGAGGGCTGCTGAGCCCATGGTGTGGCTGGTTGCATCTACTGTCCATATAGGAGCACCCCATCCCGGCACCCGGTGGGGTGTGGAGTGCACCGGATCGTGTATGGCACAGCAAAAGGGAAGGCTCAAAGAGCTGCTCACCTCTTTGGTCAAATTCTGCAACACAGAAGCAGAGGCACGATCTGCAGACCAGCACATCAGCCCTGCTACCAAACYATCACTTTGCCTCAGGCCTTCCCCTTCTGCCAATGCACTTCTCTGCCTGCTCCAATGCGACGGGCTCTGTGCGGCTTTGCAGGATGTTTCCCATGCCCAGGCTCTACAGGAGTGCTCATTCTCCCTTACCAGCTCCACAGCCCAGCTTCAAGAGCTGACAGCCATCTCCTTCCTTGTGTTTGGGAYATAGACTGTGGTTTCCCCCACAAGGATTACCTCTCTTTGGTCTGCTTTGCAGGTAATACCAGCTCTTCAGGGACAAGGCAGAGAGCAGTTGTGAATATCTGCGTGCTGAATGGTCCTGAGGTCCCAGGAAGTGCTACTGAGATCCCTGCTGAATGGGCCTTCTCCATCTCCCCTAATCATACCACTCTTCTGGTTTCTTACTTTCCTCAGAACTGACACAATTTTGTTCACTGATGYCTAGGATATTTTCTGAAAATATGGAGCACAGATGACTACTAGCCCAAATGATAAGACTAGTGCATACCTCAAGAAGGGTGCTAACCAGCACCATGAACACCCACRCTGCAAGCTCTTCTTCCATGCACCACAGCAACACAGGGCAAAACTGCACAGCCAGAAAGTTGCTGCACTCCTGCTGGTTCCATGCATGTGACGGGGCATCTTCTAGCCCACAGAGCTCCCTGGCCCACCGGCCCAAAGGCAATGGGAAAATTCCCCTTAGTTTCAGTGGCAGCAAAGCATAAACACAGGATTGATTGCAGCCACTGAAGCTATTAGTACCATAAAGATTTGTGAAGATTTTTAATTCTTGAAAAAAAAAACATCTCATGTTTGTGCCTAGCTCCGATTCTAGCTTAGGATGGGAGTTGGCAAGTGCAGTGGTAGTATGAGTATTTTAAGACCTGACTCTTGCCCAAGCAGAATTGCATCTTCATCTCCACACAAGTGATGCATGGCCTCCAATTTTATTTTATTATTATTATTTTTAAACAGCTTCCACACCAGAGCCCCCTCCCAGCCTCTGCTAYGTACTGAGTGGTTGCTAATTTGCCTCCTGCCTGCAGTGCAAATCCAGGTTGCAACTTGCCAAAGTGCACATGCCTACTTGTCCCACAGCCTGCCTAGTATTATTAAAAGCACCTTCCCAGGACTTTCCCACACCTTTATGCTGATGGTTTCAAAGAAGGCAAAGCCTCCTGGACGAGGAGAGAAGGGGACAGACAGCAGGGACAAAAAAACACGCAGCCACCTGATAGTGACCTTCCTGCCAGTTTTTAGCCCTGTTCTACGAGCTGATGTTCACACTAGAAACTGCAGCTTTGTGCTGTAGCAACCTGCTCCAAACCCACTGCCTCAGACCATAAAATGAGAACTGCCTTCCAGGGATCACAAATGTCCAGCAACTCATAAAAAAAAAGCCACCTGACCTAAAGGCGTTCCTCGTGCTCTGCCTAGCCTTCTTCTGGGAGCCCCACGGCATCACTGCAGGGCAAACGTGCACTTACTGCTTGTTCAGCCCCTCCTGTTCCCCTGCTCCCACTGCCCAGCCCTGTGAAAGAACAGAGATAAGGGGAGTGCTACAGAAAACCAAGGGTTTAACAAAGCTGTGATTTAGCGGAGATAAAAGGTATGGGCGTGTAAGCACACACAGCTGAAAGACCAACTACTGCTTAAAGAAGGAAGGGCATGTGCAAAGGTATGCGTCTAGGGAGGGGGCATAGCGGAAGTATGTCATTTACTTTGGAGACTAAAACTGGCTTTTTAAGCAATGAGTGCCCCAGTCTGATGAAATATATCCAGCCGGCTGTACAAATAATGGAAACGGCTCTTTGCAAATGGCTCAGCAGATGTCTGGGCAGCCTGGTATGGTGGAGAGAGGGGCCTGCACTCAAACGAGTGCCCTGTTCCTCTGCTTTGCAGCTTAGGGGAAACGCTCCAGCACTTTGGGGAGAAGGCAGTGTATGTAGAGAGGGAAGAGAGCCATGCAGCCCTTGTCTGCGAGGCCCATTCCACCCTTGCTGGAAGCAGACTTGTTTCTCTGCAGGGTGGGCTTAGGTCCTCACGTTCATCCTAGTTTGGATGAGCAGCGCATGCTGGAGAAACCTAGACTTCCAGCTTCACACAGTCAACACAGGACACCCCATGAACCACTTCTGCTCACATTAACGGTGACACRCACCTGACAAGGTCTGGACTCTCACTTTTTCAGTGCAGCAGCTTATCTCCCAAAGCCACAGCAGAAGAGATCCTGGTCAAAGGTGTTCTAGTTGGGGGCAGGTTTAGCTCAGTTGGTTAGAGTGTGGTGCTGCTAATGCCAAGGTTCTGGGTTCAGTTCCCATATGGGCTACGCTGAGGGTTGGACTAGATGACCTCCAGAGGTCTCTTCCAACCTTATGATCTATTATGATCTAGTTCTTCCTTCCTCACTGCCCTCCTGCTGCATGCCTGCTCTCTCCACCAGCTAAGAAGCACTCACACAGTCCAATCACTTCCAGGGAGCAGTTTCTAGCCCTTGCGCTCAGAGCAAAAATTTAAGCCATACTCCAGATACATGAACGTGGTGGGGAGATGGGGAGCTGGATGAGAGGACAACCTCCAGCATAAAACACAAGGTGTAGGCCAAAGTTCTCTCCTAGCTGGAGCTRAAGAAGTTAAGAAACTAGCCTGGCCAAAAGCCACCAGCCCATCAGACCTGCTGGGGGAACTGCTCTAGCAGGCACCCCTCTGCAATGACCCACTACCAAAACTGTTTGAGATAACTTGGCTCATGGTCTGAAGACAAAGTAGCGTGGGGAAGAAAATAAGGAACTAACCTCATACAAAAGTCACATCGTCAAACAACAAGGGACTTGCTGTATCAAGGGGCAATCCCCCTTCTCCACACCCCATCAAGTCCACATCAAAGGAGGCAGGCCTGCTGGACACAGAGCTGGAGTGACAGCAGCTCTGTGGAGCCCGGAGGGGCTACAAGCTTCTACCCAGTAAATCTCATCTCTGAACGACGCATTTCAGCCGCCCGCCCAGGGGAYAAGTTTTGCCAGGAATAGTATTTCAGTATAGCCCTTACTCTAAACATGCAATTCCCCAGGTCCTCAGTGAGACACATTCATTTTTCACACTGTTAAGGGGAAAGCAAACAGCTTAAATGTCTCTGTTCCTACACTTACTCTCAAACACATTTGCTGCATATCTTATCAGCACAGCTTTAGCAGCCTTTCTAAGTTGTTTCAAGAGTTTGGCCTTCAGAAACCTGGAGCGGGGGGTGGAAAAAAAAAGCTTCTATTCATACTTACCAAAGCATAGCACATTTTCAAGAGGACATTCCTATCATCCAGAACAAGGTTTAGCTCAGTTGGTTAGAGYGTGGTGCTGCTAATGCCAAGGTTGTGGGTTCAACCCCCATATGGGCTACACTGAGGGTTGGACTAGATGATTTCCAGAGGTCCCTTCCAACCTTACCACTCTATGATTCYATGATCAAGAACAACCAAAGCTTCCTAACTGTATATTCTATGTATTGTTTAAGCTACAGTAAGCAACACCTACCGAGGTTCATTGTGCAAGACAATTCAGATACTCTTAGGAGTTCCTGGGTCAGTTTACAACTGAAATGGAGAAGCCGGACAAAAGAATACTTGCTTCTGCTTTACCAAAGAGTTCGAATTCAGACATGACAGTTCACTACTTTTCTTGCTGCAGTCATTACAGATCTCAGTTTGTCACCAAAAGGCTTTATGCAATGATGAGAGGACTTGGATATCACCAGGAAGAGCCTGCAGCTGTAACAGGGTAGGTTGTGCAGAGACAAGCATTTTAATCACACAACTAATTTCTCCTCAAGTTTGGCACATAAGTCACCCCAAAAACAATCCCCCAAAACAAAACAAGGACTAATTTTAATATCAACAAGGCACAACTTGGTATCTGTGAGACAGCAGTTTTGCATCAAAGAAAGACTTTCAGACCCAGCCAGTCTGTTGCCCACACAAGGTGGTCCCTGTGCTTATGGGACCAAAGAACATCCTGGTCACACACATTTCACTTCCAGAGTCACAGGAAACCTATTCCTATTTGCATGCCAACTTCAGCTACAAGCGTTTCCTTGGGCTGTCCTTTTGGAGACTGGGAGAACAAAGCCACCTTGGCAAGGGGCCATGGCTGCAAGTAAATATTTCCCCCATTCTCTTGAATTGAGTGGATATCCTGTTACAAACCTGCAGCCATGGGAAGGGTGAGGAGAGAAAGGAAAGGGAAGAGGATGAATTAGCTAAAAATTGACAYAAAGTGATAGGACTCAGCATGCCACAAAAGCCACCAAAGGGATTTTCATTATAAACGGTCAAATGCAGAAGATGAGCAACTTGCACAAACCTAGGGGATGCCCAAATTCACCAGCACCCAAGAGCAGCAGTATCTAAGTCCCTTTGAGTCGATTGGAATCACCTAATCTCTGTCTGCCTCTGACTCCAGCTCTACGAGGAGGCAGATGTCACTCCCTTCCCTCTCTCCATTCCCTGTCTTGGTTTCCCCTCATCTGCTCCCAGGGCCAAGCAGTGCTTCTGGAAACTCCCTTTAGGGGCCACCTTCAGGCAGCAGCTCCAGGTTGCACATATACAGAGAAGACCTGGCTCCAACATGGGAAGGATGTTCCCATGCTCACCTACAGCATGCTGCCCCAACAGCTCCTTCTCTCTTCTGCCAAAGGGGAAGTCTGGCAGGGGTCAGATATCACCTGAAAGCTCTGGTTCCCCGGCTGGGCCCTGCTGACTTTGCTAATAGTCTTGAGGAAAGCAGCTTCCTTGCATCACGTATTAGCTCCCTGCACCAAGCCCTGACTGAACAAGCCTTCAGACCTTTCAGCAATATCRCTTTTTAGTAACTCTTCTGCATGGCTCCTGCAAGCCCTGGCAACGCTAGGCTTAACACTACAGTTTGCAAACTTCAACAATGCCAAACCCAACACGTGCAAGCAAGTTTATTCTTCTAAAAATCTGTGCTCTTGCCACACGCTATGCTAGCATTTGTCAGCAAGTTTCTCCATCATGACACCGCCATTCAGAGTYGAGTTAGCTGACCCAGCAGCAGCACATACCAGGGCCACAGTGGGATTAACATTCCCGATGCCACTGCTAACACTAGCTGAGAGCTGCAGCTCCGGTGTTTGCGAGGCAGTTCCTACTGCCATTCGTTCACACAAGGTTCACAAATACACAGGTTTTGTAGTCACRCAAAACCCAAGGGAACCTTGTATTTGCAGTCCCATTTACACATATTTGAAACAAGCCTACTTCAAGAGAGAAGGCAATCACTAGTAAAGAAAGAAAGAAAAAAAAAAAGAAAAGAAAGAAAAAGAAAAAACCTATCCTGGAGCCAAGTCAAAGTTTGATGCCCACTGACGTTTGGGTGGATGCAGACTTTGTAAAAGACTGAAAAAGGATTAAGCAACAGCTTTAGCAAACAACCAGGACAACATGATGAAGCCAGYGGTACAGATTTCTGTTTGCACTCCGGAGTCTGGGTTTACAGTTTGCAGCTATGTGCAAATACCAGAAAGCCATTCTTTTCCTCTTCCCATCAGAGCTTGGCATCATAGGCATTTAACTGGATCCAAGAGATGCCTACCGCAGCATGCCAACTGTTTTTTGGTCACACTGCATGCTCTGATCCACGGTGACGGGAAATTGWAGGAACCCATAAATAGAGCTCAGCTGAGTGTTTGCATGCTAAAGCTCAACAGTGCTCTGTATCAAAGCAGGCAAAGAAAGAAATGGGAAAGAGCAACTAAATGCATTTGTCAAAAAGTTTGTGTCAGCTCTCAGGAACTGGCTGTTTTCTTGGTGGTTGTTTGCACAGCCCATGCAGTGACAAGCAGACTCAAGATGYCAAGTAGAAGATGCAAAATTATTCTCAGCCAGAGCACAGCAATTAGAGCTGAATTATACCTACATATTTTGCTAATAAATTTACTCAAAAGATGTGATTTTCAGCACAATGTAGGTACAATGATACAAGCTACCAACGAACGCAGCTAGGAAAGAGGCACTTTATTCCAGCAGAACCTATTCTCATTTCCAGGTAAGTTACACCACTCAGACAAATGAATCTCTGCAAGAAGAGCTCAGCTAACTTAACCCTGCTGGGAGAACGCCAGAGCTTCTGAAGGTAGATGTGGCTGGGAACAAGAGGGATCGAGTTTTCCACCAAGCTGATGAAAAACTTGATCCTTAYGTCTTCCACAAACATTATTCTAACAGCCAAATGCTTCATCCACCCCTTATTTACTGGAAGGAAATACAAGGACGAAACAAATCACCATCCTAACACAGTCCTCCAGAAGCCCTGACCGACAAGCCCAAGCAAGTCTTGCTGCAGAAGCTGAAGCGGTTGCTGCCCCCACTACCTGCTCCTCTTCTCTACCAAATGTTAGCACCCTGAGCATAGCTTTCAGGAAGGAGCACATCCCCACTGCTGCTGCTCTGCAGCAGTCCAGTCCCCTTGCTGCAGCATCAGCGTGCTGGACTACAGAAAGAGGAGGTGCGCACACAGTTTGCTCTGCACTCCTGCTGTGCTAGAGGGACAGAGACGGACAGCTTGGTTTAGGGGACAGGGAAGGGTTTCAGTTGCCACTGTGACATCTCAGAAGAGGACTAAGAAGGGAACTGGATGCTGAGCCCCTAAATGACACCAACAGCCCATCTGTTCTCCCTTTCTCCTAGTTGCCGACCTTCTACAGCAGCATTCACAGGATAGGGGTTACTCGGAGGAAGTCAGCACTGCTGCTTCTTGTGCTGCCAGCGTTTCTTGCACAAACAGGAGCTGGCCCACTCCAGACCTACCTTCCATGAGCAGTGATCCCATGTTAATAAAGGTCTTATTATAATCACACTTAGCAAGTCTGTCTTTGGAGCACAAGCAATGTCATTCCACCCATACTTGTCAGGGTCTCTGGTGATCATATCCAAGGTAATCTCRAAACCACTGCACTGCCCTTGCCATCAAGGCCTTATCCTTCTTGGATCTCCTAGTTTAACAAATCCCAGTTCCAATCTTACCTCTCTATCCACCCCTTTGCTATGACTACAGACAGCATAAACTCAATTACCAGGTCCTTGAGAGTAGGCCACATTTCCCTAGCTCAAATTAGTTATCACTGATCTAAACTTCACCTTCTATTTCCAAAGCRTACTTGTGGCTGTTCTGCCAGTTGATCAAACTCAGTACACCTAAAACAGTGGTTTGAATCTTCTCCTTCCTCCCACAACCACTTTGGATAAAATCACCATCCAACCCATTGGTTCCTCTTCGTAACATAGGCATCACCTTTAGATTTCCACTCCACTCCTTGTCCAGACAGCCTGACTCCATCTAAGCCTCACAATAAATCTCTTTATAACTTGTCACAGCTGTTTCCTAACTATCTTCAGAGCTAAAGTATTTTTATTTGTGCTCCAAATTTCATCAAATGTTACAGCTGGCTTCTCTTCCATGTTGAACAACACAATTGCAGTGTACCCATAAGCCATTYAGGAGGACTTTTCTGTCCCATCACTCTAGGCAAGTGCTTCTCACTTTGCATCTTTCTACATGTCTCCCTTTTGTCTTCTACCAAAACACAGCAATGTATTATTAATATTGCACTGCTTGGCATTAAACATAGGTGGGGAGGTGTGGGATTTGAAGAGCATTCAATCCAGAAAACAGGAAGCGGCTAGGATCAAGGCTGGGCACAGCCTGGAGGCCCACRTTTTATGACTATAATAAAAGGATGAGGCAGAGAGATGAAAGCAGAGCTGAGCCAGGCTTGGTAAAGCATCAAAAGAAAGGAGCAGAGGGGATAGAGCAGGCTTGAGGGAGCAGAGAGGTTGATTAGGCAAATGATCACAAGTGCATGTTAGCATCTCCCCTGCCAGCCCTGTGGATCGGAGCCAGGAAGCAGCAGCACAGGAGCTGCAGAGGCCAGGGACAGCTTCTGGAGACCTGCTGCAAGGAGGAGGAGGAACTTCCCACTCGGAGGGACTTTCCGTCAGGATCAGGACAAGAGCTGACGTTACTGTGCAAGGCCACAGGGCGGGTGCATCTCCCTAACCAACGCCTGGGTCACAGAGGGCAGGTCCAGCAGCATCTCCAAGCTAACAGGCCTTTAGCTTTAACTGCACGCCCTCAGGTGCACATGCAGAGCGTGACTTCAAGGACCACCAATCACACCACCCCCTCCACCCTGAGGTGGTGAGAGATGATGTTACTTGCTTGAGAAAGATAGATACAGCGAAGAGGAAGGCAGCTTTCGAGCCAAGGCTGCACACAGCAAAGCCAGGAGCTTCAGTGRGGCCTTGGCTCAGGAAATTATTCTCCTCCCAGCAGACCAGTTTTGTACCTGTCCCTCTGATGTGGTGGTAAAAAGCTTGGTAAAAGGCTGCACACACAAAACAGTGGAGATGGATGGACTCCTATTTTGGAGACAAAGGTGAAAGTAGAGAAAACACTAACCACCTACTCAGGATGCCAGCAAGCTCAGTGCCAGAGCTGGGAAACTTGGCTTTGGCTGGGTATGTTGACCTTTACAAAAAAAAAAAAAAAAAAAAGGGAAAAGAAAAAAAGAAAAAAAAAAAAAAAAAAAAAAAAAAAAAAAAAAAAAAAAAAAAAAAAAAAAAAAAAGCACCCCATAACATCTGTTTCAAGCAGAAAAACACAACTTTCTGGTAAACAGAGGCCTGACCTAGATGGTTTCTGGTCTGTTTTAACCGGCCTGGTACAATCCCAACCTGGCCGGCTGAAGCCGACCCCGGAGCACGCCTGTCCACACGCATGCGCGGCCGAGGCAAGGCAAGCGCTTGTTTACCAGCCCAGCCAAGCACGCGCTTTCCAGGAGAACAGCAAGAAATCATGAGGCTTGCCTTCCAGCTACTCATCGCAGAGCAAAGCCCTGGCACCGCCAGCTTGCAGGCKGCCTGACCTCTCCCCGGCTCGCACTCGCCCCGAGGCTTCTCCTCATCTTGGAGGAATCCCAGGGAGCTCAGCAGGACCGGCAGCCTGACGGCGGGGAGGGGACCCGGCCTGGCGGGAGACRCTGCCGACGGCTTCCTTGCTGCTCGTCACACCAACATTAAAATATGCAATCATATCTAGGAAGAAATTAGAGTGGAAATCTTGCATGCACTTCTTAAAAAGAGTAATTATCCTTTCATTTGTCTTTACCTAGAGCTGCTTGAAGCACTAGTCTGAGGCTTAGCTTTAACACTCGAATTCTCCGTAGCCAGTTCAGGTCTAAGCAGAGCAAAGGCAGCTCCTGGGAATATGGAGCTGTTGAAGCACAAGGGTCAAGTGCGTGAGATGCAAAGGAAAYGCAGGAGCGGCCTCCTGCGAGCCCACAAAAGGTGCCACAGCACCGAGCGCTGGACCGGGAGCCTGCAGCTCTCAGCAGCTGTAGTCGGACAGAAATGCAAGGGCATGGCAGGTTTGGGGGGAATCAGAAAGGTTGCAAGTGAAATATTATCTACTCATTCCAGCCCTGAAAATTTGATTTTAAGCAGTACTGGCTCATGACATAAGTGTAACATAGAATTAAAATTCACACGTCATCCATGATTTACCTAAAATGGTATTCTGCACATTTTCTCCCCTTGCAGCAAACAGCCACAGCAGTAACAAAGAGAAAAGAAATCTCAGTGTCAGCTGCTGGGGATCCTGGAGAAGYGAACTCGGCACCTGCCTCCGCAGTGCTCTCTGAAAGGGAGAGGAGGGCTTCGCTCTCCCGGCCGGAGGAGGCTCGGAGCCCTGCCGCATCAGCGACCAGGCGCTCTCTCACTTCTCACCTGAGCAGCTCCCGCCGGAGCCAGGAGCCGCCTGGGAACCGGCCGGAAGCACAGAAAGGTCAAGAAGAGCCAAGCGAAAGCAAAGTCTCCCCTTATCAGCACGAAAAAGGCTGCTGGTCTGGGGAACCGCAGCTTGGAAAACCCCCGAGAGGCCTTCAAAAGCAAAGATCTTTCAAACAAAAAAAATGGGGAAAACCTCCCGGGAGAGACGAGGAGGTCCACGCAGCTGGGCTCCACGCCAACGCTCAGCTCCGCGYGCTCCGCCGCGCCTCTTCCGCTCTTCCCGGAAAAGCGCTGCGAACGCGCACCCCTGCTTCCCCGCGGCCGCCGGGCGGCACGGACGGGCTCCCTGCTCACCGAACGGGAGCCGCGAGCCGCTGCGGAGCTGCGATTGGGAAGATGATAAACAAACAAACAGACCTTGATCTGCTTTCGGAGGATCTTAGGGCAATTGCGGAAGACTCCGCACAAAAGAAGAGACTGCAGCCTCAGCAGCCGAGAGCAAAGGATTTCTTTTCAGCCTGCTTAGCACGCTTTATTTTTAATACTGCTTTGGCTCCAAGAGCCAGAGAACAATTTGGAGAAAGAATGTCTTTGTTAGGGATTTTATGCTCCAGCCATTTSCTTAAGGTGCAAAAGCTCACAATACGCGTCACTAGGCCCTGCCACCCGCTCCTCACGTGGTGGAGACCTAGTAAGTCTTTAAAGAAAGAGAACGGAAAAACAGAATTTTGTACAAAAACCTCAAATGCTTCATCCATTCTTGCAATGCTCCAGGAAAAAAAAAAAAAAAAAAAAAAAAAAAAAAACACACAGCCCTGGCAGATGAAGCTGCCTGAAGCCCTAAAACAAACGGAAACTGTATGTTTGCTAGCAATGCGTGCTGGGGAAAAGGACACAGAAGACATCGCCTCTAAGGGGAAAGAAAGCAAGAGACACGTATTACGTCCCCCTCTCTGCATGGCAAGRGCAAACGAGATGCCTCGCAGAGAAACTTCTGCAGCAACTGCATTGCCCAGGCACAGCTAAGATATTGCACAGCAACTGAAAAGAAGCTGAAAAGGGAAGAAGATCAAAGAAAGGAGAAGTTCATAYACAATTTTTAGAGAATAATTCTTCTCAGATGACCACCACCCTTTTCCACCTTCCACCCCYAGCTTACAGAAAACACCCACTAGGAGAATGGCTCCATTCAACAGTAACAGTGAGCTGTCTCCTGAGATTTCATGAATTTTATAAATAAATAAGATGGATTTTATTAACTAAGACAGTGAATAAACATCAGATTCATATACATCATGAAAGTTTTTGCTAGGGACAGGGAGTCTCAACCCATCAGTCTRGAAGGCTTTTCTTCCATCAACCCTCCCAAGAGCTCTCCTAAAAGTCTCTAAGAGCAACTTCCATTACCACTTTGATGTAAATGAAAATAAAAGGGAGCCTACAGACTAACAAGAGAAAAAAGACTTGAGAGCTTTGTACCAGGCCAGGTACTATATTCACATTCAATAGCGTTGCTTTAGCATTAGGCCAGTGGCATTTCACCCACAGAACCCAGCCCCGACCTATCAAAAATGATTAAGAATTTAATATTCGTTGACAAGGAACCAGGCTGCTTAAGACAAAACACAGAAAAGGGATCAGCTTGTTCATGCAAGTCAGGCATTCAGACACGTATGCAGAACCTGCAAGCATCCTACACATCTAACCCTCATGCAAAGCGGGTCCCAGGGGGCCGTGTGCGTGTGGTGCAAGCAGGAAAAGGAAAAAGGCTTGTGCCCTGGAAATCCACTGCAGGAAAAACAAACACCTCCTGCTGAGAGAAGCTTCACACTAAAAGAACAGCAGCCTGTTGGCCAAGGGCTGTTGCATGGACACGATGCYTGGTACGTTTTGTGCCAACTGGCACCTTGTGGTGGAGCTGGAAGAGCTTGGCATGCACAAGCTTACCAGCTAGCCCAACCAGGGGCCAGGAGAAACAGTAGCTTTGACAGATCCCACTGTAACTACTAGAAGACCAAGAGACATTTCCCGAGATAAAAGGTAACCTGTCGACCTACTCCTTTGCCTGGACACGTCTCTTACTGAGRCTACGAAAGGCTCCTTCAGACTAGCCCTTGCTGCTCAACTCTCAATCCTTTTCATTTCCTTTCTATTTTCATAACTTACCAACRAAAGCAACTTKTTTGTTTGTTTGTTTGTTTTAGTAAGTTTAAGGCGACCTGCATTTCAAGTGCCTTGGCTGGTAGCAGTAGCAGCCTGGAGCTTTGCAAGGGAGGAGGTTTCTCTTCCCCCGGGGTGACCGAGGTGAGCAGATGTAGCCGTTCCTCGCGGGGGGCAGGCACGGAGGGGAGGCTGCACGACCTCTCCGGAGCAGTGCTGCAGCAGGGCTGCGCAGCATCCTCACGAGGCTGGTTCCAAGCACCGCCAGACACGGCTCTGTCAGACCTAATTTACCCCTTAAGTAGAGGCTTTCACACATAAATCCTGTTCCTGACGAGGATGATGAGAAGTAAATACCTCTAGGGGTGTAAATTAAAACTCTCTGCAAAGCTTCAGTCTGAAATTCTGCTGTTCTCCAGTGTTACCAGKGCAAGGTATCTTGGGGGACGGGGGGACGCTATCCAGCCACCTTCTCACTGCAATAATTACCTCAGGCAAGCACCAGCACGAAGCTCCTGCTCTTGCACGACTTGCAAGCATTCCTCTCCACAACATTTATCATAAAGCACCAACTATCCATAAACATCTCTGGGAAGGGCTGGCCTGGGTTCACCTTCATGTAAGGAAGATGTCAAGCTCTGGCAGAAAGCCAGCCATTCATGTTTCTTTAAACCTCCTGATTTTTGTCAGCTCTGACTCAAATGACCTACTTGGGAAAAAAAAAAACCTTCCATCACACCCTTTCCTTCCCTCCACCCACTGTGGCACTTAATCACAACAGGATCACAGAGGACAATTCCAGTGGTGGCAGTGAGTCATGGTCTCCCTGCTCGGCATGCACAGCCCCTTTGCAGCAGAAGCCCCAACCACCAGATGCTTCCCCATTTTCCAGCTGACCTGGAGGCTCCAGGCAGCCTGGAGCTGAGCAGCAGTGCACAGACTCAGCAGCCTCATGGTCCCACCACGCACCTTCGTCCTTTGAGCTGGCTAGGACAGGATAACCTGATCTGAGTATACGTTCAGATTATCCATCAACACCACAGTACACAGTATTGCCCACTCACTGAGATGGCACCTTCCAACTTCTCCACCCAGGAAAGCATGAACTGTGCTCCAACATGGTACCATAACATCATATTTTGAATACACAGACCCACAGAGTCACCCAATCTTTCATCCTAAATTATAAACATAATAAACCTTTAAGCACAAGGTTATGATTAAAAGCAAGAAAACTTGACCCCTGTTTATTCTCTCTTCCTTACAGCTCCTCAGATCCAGTTAACTTTCCTTGTYGGAGCTGTTTGCCTTATTTCTAGCTCCCAGATCATGGAATGATCTCAACGGGAACTCTAGGTGACTCTTCTTCCTTTTCCAGCCTTTCAGCCTAGCAATTCTGAAAAGAAAAACTACCCCTCCGCAAGGAGACAGGAGCAGCTGCAGCATCGGAGGGGCGATTCAGACCGAMCCCCCCACCTGCAGATAATCAGGCACAACCTCTTCCCACCCAACTGAGGGAGCTCTGATCCACCTTGCCAGCGAAGCCRTTAAGATGAAGCCACCGCTGGCACGAAGAGGACCTGATTTAATACCCTCATGCCAGTTGGGTGGCGAGGCTGAGCGGTTTTTTGAACTGTTGTTTGCTGGCTGTGAACAATATTCCTCCCTCTCCCCTTCCTGGAGGATTTTAACAYCCCTGGGAGGACAGTAAGCTTTCAGCCAGCAAAAGCAAAGACCAAAAACCTGCTTCATTAACTGCCCCTCTCCCAGCTGYCACTGCCTTGCCCAAGGCTGGAGCAACTTGGTTCTGGCTAGTAATTCCCCAGTTCGACTCAGGAAGAAGCRGGGAAGCACAGCAGGGAGCACACGGCCCTCTGCACCGCAGCCCGAGGGGGCTGCACCCGGGATGCCCCACGCTGCACCGCGCTGGCCGGGCTCCAGCACCGGCACTCGCAGCACTCGTGATCGCCCCAAAGGGACGAGAGCTTTTAGTGACCCTCAGTCCCTTCAATTAAATCTTAAATGGTTCAAGAGCTCCCTAGAGGGCTACRTGGAGAAGCAGAAGCCTTGTTTGCCAGCCAAAAATACCCTGCTCGCAGACGTGCCTTTGAGGGTGTTACCTGCGCTGTTTCACAGGTATCCAAGGAATTTCCAAGCCTCGCTTCCAATTACAGCAGCCTGCTCGAGCACATGCCCCGCAGACCCGGCTGGGTCCTAGGAATTCCTTCCTCTACCTTCCTCCCCTTCAACCAGCCTCAGCTTCAAAAGGAGGAAATCAGTGATTCTGCAACATTTCATCTTGCTTCTATTGCCTGACCCACCAAAACAAAAGAGGGAAAAGCAAAGCAGTGGCTCTCATCAGAAATATAAACAGGTTGCGATACATGCCTTTATCGTATGTAACTGCTATAAGGAGGAAGCTGCTAAAAATGGCAGTATTCCAGTCCCCCAATATTATTCCAGGCACTGGCTCCCAGCTCTGCGGCTGGGAAGGCTGCAAACCCCCAGGTAAGCCAAACTTCAGCAGTTTGCAAGCACGCAGCACTGGTTAACTCTGGCCCGAAGCCAGAAGATTTACATGGAGAACAACATATAGGAGGGGAAGATTTCAAGGGAAGTTGGTCTTTGAAGACTCCTTTTCAGACGAGCAGTGAGCAATGGGAGCAAGCTGTGCTCRAGGCCGGCCCTCGGTCAGAGGAGGGAGTGCGAATGGTTCATCCACTAGTTGGGAGGTTTCCAAGAAACACAACAGATGCCACCTACATCGGTTAACAGGATCAGCACGCTGCCTCCAGCTCCRGGAGGCTTTGCCCACGGAGCTGTTACACTATGTACATCGTGCCCAGGGCACTGGGGACATTTTGCTGGGGCTGCGCATTGCACAGCTTTAGCTAGCTGGCACTCATGAGACCGAACTGGTTTACTGAGAGTGCTAAGAGGATCCAAGCGAGCGCTGCATTTGGGCAGAGAGTGGATCAGAGAGGATCTTGGGGACTAAAACATTTGAGGCATCTACCAGAAGAGTACTGTCATCGACACATCCCTGATCTGTAGAAATGCTCAATCAGAAACTTTGGCTCAGATCCCTTCCGAACAAAGACAAACGTGCCTCTACCCCCGTGCGAGCGGGTAAAAGCTGTGCGCAACGCTGGTGCCAAGCATTAGTGTCCACCAGACCCGAGATCACTGCAGTCCACGTCAACTCCCAAATAAAGAGGCAATCCCGTCAGACTCCGGAACAGCTGCCTGAGCAGTGCTTCCAACCACGTTACCCACGCRAGCGGGGAGCGTCTGCCGCTGCACCGCTGCCCACCCCGCAGACCTCCCAGCCAGGCTTCGCCCAGGCAGGACCCGAGCTCCTGGGTGCCGCACGGCTGGCTGCAGAGCCCGGGGAAGCGCAGCAGAGGAGATGAGCGCCTGTCCCCGTTCGCTCCCAGGGGCGAGCCGAAAATTAACTGCTAAAGTGTCATAAGGAGACTCCAGAGCAAAGGTCCCAAATTTTAGATTCAAAGGCCTAAACTGCTCCCAGCCTCCTCCGCCTACCCTGTTCCTGTTTGGCAGCAGAGAAGCTGGGGCGCTACTGGCCAGCAGGCTCTTGCTCCAGACAGCGCGTGCTCTGCAAGGGACGAGCTCGGGCACAGCTTCGGGTCAGACCCGTCTGCTCCGTTCCCCTTCTCTGGGCCCCATCTGCTGATGCCCTGCAACGCGCTGGGTCTAATTAAATACTGCACGTAAGTACTGAACGTGCGGCTGTGCGGCACCGCGGGAAAGGGCCACCTCCCGCGCTCCCCGCTCCGGCTGCCCCCAGGCTGAGGAGGTCCCCGATCCAAGGGGCCAGAGCAGTGGCCTCGGACCAGAAAGCAGACGCACATCCTGCAGTGTTTTAGTTCTCCCAATTGTAGTATCTTCCTGCCCCTGCAGCTTTCAGAAAGGACATCTTTTCCAACACTTTCCCCTGTGTGAGAGAATAACACRGTTCGGTGCTGAAAAGCAGCTGCAGAGGAGGCCGTGGGGGCCGGTCGCCAGAGCTATTACAACGTTAATGCTCTCTGACTTGCCAGCATTAGAGACCAAGGATCCTTTGTCATTCTTCTTCTTCTTTTTTTTTTTAATAAATAAAAGAAAGAAAAAGTGAGGACCTTCAGAACAGACTTGYGCTTTTAGAACCCCGAGGATTTAAGCGCACCAGTTGAAGTTTTACAGCATAACCCTAAATTCCTCYGGGCTGCATTCTGGATCTGGCAGCATGTTCTGGGGTGAGGTTTACCTATCCAGCTGCCCCTTCTACAGCCAGGCGCTCGCTTTACAGCGGCACCTGTGTAGCAGGGCAGGTTTTCATGAGCAGTGTTGGCTGACCCAACTTTTAGGGAGACTCCAAGTAGTAACAGTAAATAGCAAAAACTGCATTTAAGGTGGACAGAACAGTTTTCTCCCTAGAGTCTCCTAATCTGTCATTAAAGAGAGAGTTTGGTTTCACCCCTTGAGCAAGCATCACGGGAGCACTTTGAAAGCACAGAGGTGCAGGTCCTTGCCAGCACAGCCTACAGCATCAGCAAAAAAGACTTGGGTTACCTGTCCAAGGTCCAGGGTGACGTTGACTTGGTTGAACTCCAGACCCCTGGAAAGAGGGGGGCTCTGCCACCAGCGCTCAGTCCCATCAATGGCATTGGTTATGGGGTGGGCCTTGTTGCTGTTTGCAGAGGAGCAGATGTCACAGTACTGGCCCTGTTGGAAAGAACMAAAATAGCTTTTAACCACAGACAGAAAAACACCACCAAAGCAGTGGTACCGTCCAATCTGCACCTGTGAGTACAAGGAGAAAGAGTCTGACTATCTAGGTGAGAACAAATTCTATCAGGAACATACAGACACAAAGCAGGTAGGTACCAGAGCAATTCAGAAAATGCAGGATCCAAACCTGATGGTGCAAACTGGTACATAAACTTTTCATAAACTTAGAGCAGGGACTGAAAATGAAATAGGAAAGAGCTCAGAGAGGGAAAAAAAGAAAAAAAAATACCCCTACCCAGCTGATGTAGAATTTGGGCTGCCCTTCTGTATCTCAGATATGCACCAAGCGTTGGGGTAGAGGGGCCTGGACAGAAAGTGACTGCCTGATGCAAATGAGTGGGCAGCAGGGAGCCCAAGCCCCCTCTGTGCTGACCCCAAGGTAAGAGGCTGTGCTGCTGCCGGGAGCGAGCGGCCTGAGCCTCAGGGCCAGCAGCCTTCAGCTTTTCCACGGAGGCTGCCAGCCTTGCAGATACCCCAGAGATCCCGAGCCAGATCCTGACCATTCCCTGGCTGGAATGGATGCAGACTGGCAGTTCTTCTATTCAACTCGTAGCCCTCCAGTGCTTGTCAGCCTATTCATTTCACAAGTATAGTCCTTTCAACTACATTTTCATGCTTARTAGTCTAGCAGCCAAGTCCCTTTTTGCTGGTGATGCTACAATGCGRGGCCAGAAACGGACAGCCCCTACTGTCAGCAGCGCAGGCACCTAGCTGCAAGCAAACTCACAAGATCCTTTCTGCCTTGCTTTGGTGGTGCGGGCTGCTTTGTCAGCTCCCTGGACACGCTGCCAGAGAAAACAGCTCTGCAACTTTAGCAGCACCTCCCTGGCAGGATCAGACAAAGACCCGAGCTGCTACAGCTAATTCTGTCTTTCCCGTTTAATCCACAGATGGATTTTACCAACTCCTAATACAGCCTGCAAATATCCCTGAAATTTGTCAAGGTGTGTGTTCTGTGGAGCCTCTGTTCTGCCACTTGAATTGCTGCTACGAGCATCCCACAAGGGAACTCTGCTACAGGCAGTTTTCCTTTAAAAGATGCCGCTATCCCCCARGCAAGCCAGCCGCCCCTGCCTGTCCCAGGCCGTGGTCTTGGACCGGGCAGTCTACTCCCCRTTGCTCCAGCTGCACCCCCACAAGGGCTGAAGCAAGATACAGATCCTGCAGAGCACTCGTTTGYGATTTTCCAGATGCCCCAGACACTGGAGGGGATCTCAGTCCTGCAGGACATGGAGAATTCACAGCATTCTTCCCCACAGCCCGGCCGTATGTTATTTGCAGGCAATTATGCAACATAAATTGTTCCAAACAAGCACACCTTTTAATTAACTTGRCTAAAGATATGAAAATAGCAGACAGGACAGTACATGAGACAGCTGAAACCATCTGGTATAACCCCCCTGCCCACGCGTGAGCTCCTGCTGCACTGAGAGGGTCAGGACACAGCCCAGCGAAAAGCGCTTTGAAGAGGAGACTTTCACCAAATAAAACTGACCTGCTGAAGAGCAAGTGTTTAAAGGGAACCGGCGCAACAGGTTGTATGGAGATTTCTACTGCACTATACAGATCTTTGGGGGGGGGGGGGAAGAAGGTGAGATTCCAAAATGGGGATAAATAACAATAAAATTAAATGCTTTCCCACTTCAAATTTTTGCTACAGAATTAAAAACAATTTTGAACCAAAGTTCACGTCGACATGCAACGGGCATTTCAAGTTTAAYGGGACGGGACTAAAAGCGAGGATGAGCTACCCGCGTTTGCAACACCGCCGCTTCCCTCGCCGGCGCCGCGCCGCCTGCGCGTGCCAACCATCGCGACCGGGAGCAGGTCGGCAGCTCGCTGTTACAGGGCGCGGATGTACCGGCTCCGGAGGCAGGCAGAGGTCTCACTAGAGCCGAGCCTAGGCACGACCAGAGCCATTTCCAGCTGCTCGTCTTCTAGAGCTGCTCACTCTCCTGCGCAGCGCTTCGGATCGCTGCGGCGCAGAGGGAAGCTCCGACATCAGCAGTGGAGTTTAAYGAAAATGCCACCGCGTCTCGGAGCTGCCGGCTTAGAGACAGCGCGTTCCCGGAGCAGCAGAGCAGCGGGCACCACGTGGGTCAGCCAAAGAAAGAGCTTAAGAAGTGCGAGGAAGTGGCACGGGAGCACAGAGAACCTGATACCGCCGCTATCGGAGCAAACGGCAAAGGGAGAGCGATAAGGAGGAGGTTTGAAGGGGAGGAGAGCCTCCGGAGCCCTGATCCCGCTCCCGCCCCGCCGCAGGAACGCCGAGATTTCCCAGGAGCATAAAGACCAGCCCGGCACCCTGCCGGCACGGCTCGCCTCGGCCAGAGCAGATGGCTTTGTCCTGCTTTATCTGGCCTTGCCATGACCCAGCACCGGTTCTCCTCACCTAATTTATTGGAAAACCACAGGGAGCATGATCCAGCCCTGGCTGTTTGGGATAAGGTAAACAGGGCAGGAAACAGAGGGATGAAAAGCAATATTTCAGGAGCAGAAAGTCCGCGTTTGTAAACTATTAGCAGAGCTGTCCTCGCAAATCAAGTGGTTGCTCACACAAGGTTGGGCAGGTGTCATCTCCCTAGGTGTCTTTCCTGCAGGCAACTAACTTGTTCTAAAAATTGCTCATTTTCTGCTGCAGGCAAGACCCCCGATTTCAAATGCTTTCATGTATGTAAACACAGACAGGACAGGGACAGATAGGAACAGCCGCAAACGTCCCATTTCAGCCGGTTACCCAAATCATCAGAAATTCCAACTGCGCAAAGCCCGAGAGCCAAGGTGCAGGATAAAGAAACACAGGGCCAAAAGTGCCACCGGTCACTTACGACTAGAGGAAGTCAAAAGAAAATGCCACTTAATTCACAGACATTCAGGCAAAGAAGAAATTCAGACCTCATCTGCCACAGACCCCTGGAGCAGCGAGAGGAAAAGGCCCCTGGAAAGCTCTGCCGCTGCTCGGGCGAACGTGAGCTCAACGGGGCGATTGAACGCAGGGACGAGTGTTYTGCAGCAGCAGGACTCAGATGAAGGCAGGATTAAACAAAAACGGGAGAGCAGCGAGCCGTGTCGCACTTTTCTAAATTCTAAATCCACGTCAGAAGCCAGCCAGCCACAAGCATCTTCAGCATAAGCTTAATCAGAAAAAARGAAAAATCAGCCTCTAGTCTCCCTTTTGCCTCAAGTCCCCCATACGAGTCAAGCASGCCGTTCGTTACAGCGCGATCGCCCAACGCTGCTTAGCGAGCGGCACGAGGCAAGCAAACCTCTGCGCGCGGCGCTCTCGTCTCGCCGCCGCGTCGACGGGCGCCGCGTCTGCGCGGGCCGCAAGGCCTCCTGCGCCTGGGTTCGCTCTCTTCTGCCCAAGAGCCTCGAACAAAGCGACGGAAACTCCTTGAGAAGGTTCAGAGCCTTCCCACGAGCCGCGCCAGGGACGCGGCAGGCGTCTGCAGGGCGGCGTCACTCCAGACTTAACCATCCTCTGCGTTTTAAGAACATCACGTTTTAAAGTCTACGGACTCCCTTTTCTGAAAGGCAGCCACAACGTCCACCTAAAACCAGCAGAAAACGAGAGAACTGCCTGAACTCATCGATTAGACGGTTGTACCAACGCTTACCCCAGGCCTTTAACCAGGCGAGCCCGCTTCGCCCCCCAGCCCCTGGAGCGCTCGCCGAAGCCCCGAGCAGCGTTGCTCCAGGCTTCCCGCCCCGAGGCTGCTGCACCGCGCGCCAGCAGCACGGCGCGGGCAACGGGGTGGGGAAGGCACCGGAGCCCGCGGGAGGCAGCAAACRCGTGGGGCTCGTTACTGCCACCTGAGCCTGCGCAAATCGAACGCTTCCCGCCACCTCCCCGGGCGCTTTTGTCCCCGGGGGGGTGCCGAAAGCGCTAGCGGGGATCRGCCGGGACCTCTGACCTCCGGCTTCCTCCTCTCCCTCCTGGTGCTGCCCCGCGGTCACGGAAAAGAGCCGCCACAAAGGGATTTCTGCAACGCTTTCAGAGCGAGCGAGGCCGCTGTGGGCAGCGGAGCCGCGCTGGAGCCCGGGGCCGCGCTCCAGGGCCGGGCCGCACGCGCACCGCCTGCGTGCGTGCTGCGCGCCGCCGGCGTGCTCCGCGCCGCTTGGCGSGCAGGCCAACGGGAGCGGAGCGAGCAACGCACGCCCGCGCTTGCCAGCTTTCCTGAGCAGTCCCATGCTACTCCTTTCGCTTGGCAGATCACTTCCATTTGTTTGTGACTGCACATAGCAGCAGCTACTTTGCCCTTCCTTACTACATTTTAATATGAAAACTAATGTACATCACTGGATGCAACAACCAGGTCACTCTAGTCTCCTGCTACTACTACTTGAAGCAAAGCTTTTTCAGGTTACATTATTTTACAGTGTAGCAAATTGAAACAGCTCAGTTAATTTTAAAAGGTGGAAAATCTCAGAGAGCACTGTGTCGGCTCCCCCACCGCGCGACATCTTCAACAACTTCTACTACTAACAGGGCAAACCTCCCCGTCTCAGTAGGCAGAAATCTGCAGAGGGTGACACCGCCTCAGGACAGCGCGGCCAGGAGACGAGAAATGCTTCTGAAGCTAACCTTAAAACTAAGCCACCCCTGCTGAAAGGCCAAGAAAGGCTTGGTCTGCRAAGGCAAGCGTCTTCCCTGCTCCTCTGCTCCTCACTAGCACCTACAACACGCACAGCCCTATTGCTCTGCTGCGACAGGTGAACCGGCGCCGTGAACCTCGCAGAAAGCACCGGCGCGCGGCGGCTGCCTGATCGCGGCGCAGCAYGGCACAGCATGGCACGGCACGGCACGCTTCTCCAGGCGGCAAGAGCGCTTCAGGTCAGAGCCTCTCCCCACTCGGCTGCTCTGCGGGGTGGGCAGAGGGTCTGCGGTTCCTACAACTAAGAGTAGCATTTTACAAGTCCTTTTGCAACGGTCCTTCCCTCTTTTCGGGGGAGGTCGGAGCTGTTAAAGCGCCCAGCGGTTCTCACCATCTGCGTTCCCGCCCCCCTGGGGTCCGCTTCGCATGGGACCCCGGGGAAAAGTCACTCGACGCCCACTTACAAAACGCTCTCAACCTTCTCCCTCCTCTAACCCTTCAGCTGCCCCCAGCGCCCCGCGGAACGGGCAGCGGCCGCCCGCGTTAAGACCCGTTTACCGCGAGACGCGGCCCCGTTTGCCCACCGCCCGGCCGGCCGAGGCGCGCAGCACCGGCTCAGCGCCCCGACGGCCCGGTGTAGGGAGGACGCGCGGCTCCCGGCGCCGCGGGCACCGTGCGCGCCGTCGGCCCGCGGCCTCCCCTCGCCCCCCACCCCGGGCAGGGAGGCGGCCCCGGGGGAGGGGGGGGGTGTCCGGGTGTCCGTCCGTGCCTCCCCCCACGCCCCCCGGCGCGGCGGCCCCTACCTGGATGGTCTGGTTGGGGTCCCCGCCCGCCACCGGGCCGCCGACCAGCTTGCAGTAGAGGTCGCGCACGGCGCGGCCGCCCGCCGCCTCCTCGCCGCAGGTGGCGGTGGCGGCGATGCGGGCGCCCTCGGCCAGGTTGAAGTAGGGCGGGTGCAGGCTGTGCCCGTTCACGCCGCCGGGCAGCGCGGCGGGCGGGCGGGCGCCGGCGGCGGGCAGCGCCGGCAGCAGCAGCAGCAGCAGCGGCGGCAGCAGCCACGCACCGCCCCGGCCGCGCTCCGCCGCCCTCGCCATCTTCACCGGTGCTGCACGCCGGGGCGAGGAGGAGGAGGAGGAGGAGGAAGGGGAGGGAGGGGAGGAAGTCAGGAGCTGCCCCCCCGCCGCCGCCGCGGGGGGCTCGGCGCGCCGCGGCCTCGGCATCTGCCTCCCCCGGTCCCGGTCCCGGCCGCTGCCCCGGCCCCGGCGAGCGCCTTGTGCCCGCGGCGGGGCGGGGAGGAGGCGCTGCCGTGGGACGGAAGTGACGTGAAGGCGCGGCCGCCTCCGGAGAGGAGGCGGTTTCGGCCCGAGCGGCGG
>NW_028186534.1:11069626-11095675 GCF_003343005.1 Rhea americana
CGAGATAGCTGTTTGTTTTCACTGAGTTTCGGCAGTGAGGAGTCGCTCGCAGCTTCCTCCCCGAGGCTGCCCGGCCGGGAAGGGCTTCGCTTCCTCACCTAAGGGCCGAAAAGCAGCAGCGCGTTAGCCCCCCTCGCTCCTTCCCCATYGCTCTGCTACCCAACGAGGCACAGCACAGAGGGACCGCAAAAGGACGGACGGACGGACGCGGCGGCGGGTCTCCTCATGTTACTGGTTTCTTGTCCTAAAGACAGGAAACTACACATTACAAAAAGTTAAATGCAACAGTGCATAAATTAACTCAGCAAAACTCTACTTTGATTTTCTAGCACCCAAAGACCTTTTTAAATCCATGAATTGAATGATACATGTTATTAAGAAAAATGTTGTGCCTGAACTGACCAACACTGTTTCTCTAAACTAGGATGATAAATGATAGAGGCAAACTGAGATCAGGTCTAGAGTCCATACAGTTGGATTGCTAATATATTTGAACCCAAAGAGAAGCAAAACAAGGTCTTAGGGATGCTCGAGCCTTTGCAGTCTGCTCTTGAATGTTTGCCTACTATCTCACATCATCCTCTCTGCTTCTCTTTTGTGGACACTATGAGGAAACAACTCTCTTGGAAATGGTACTGTCTTAAATATGAAAAACTTTTTTAAAACAAAAGAAGAAAAATTATTAGGTGCTTAGTTCAGTTATGTGGCTAGCAGCACTGCATGCACGTACCCATTGGCACGCACCTAGCAGGCTGCGCAGTTACACTCATTTCAGCAGAAGGCCTACCACTGCTTTCAAGGGCCTTTGAAAGATCCTTCTCGCTGGACCAGCGAGACCCAAAGTGCTGGACGTGACCTACGACATAGCGATATATTGCAAGATTACCGTATTGCGAGAGCGGAGCCGCAGTCACTGCAATGCCCTTTGCTGCAGCCAGTCCAACATCTGCAGCGTTTCACGCCGGTGCCGCGTGCAGAAGCTGGTGGGTCCCACACGGCGAGGTGGAGAGACCCAACCCCGCCTGGCACGGCCCACCAGGCRCGGGCCAGCGCCAGCTGCGCACGCCTGGCACGGCGCCGCGCGGGATTGCATTCGCGTGACCTCACGGCTCGGCCCGCGGTGGCTGGAGGTGCTGGTTCCACATGGTGAGCAAGCGCTGGAGCACAGCGCCAAAGCCATTCACTCAGAAGGGCTTCCTAAAGGGCTTCCAAACATCTTTTAACCCCTTCCTGCTTTGCAATTCTTCAGAGATTCCCTCCTGGCTTAGTATAAAACCTTGCTTACTTAACAGATCAACGTATCATTTAATAACTAAACAGAACCTTTTAAGACAAATCCACATTAAAAAAAAAAAAAAAACAGTTTTTGCTTTAAGCTGAGTATTAAAATGGATAGCTTCTCCTGGAGAAAGTAGAACAGCCACCTTTGAATACTCTTGTGCTCTGCAGTAATCGTTTACTAACATATTTATGTACAGGAGACCAATACTCCACAGGACAGGAATTAAAACTTCCTTAACTTTATCAAATGCCACACTTAATTAGCTGCTTATACCCCATGGTATCTGTGAATATACAAAAAGAATTAACAGGRCACAGATTAGGAAAGCAACTTTCTTCTACCCCCACAAAAGTTACAGGGCAAAACACTCGGGCCAGTCTAATATCTCTAATCCCTCTAGTGGTAACGTTGTGGCACATAATTAATCGCCCTTCCAAAATGCAATTAAGGGACATGAACAACCCATGCAGAGTGAAATCACAGCAAACACGTGGGTTTTGTGGCACAGAATCAGTAGCACCATGCAGAAAAATGACCTTTCGGCAGTCTGCRCCGGCCTCCTGTTAACTGCAGAGCTATTTTGCAAGGATAGTTTTGAAGACTGAAAACATACTTAGGCTATCTTATTTTAGGGGATCTAAAGTTTTCAGAGATGYAATGGAAAAAGTTTGAAAGTTCTGAGTTTGATTTCTATGCTGGAAAGGGAAAAAAAAAACACAAAAAGAAAGGGGCAGAGGGCTTATAACATAATTAAACATCCTACCTTGAGGTTAATCAAGAAATTTAGGTTAACTGAGCTCCTATTCTGATGCCACCTCAGCCACCCTTAGGAAAACAGCAGCATCTCATCTGAGAGTCACCAGCGGCAAACATTTTGGGTGAAAACCACTTGTAAGCGGAGGAAGAATACTCTATTCCCCAAAAGGTCTCTTATCTATAGCAGTTACAAACCAGCTTGAACACTGAAGCCTTTCTTCCCTTTGCGAAGCTTTTTTTTTTTAAAGCATCAGCTGGATATTCATCATTCATGTGATACCTACTTGAATCCCTTTCTTTGAATCTTACTAACTTCTTGAGCCCAGAAATGGTGCTTCTTGCATTGGCTTCATGAAGCTATTGCCTGTAGCGAAGCACTCTCAAACAGGAGATGTTGAAGCGGAAGAGACTTTTCTGTTTAAATCCAATCCACCACCAGCAAAYGCAGAAAGAACTGCAAAAATCTAGCCCATGGCAATCTTACCCAAATCTGTTGTCTTACTCTACATGTAACAACATGATTTCAGCCACGCTGCTATCCATCTGCAGCCATTAAAGGCCTCTGAGCTCCTCTCGAGCTTCATTTTTGCCTTATAAATTGCAGGACTGTAAGAAGCTTGCCATAAGAAATTGCAAGCTCTTTCAACAGGCAAGGTGCAGAATGATAGTAAGGTTTCAGAAGAGTTTAAAACAGATCTGAAAACAAATTTAATGTCTGGGCTGCCAAAGTCTTCCCTGATTAGGGAACTTAGTTGCTAAGCCAGAAGGAAGATTCAGGAAATACCAGTCAACAATTTTCCTAGCTATACACCCTTTTAACCTACTGCAGAAGTGCAGAACAGTGCCCAAGTCCCACAGAAGCRAGGCCTGTCAAGTATTTCAGTGCCAATGCTGAAAAGTTCTGCTTGCCMTAATTATCTTCTCAATTTTTTATATTGTCTATTATAAACAGAAAAGAAAGAAAATGCTTCTCCTGGAAAAGGCAATGTATGGCCAATCGAAGCAGAAGCGTTGCCTTTCCTTGCAGTATTGAGGTACCGCTACGTTCAGAGCAGACAGCAGAAGACTAGGTCTGCAGCCAAGAGATATAAGTCAGCACATGAATTTTGTGCTAYGTATTTAATGGGATCAGGAACACTTTTTATCTTAAGGAAGATTTAATTTCTTTTCTACTACCCTTCTGCAAGTAGCACGGAGGAACATGTTTCCTGAGCTTTGGTCTGTGGTGACTGAAAAGCATAAGATGGCTATTTTCAGAAGCATGACATGTCTTGGCATAAGTGTGTCAAGAGCAGCTACTAGATGCTAAGAACTGATTCTGTGTGAGCTGGGTTTGAACCGACATGAGCAAGAGCAGCGTCCGATAGCCTTCCAACACATCTCTAGAGTCACAACTTTACAGGAGAGACAGTGAAAGAAAACCCTCCACCCCCAAAGGAAAAATCTGCTCAGTTCACAAAGGCCTGGAAAAGTTCCCCCTCTCGTTCATAGAGACCCTCGCACACGTGCACACCCAGACACTTCTGCAAACTCAGCCTGCAAACAGAGCCCAAAGGCACATTTCCCCTGTTTGTTCTTCAAACTGACAGCTCAATTACAGCTTTTTAAACCCTTCTGCATAGGAGGGGCTAGGGCAGAGCTTGTATCCAYGGTGGGAAATGAGTTAAGAGTTTTGTTGAAGGCATGAGGAATTTGACCAGAATCTGCCCTTAAGACTGGTTCTTACAAATGTATAAAGCCAAAGGCCGGAAGGGACGATCAGACTCATCACACTGCCTAATCTGGCCTATTTACTACAAATCATAAACTTCCACCCTGCACTGTTATACCAAGCACAACTCTGCTTGTGTGGAAATACCGCTGATGCTGGTTCTGCAGCGTTAACAGAAATAAAGTTAAAAATTGGACAAGCCTAACCAGGCTGATAAGGTGACGCAAGGAGGAAGCAAACCTGCTAAAACAGAAAGTCTCCTGTTTATCTTTCCAGAGCTGCGTTACATTCTGTGAAAATGCAGAACCCTAAAAGCAACAAGCACCAAACAAGCCTTAGCGAGAGCAGAACTGGGAGCCATCTGGAATTAAGTTATTCTTTCTTCCTTTTGTAAAATTATTTCAAGGTATCTTATTTCCTCACTAGTCTTCTCTCTTCCGACATTTATTCAAATTTGAAAGACTGTTTTGACTCAAAACTTCTGGTCAATTTGCCAGGCTTGGGCAGGACCTTTAAGTTAAGAAAAGGGATGCATCTGTGTTTTGTCTGCCGAGGACGCTTTCACTAAGAGATCAAGAAGTTTCATAATCTAGCGAGACATGTTACTCTACACCAGAGAATTCAATTCCCTTGAAGGTCAGGCTGCACCTTCCCTGCAATCAATGGCCCCAAACCCTCCCGAAGCCAGAACAGGTGTTTCATTCATGCTCTTTCTCCACCTGGCAAGGACCCAAATACTTTCTTTTTGAGCCTAAACTCCGTCTTACTCCGAGGACGTGCATATGTGCTGTCTCCCAGGCACRCTACAGGCTTGGTCATCATTAACTACATGTTTTTCTTTGCACAAATCAAACAGAAACAGCTGCTTTTATGTTAATAACTAAAGCATGCTTTAGATTTACGCCATCCAGTTCTCTGTCTGACCAGGAGGATTGTGAAGGGCCTTGCGGATTTAATGAGCTGACATGTCAGCGGAGATCAGCTCACCCACCGGGAAAGCGCAGTTACTTCTGCATGAGACACGGTAGCAGTTTCTTTTCTAAGAGATCTGGCGCTAACATCACAAATAACAGAAAACAATAGGTCCAGGAACTAATTAGTGGCTACATCTCAAAAGAAAGATCTCATCCAGAAAGGCAAGATAGCAGCAGCCGACTGCTGCAACGGCATTTCCGCTTGCCGGTGCRCCTATTCAGGCGGGAGCGCTCTGATTTCACTAGCGCGCAGCAGAGCCTGCAGTAAGCTAGCAAACGCGGCGTGCAACRCAGCCGCCTGCAGAAGCACAGCACCGGTGCAGACGTACCTGCTCCCCAGGCAACCAAAGGGTTTCTAATGTGAAAACAACTTCTAAGTCCAAAACTGTCCTTTTGTCACCTACCCTTTCAGGTCAGGGGCTTTAAGGTTAGACTTGCCTGTAATCAGATTGTCCCAAACCAGCTCCTCTGGCTTCCCATTGGAAACCATTGCRCTCATGCCCCAGATTTGACTCAAGGGGTATGTCAAGACCAGCACAGTAGACTTAGCTTAGCTTCAGCCTTGTTACACCTTCCTGTGTTGCGGCTGGGTCTAAACAGACGTGCAGGTGCACGCTGAGATGCTCCCCTGGGTTCTGGTCTCCAAAATCCAGAAAAGCTTGTTCAGAAGTCTCCACCTGGCCCACATGCCTGGAMTAACTTTCACTGAAAAGAGAGGGGGAGGTGTCTATCTTTGCCACATCATAACTGGAGCCAGGACACAGCAGGAGCATGTGCTTGAGCATGCTTCTGATTCCACCAGCACAGACTAATTGGGGTCCCATTAGGGCAATAATTACACTAGCATATCACATAGAGGCATTTTCCCCAGGACTGACGAGACCTAAAATCATGCACTAAAGCCCCCTCACTATCAGCTTCTAGTTTGTGGACTCAATGGGGAGACCATCTTCTCTGCTGTACAGGATAGTACCACTAACATCTTCCTACTAAGTTTCAAGCCTTGTTTCTTTCATGAGATTAATAGATGCTGTTCTTACCTGAGAAGTGTCGTTTAGAAGAAACAACAGGCTCTGGCAACATTACACATAYCAAACTTGCCCCACAGAGCAGGTCATCTCAGCAAACATCACAGACGAGCCAGTGTCCTTTKGGTTGCGTAGGCGTTTTGCAAGATGAAGGGCATCCCCAGCCTAATGCACACCAGCTGTGGCTCCACAGAAGAATTAGCAACAATTAGCTGAACCTGAAGAAGGTAATCAGTTGCCGTGAAAAAAAAAGTGCAGAGCACACCACCCTTTTGTAGTCACTTTGCTTTTGAGTCGGGAAACTGCAAGCTTATGCACATGCTGTTTTCCCCATGCCCAACCATTYAAACAGATAAACAACGGAGACTTGTACACAAAATGCACATACAAACTCACGCAGTTGTGTATGATGGTGCAAAGTGTCTCTCCTTGCAGATACAGTTTTAAAAACTAGCATTTGAAAGGACAGACAGYGGGATGTTTGCTGGGGATCCTGAAGAGCTTCACCCTCAAATACTCTGCTAACGCATTAGCTACAATCCCCATCAGTGTGAGCAGTTTCTGCAGGGCTTCAAACTTCTACATGGTTTTGAAGCTGCAAATGTTCCAGATATTGTTTAATAAGTAATACCAGTCCCTTAGCAATCATAAGGGACACAGTTACAGAGAGAGGGGCATAGCTTTGGCAGGCAAACCCAGTAAATTTGTTGGACTCAGAGGAACAAATATTTAAAGTTATAATTTCCTTGTAATCTCCAATCTGCAGTTTAGTTTAATATTTAGAAAAGGTGCATATTTAGAAAAGTATTTAGAAAAAACTGAGTGAAGCAGCAAAGCCGTGTTCCAGATATAAAGCTCCAGTTTYTGCTGCTCCTCAGCAGCTTTTCTGATTGCACTGCACATGTTTTCCCAGATGAAATGAGAACTGTGGGGCTTATAAACAGTGCCAGCTGGTAAAGAGGTTAGATACAAAGTTTGAAAAGAAAAAAAAATGGTAAAAACTAAGGGTTTCTTCCCTCATCCCTTCCAAAGCAGTTCTTGAACGTGGGAAACCGCCTCATTCTCCAAGTCCAGGGAGCTGAGCAGCCAAGCCCAGCAGCACTGGTACAGCGAGTACGTGGGGTCTCTGCCAGAAGACCCTCTCCCAGCAGAAGCTGGCTCGGTGCCGAGCTCAGCCCATCTCGAGCGCGCGGGCCCCTCTGCTTGAGGGCCCTAACTCGCCCCGGTGCGAGCTGTGCCTCCGCAGGGAGCCTGAGCATCATCTCGCGCAGACGACGACGAGCTCCGCGCCTTCCTGCCTGCCCTTTCCAGTTACTTCTGAGCTGGAAGGAGGGAGACTAGCTCTTGCCCAAGGCTGTCTCTCCACAGGGCAAAGGCAGTGCTGGAGAATGGACAGAGCTCAGCTCCAAAGTGCTCCAGCTGCATGTTGTGGGCTTGGCTTATGGGGAACGCCTTTTCTTTCTTTTTTTTCTTTTTTTTTCTTTGGGATACACTCAATCCAAGCACAATATTGACAATAAATGCCTTTTTTCTGAGATTCCCAGTCCTAATCCGTGGGACTTGGAGAGGGCGAGAGCATTGTAATGAAATATTAGCAAGAGTTGCCTTGGTAACTGCCCAGATGAAGCCCTCTTATATTCACTGAAGTTCTCCCAGCGTGACTAATACCTCCTGGGCTATAGTTACACCGCTCCGMACGTCCTGAATGCATGACCAAGTCAGCAGAGCAAACACACTCAAGCCCCATTTATACGGTTATGGCTTAATCTGATTATTTTGTAGCTTGACCAAGAGCAGGAAAAATTTGCAGAGTTTCACCCCRCCACCACTTTCATCTCGCCCCTCTCACTAATGCAAGCTAGTATTTCCCATGCTGCATTTCCTGGTCAGAAGAAAGAACAACCTAACAGCTGAGTGCAAATTGCAGGCATCTGTTAAAATGCATCTGGGAACATTTTCTTCGCCCTGTTAACCCCATCAGCGAGTGTAACAGGTGGGGAGTGCCAAGGGCCTTGGCGCGATGCGAAGCAAAGACTGCTCCGTGCACAGACCTGCAGCAAAATCCAGGCCACGATTTTCAGCCAGTTAGACCAGCTGGGGAGAGGGAAAACCAGCAGACCATGGGACACTGGGAAAGGCGCTGGCAGAGGTGCTTGGCCCCCGCTGCTGACTGGCAAAGGCAGCCCCGGCTGCAGCCCCGCTGTCCCCGGACAGGCCTGCGTGCCCCACGCAGCGCTGGCGCAGCAGCCGAGGGAACGGCTCCGTCTCCTTTGCAGGCTGCAGCTCCAAACCGTCGCTCCAAACCAAACCAAACCGGGCTCACACACTGTTGTCTCCCTTCATCCCTGCTGCCCACCCAGCCCTTAATTTTCTTGAGGTAAAGCTCCTTTCGCTGCCAGGACTGAGGATTTATAGGTCCCAGAAAGAGCATCTCTGTGTCCTGGTCCTCCCTGAGTCTGACTCCAGTTTCTGGGAGCAGGATTTTGACTTTTCACTTCCCCTGAGTGGGACTGGGGATAGAGCACCTGCAATAAGGAGGACTAGTAAGAGCAAGAATTCTCATCTATTTTAAGCTTTTTGGAAATGCATAGCGTTATTTCCTTTGACGGGATAATCTCAGAATTCAAACACCCATTTCTGTCCAGCAGGCAAAGCTCCCAAGATTCCTGCTTTATGTCTGAGAGAAGGCAATTACAATATATTAGGCACATCAGAGAAAGTTAGGAGCTTCAGACGCTCTCGTCTCCAAGCTGTAAGGCCGGGCTGGCAATCCCACACAGTCTGTGCACGCATACAAACAGCTGGCTCCACATCAAAGCTAAGGCCAGGACACATTCACTACTCAGAGTTTGCAACATGCATTAATCACAGAATCAGTAAGGTTGGAAGGGACCTTTGGAGATCATCTAGTCCAACCTCCGAAAGATTTCCCAGTGCTGGTTCCACAGGGGCTTGAACCCAGAACCTTCAGCATGTAAAGCAGGTATGATMACCACCACACTAGCCACAGGAGCTTTGAGAAGACACAACAGATAGTAGAAGTCCAGATTTAGGACTGTTGTGTTAACACCTGATCCAATGGTGACAACACATACTGAGCTTGGTTTCTTTTTCAGTTAAATGGTGGGGGGAAATTAGTAGCTGTCTAAGCATTCAAGCCGAAGGGCTGAGGAGAGCTCAGGGAATGGCTTGCAGCTCCTCCAGGGTAACCACTGAGCAGTGTCTCAATGCGGCTACAAGATAACTCAACTCTCAGCACCTGCCTGTGGGCTTTCCTCTCCAAGTGGGACTGGAGCCATAGCCATACCCTCCCTCTGCATGCAGCGATTAGCTTCAGCTAGCTTGGGCCTTGCTTTCCTGGGGAAAGCAAAACTAACAGCAGATGCTTCATACAGCTGCAAGTGCTTAATGAAGGGCTGCCACTATTTTGCAGCTACGGTTCCTGCAGGCACACCTGGCTTCGCACTGAAACAGGTAGCATAAGATTTGCTACCAGAGTAGTTGGTACGTTGGCTGCAGGACAGAGCTCCACGCGGCCTCCAACATTTGCCTGTCTGKCTGGCTAGAATCAGCGCCGCTGTGCTGCATGTGGTGCTCACACCTCCAAGCTCAGCATATTCCTGATCCTCTGGTTGTGGAAAAGAGCTTCTTCAGCAATGGGAAAAAAATMAAATATAGTAGCACAATCTCTCCCGGCACTAGGGGCTCGCTGTATGGTTCRCTTCTGGGCTCACTAACTTGCAGATGAACCAGCTCCCAAAAGACAGTTTATGGGAGATGAAGGAAAACATGTTATCGCCCYGCTCTTTAAGCAACTCACCAGTCGCAGCTGGCTCAGCCTCTGAACACCAGGCACAGTCAGACTGTGCTGCAGTAAAGGAGATGTTTGCAGCTTTATTAGTATTTGTCCCCTGCATGCAACACAAGTGAATTTTCACACCTGTGTCTGCCATAGATAAGAACTAGCCATGATTTGAGCTCCACATCAGGAAAAGATTCTCCATATTTCCATTGTCACAGACATTAACCTGAAATCTAAATTACTTCCTATTTGGGAAAGGATCTGAGCTTTTTCCATGCAGATTATTCCTATAATAGCTTAATAGGGGTAGCTAGGTATTTTGCACTTCAAAATAATTCCTCCCAGGAGAAAAAGACACCAAATAGGAAAATAGGAGCTTTCTCCAAAATAGAAGAACTATTAGCCTGTTTCTAGCATCAGAAAGATGGTGCCACAGCCAAGAAACTAATCTACAGCTGAGGCTCAAATCCCTTCTGTGCTGTGGGTTACTCTGTGACCTTAGACAAATCATTTAGCTTTCTCTTTTCCTCTTGTCACTAACATAAAATGGAAACAGTAGCATTCACAGGGTGCAATGAGAATAAAAGCTGTAAGATACTCAACCACCRAATGTTAGTGCATTTTTAAGTCTGTTAAAAATGGATTTAACAGCTAAGCCCTGCTTGATTTTGTAGGTTCAATAACCTTCAGCGAAAATCCTGCACATGCTGCCCAGCCTCTCTGGCTTGCCTTTCAGGAGATTAAATAGCTAGCACAAAAACTGACAAGTTTGTCAGAGTTTAAGCAGTTCAGAAACATTATGGTCCCTAAATTCAACTCCAGGGGCCAGCAAATAGAAAAGCCATCACCAGCTCTGAGGCATGGGAATGTGCACAGCCCATGAGGCTCCTGAGCTCGGAAACCGCCACGGGCYGCACAGGCAGCTCTCTGCAAACGTCTCTGCTGTTCCAAGCTGCTGAGCTGCAGACCTTCAGTTTGTCTCGGAGGACGGGCTGGTTGCAGAACAGCTGCTGGAGGTCAGAAACATTTGTTTATGTTCACAGTGAAACACTTTGGGATCCTTCAGTGCTAAATATTGGGTGCAGTGTTGCAGCTGTAACACTTTAATAAGGTAGCTGGAAGCACAGTAGAGACTAGTCGTGGGTTTAATCTTGGACTAGAGGCTTTTAGCACTAGGTTTGCCTGCCTTACAATAACCTGCAATTTCCTCAGCACTTTAAGGATGTTTGTGTTGTGCGCAATGTTTATGCAGTTATCTATAACCTGTGTACAGTCATCCCGATAACCAAAGATGCCTTCTTATACTCAGAATGGCTGTTTTGCTGTGGTAGATCTTGTTCCTGCTTTTAAATGCATTGCATTAATATGAAGAATAATATTTAAAATAAAGAAGAAAAACTTCAGAATCACAGCTGGGCTTTTTGTAGGAGGTTTCTCCTCAGTTTTCAAAGATCCTTGAAAAAYTGGCAGGGATACCCAGAGCTATTTTACCTTCTTTAGAAGCACTAAAGAAAAAAAAAGTACTTTGTGGATTGGGAGATTAAAATTACAAATACACTGTATAGTAATTAAAGTCATTAACTTGAGTGTATGCTGTCATTTCGGCCAGATTTGGCTTTTAAAATTTATTTCAGGGAGCCACATTATTAAAGAGCTTCAGATGTGGATTTACTGATGAAGGTATCCACTAGGGCCTGATCCATAGCTCTGAACTTTTAAGGACTCCAAAGATGAAAGCCATTTGGAAACTCGTTGTGTGATTTATGTATATGGTGCCTGACATCCCCATCTTCATGCTAAGGGATTTATTCCTTCCCTAATGAGGTGAAGGTCAGGCACGCCGCGCTCGCCGGGGAAGCGGAGCGGGCATGGGCGTGTGCCCATTGGCATTCTTGCCTTGAGCTCTGCACTGCAAGCATGAGGTAGGAATAAAGGAATTTAATTAGTTCTAGCCTGCTTCTATTAAACTGCTCTAGAGGGAGGGATGAGGAGACAGTGTAATAAAGAGGGTATGTGATTTGCATGCTAATAAAGGCACATGGACAAGCCTTGACTTGATACCAAGATTAGAACTTGCATAAACCCCAGCATCCTTCCAAAACGAGCCTGCCACACGCAGCAGTGCTAGTTTCACAGGGTTTTAAAGTTAATTACAACCTATTCTGCTTTTGCTGTTTACTGTCTCTCTGACTGTTGCCTGGCCTGCAGCTGACTGAAAAAGCAGATTAAGTACTTTGGGGTGTTTATCAAATCCTTGTTATTACAGGCACTCACTGGGTTTGGGGGAGGAAACRTCAGATTCTCGTGTGCTGTTTGCTGATGGTGCGCAGGGCTGCGCAGAGCAGAGGAGACCTGCTGCCGGCCAGGAGGGACCCGGGCTGTGGGCTGACAACATGTTGCCTTTGGCAGCAGTATCCACGTAATCTGTTTCTGCCCCCTTTCCCCTCCTGGCTGTGCCAACACAACCATTTCTGGAGCCAGGCTCTGATGCAGAAGAGGGAACTGACCTGGGTTTAAAAATGAGTGTAAACAACTCTTTGTATACAGATATTTTTTTAAAAGCTAGTTTAGCCTTTTAGTGGATAACCCTCTCTGTGAGATTGCACAAGTCAGACATCTGGGAACACAGCTATTTCTGCAACAGGCTGGTAACACAGCTCAGCACTAGAAGCTGTCAAAAGAGCGGGCATCCAGCTCTTGGTGATTTAAGACAACGGAAAGAGCATTCCTAATATTAAGAGCTATGATGTAAAGAAGAGTAGAKTATCACCTGGCCAGGACCAAAATTGTGCAGGCATTTCAGGGGAGAGGAGGACAGGTCAATGCACCCAAAGCTGATTTTTTTTTTCCCAATTCCTGGGAGCATGTGGAGTTGTGCTGTTTCAGCTGCTCTTGCAGACCTCGTAAACCCCAAATGTTTTGCTGAGGAATTTCCAGTCAAGTCCAGATAAGTGATAGGGACARCAGAGTTAGTGTCTGGAAAGATGAATCAGCCATAAAAGCAAAGAAAAAGAAAAAACACAGTTACTTGTTGGAATGCTTATCTGGGAGCTGGGTTGAGTCCCTGGGTTGTCATGAGCTTCCTAAGTGATCTGTAAGACTCACTTCCCTGCAGCCCAGTTTCCCAGCTGTAYCCGCTGCAGGTACAAGATGGTAACAGGATCTCCTGCTAGGAACTTGGAAGCTCAGCCATGTTCTCAGGGAGAGATCTGGGTGGTCTCCGATGCAGCTTGCAGTGGTAATTCACACTAAAACACCATCTTGGCAACATACTGCAAGCACCTTCCTGCTAAATGAAAGCCCAAGGTTGTTCCACCTGACACAGCTGCTCTGAACGGAGCCCARAGGCACTGTGGAGGGTGGGAGGTGCACGGGAAAACCCTGCAGAAGTCGAAACGCCTCYTTATTTCTCCAAAGATCCCTTGGTTTACAGTCCTGGTACCACTTCTTCAGTGTCACTTCATTGGGCAACAGCTGTTCAGTCTGCTGGGCTCACTCCCAGCACAGCTCTCCTACCCCACTGAACTGCTGGCATCAGCTGGACACAGGACCCTCACCCTTGCCCCATCCGTCCCATCCCAAAAGATGGGAACAGTATCTCTTCTGTTGGGCTGTGTACAAACCTCTCTAAAACGGAGGTCTGCAAAATGACAAGCCTGGCAAATTGCTGCTGGCAGCTTGCCCAGGACCCCTGTAGAGCCCAGCCTTTGCTCACCCGGGGAACAGGAAGTCAAAACCAGCCAGAAGCTCAGCTCTTCTGCTCTACCACCCACTGTGCATTAGCTATCAATCATGAACCTCCTCCTATGCTATTATAGATGCATCTCAAGACTCAAATCACCGTAAGTTGTAGGTGTTGGTAAAGACTCAATTTCAATGAATTTYTCCTCCTCCAGATTATATCTCTGTCATCTTTTAGTAAAAACTTGCTTTAAATATATTTAATGTGTGCAATGGACTGAATTTGCAAAATGCTGCAGCTGTCAGAGCCAGGTTCCCTAAGTATTCAGCTCTTTGGAAAATTCACCTTCTCACTGTTTGCCCCAGAGTATTTCATGAGGTGTACAACAGCACCAAGATTTTTGAGAGGTATGCAATTTTCAGCCCAAATTTGTGCACCTTAAAATAGTTAAATATTAAGGTAACCACTGAATTTGCACCTTCTGAAAACCAGATATGCTACAGCAGACACCCAACAGTGTTAGCAGTTTTTGAAAGTGCTGTCCTGCATGCAATGGTTAGAGGAAAAGGATCCCACATGGATACGCTGGAATGCGTAGAGCGACAAAGGGCTGCTCTTCTTCCCATGTAACGACAGCTATCACACTACTTCCCTGAGAACATCACAGCACCATCTAAGCCAGCTACAAATCTCCCAAATTCTTTAACAAGTAGATACATCCTGTTGCCCCACTTTACARCTGCAAAAGTTAAGGCAAACAACAGTCATGTCATTTACAGAAGGTCCCAGTGAGTCCATGCCAGACTCCATTAAAAAAAGTTGAAAATGCTCCTCAAACATCTCCACTATCTCCAGCCAGAGAGCAAGATTGAGAGGAGATGAGCTGGGGAACAGGGCAAACTCCACCAGAGGAAAGGAATCCCTGCAGAATTCCTCAGGAATGCAGAAAAAAACCTGCAATTCTTCCTGATATTTTTTCCACTCTCTTAACAGTCTTTGTGGCGTTTACATTCCATGTATCATTTTTATAACCAGAGATCAGAGAGGGATTACAACCAGGGGCTGCAAGCTATTCACACAAGGACCCTGCTTATCTAAGCCAAAAGAGTGGCTCTTCTCTTTAACCGTATAAACACTCCAATGCTAGTAGAAATGCTACCGGGCGGGACACCCCCAAAGGGCATTTGCTCTCCCACCCCAGGATCTGCTTAGGTGGTGCCCTTYTCATCAACAGAAGCATCTTTATAAGCTGTCACAAGCAAAAAAATATGCCCCCAAGCAGATTTTCCTTTTTACGCCCAATTTACATCCAGCTTTTCTTGACTGCAGTATCAGTAATTATGTCCCTGCTCCCACACTGCAGGGTGTGCGCTGGGAGCCGGGAGCGCTCTGACGAAAGAGCGCCGTGACCCCAGGCCCTCTGGCAGGCATTATTTAGAAAAGTCACGGTGCCGATCTAAATTCATACTAAGGGTCAAAACATCCTCTGGGGGCTTGCTGGGGCCAAAGCTCAGCTACAAAAACCGCGCTGCCCAAACTGCCGAGAAAGTAACTCAAGTCCAGCTCACAACACTGGATTTAGCGTGTCTCAATYGCCGATCCCTGTTCCCTTGGATGAAAAGGTTCCTTTATTTATTTAAGATGCGGCTGCCACCTCTTCATGGTAAGAGAGCAAAACAGTTTGAAAGGTTTCCTTTGATCTTCAGCAAACGTTGCAGTCCCGACATGCAAAATAACGTTGCTTCTATTTTGAAGCAATAATAAGTGGTATAGCCTAGTCTCCGCCAAGCAAAAAAATTAAAAGAAAAAGAGCATAAGACAGTATGCCTTAAGATAAAAAGAAGGCAGARAAGTCTGTAAATGTTCAGCTGCTATGAGAGGAAATTGATTCCCTGATGCATAACAGCAGGAAGAACAGAAGCTGCACTAAAGTATTTTGTAAGAACAAATGCAGCCGATGAAAGGAGAAGAAAATGGACCTCAGGAGACTTACTGGAGCAGCAAAGGGTTCCAGATTATGGCAAAAAGTGAGAGTCCTGGATTTACTGCTCGTAAGATCCTACTGCAGACTTGCAGATAGCCCCCAGTGTCTGCTTGCAGAGTGTCCTCGTGGCCTGGAAGCGCTATATAAATTACACAGTAGCCGAGAAGGCAGTGGGACTTACTGGGCTGGTCGGCCTTCACCCTGGTTTAAAGACCACTCCCTCAGTAAAGCTACACACGTTACTTCAAAAAAACTAGTGTCCACTCATTTTTCCTCCCAGGTGCGTGTTTCATCTCCTGCCTCCCTGCTGGGTCTCTGCTAGCACATTCCAGCCTGTATCCCCGGCAGGTACAAGCCTCCGACTGCCCACTGTTACTCCAAGGGGCCGTGCAGCCCCGCTCCTGCCCGTGCACGGCTGAGGAACCGGCACGGGGCYCTTCTTTTGTACTTTGCTGTAAAATAAGCCCAGACTAAGCTGTGATAACATTGGGAAACTCTCTTTAAAAAGACATCTGAGACAGAACTTCTGAACTTGCATGCCCAGTTCTCTCATTGATGGGGAGAAGAAGAGTCGCTTTGAAATGAAACTTGACAGCCCAGCCTTCAGCAGACGGGAGCTGTCTGCTTGCGGTAAATCAGGTCCAGGAGGTGCTCTGCAGACTGTAAAAGCTATAAGCAGCCTTCTGAAGCAGCCCTCAACCACCCTCAGCACCAGCAAGCGCTGCACTAGGGATTGCTCCCCAAACATGAAGCYTCTGTGGGTTTGGGCTCAACTTGTGCCGGGAGCCCTGGGGCAGAGACGGGCTGCACTGGTGCTCGGTGCTGCGGGAGCGCACCCCATCGGATACAGCCCACTGCCAGACCGGAGGAGCGAAGGTTTTCCAGGCTACTCTCTTTACTTGCTCCCCGCTCCTACCCCTGCAGGTACAAACACCCACCTAAATCCACCAGCTCTCCCCACCCCTCCCCAAGCCGACTGCTGCATTTGCAGTCAAAAGCAAGCCTTGGGGACAACCACAAACAGCTCGGGGAGGCAAAGGTTACAGGTGTGCCCCCCACTCCCCTCCCGGGAGCTTGCGTCGGCGGCATGGTCTCAGGCCCTGGGGAGACAGCTTGACGAATGACATGCCACATCAAGGCTGGCAGCTTCTTTGCCTGGGAGGAGCGGAGAGGTTCACGAGCATTTTTCTCCTCTGAAATCATTCCCCTGCCTGACTGCCATTTCTAGCCCCTGTAGCTCATTTCTTTTCCTGATAAACTGTTTTACAGATAAAAGGTACCAGGCGAAGATCCCCTCCCGGAGTTGAAGGCAGTCAGCAATTCATGGATCTCCATGCTTCACAGATGGTGATTTTCCCAGCTAGCTACAAGGTGGCTGTAGTAAAAGGGGCAACTGCCAAGGGAGAGTTGGCACCATCTTACACAGCAGTGCAATCTGGAGAGCCAGAGCAGCTCCTCATCTCACAAGTCATCCACAAGCTGCAGTGCTGCAAAGAACCAGGAGCATCTGCTTCWTCTTCTTCCTAACTGGTTCTTCTTATCCCCCTAAAAAAGAAGCCCCAGGAGCTCAGGTTTGGAGGCTGGTGATTACCCTCCATTTTCAGAATCAATGGCAGCAGAAATCTCCAGCACTTAATGTCAGAGTCACAAAAACMCAAGTCCTTAACTCCAGACCTTCTACTTCAAGCAAAGCTGAGTGGTGCTGCATTATCAAAACATAACCCTTCAGAGGCCCTTTATAGCTAGAAAGTCCCCTTCTGATCTAGACAGATGCCCTCTAAAGCCAGCAGGAGCATCCCCAATGACACCCGCAGTTTTGGATCGAGCCCAGGAGTCTGCTCTTCAGTCCGTGCTGCAGGACTGTCGGCGCTGGATCCTGCCCCGAGTGCAGGTTAGCGCCATCCCAAGACCTGCCGTGCTCAGCACTGCCATGCAGTTCCACCTTTCCTGGCTCAAGCTCCCCCTACTCATTGAAAATCTGAAGAAAAAGCCCACTCTTATTTTAAGTGACAGTGTAAAAAATGACCAAGACTGTAGATTTCTTTTTACTAGAGGCAGGCAGAAACGGCAWGAAACACAAAGCAAGAGGCTAATCCCCCTGTTTCGGCAGTTTTGAGTGACGTGTCAGACAACTGCTCATAAATCTCAGCCAACCAGGGCATTTCCTTAGGCCCTCATATCTTTAATCACCTTCCCTGGACCACGCAGACTCTCCAGGTCTTTGCACGCAAGAGCTCAGCAGCTCCACAAGCGACGTTACCGAAGGCGCCCGCGGCAAGCCCGCGCGCTTCGGCAGAGCTGCTGCTCAGGAGCGCCCCAGGCCGAGGGCCAGCCCGGACAAAGGTCTGCTGTTAGCTTCGTCCGCTTGTGCAGTTTAACATGCATCATCCACAGCGCCGACAAAGACTAAATGAGTCATCTCGTAGCAAGTGTTCAGCTGGTCAAACTCAGTCTCRGGGGGGACCTAGACCATAACTCAAGCTACTTAAATCTGGTCTACATTASACTCCTGTCAGCCAAAAATGACTTAATTCAAAATGTGTGTTTGGGGGATAATCACACTTTTCAATGCAGGCTCAACAAAGCCCAAAGGTGATTGAAAACCCAAGCTGTACAAATGACTTTTCATGAAAATATCCTAAATATGTAAAACAAGCAGTCTGTTCCTCCAAGACAGCAGGAGTCTGACTCAAAATACACCTCAATTAGATCATGTCTCTGTCTGATACTGTTCCATGGGAAAAATGTTATTAGTACAAGATACAGTAGCAAAGAGTTTATATTGTCCATGTCTGGGGACATGTTCTTTGAATTTTCAGCAAAGGTTTGCTGTTAAAAAAAAAATATGTGCTGTAAATAGTCCAAAACCAACTATAATTGTAGCCTGGGACTTGAGCAGAACTTCAAAATTATTTTAAAAGCGAAACAAAAGATGCTTCACTTTCATTTCTCAGAAGGCAGAGTTGCTACTTAGCTGAGCTTGGATTTAGGGAGCCACTAATTCACCTCCAGAAGTAAAGAATGAGACAGTGAGTTATGTCACAGACTATACAATATATTTGGCACAAAACTCTTAAAAAAAAAAAAAAAAAAAAAAAAAAAAAAAAAAAAAAAAAAGAGAGAGAACATCTCTTGTATCCTGGCATTTTTTGTCACTAGGAGAACTTTAGCCTAAGGTTTAAAAATTGGAATTGGTATTCCCACAGGATGTTAGTTAAATCTTTTTAACAAGGGAAACATCTTGGCTGGCAGCGGTGGTGAGGATTAGGCGTTACGATGCATTTTTATGAATGGGGATAATCAGTCAAAGAGCTGTCAGAACAGCTTTGATTGGGATTACCAAGGCAATATCCAGAAGCGAAGAGGTTCRTCAGAAACCAGATGCCAAATGCAGCCATGTTTTGCTTTGCAAAACACAGTTAGCAGATGGCTGAAGACTCATTATGCAAGAGACTCACCGTGAGAATACATGGACACACACACACGTTCGTAGACGGAGAGAAAAAGCCCACAAAGAAATATACTGTCCTGGTTACACTTTAGCCAGCCTCCAGAACAGGGCTCACACCTGTCCCAGTCCCGCTGGCTATCCTTACTCCCGCTGCACACATCAGCGTAAGCCTGTTAAAAAGTGAAATGCAAATGAACCCCACAGTATGACTCAATGAGCTATTTCTGCACGCAGAGGATTTACATCCGGGCAATAAATTGCATAGGAAGGTACAGCACGTTTGCTTCCACACCCAYTCCTCCCTTGACCGGACGCACTGGGCAGGGGCTGTGTCACGGGAGCAGGCTCAGCAAAGACACAGCCGCGCTAGGAAGACATGGAGAAGCCTTTGTCCTCTAAAATTTCTGAATGGTGTCTCCTAGATCGGTCCCTGAAGCTGGCACGAATTCCTGCAGGCATCTCTCCATTCAGTTCAAAGACAAAACACTTGTGTGAGCACAAGTTAATCTTTCAAAACACTTGAAAGACACTACCACAGATGGTGCAAAGAAAATATTCTCACTTACCGCCATACCATACCACTGCAGCAAAAACATAGAAACACATGAATGGGGATAAAAAGCAGTGTAAACAGGCAGCCACCGTCTGTCATCAGAGCAAATGGCCCCTGCAATTAAGAGCACAGGCTCCGTCTAGTTCTGCCATCATTCATTCCTAGTGGCTGCTGCCATATCCCATACAGCCGCTGTAGGTGAAACTGAACCTGGAACATGCATGATATATCATTTTTATCCAAACCATGCATGGGAAAGGCATGCTAACACTGGAATGTGACAATTTAAGTGTTGCTCCTGTCAATCTTCAGAAGCCTTTGCAGTCAACTTGAACTGCCCAAACTGCTCTATTCTTCAGCTGAAAAATTAAAAGTAATAAAAAYAGCGATAGGTGATGAGCAGTGGAGACAGGTGATGCTGAATTGAATTAGCATGCAAAGTTTTGGAAATTATCTATATTGCTTCATCCAGAAAAAAAAAAAAAAAAGAAAGAAAAGATCCTTGTAATACTTAGGCACACGTGGTCTTGGTTCAGGGAAACAGAGGCAAGTGAAATCTGTGAAAAAAAGTGGTTTCTGTGAGCAAGTCCATATCAGAAACACTGAGGTGGGGCAGGGGAAAAGGTACTTTTTACACAGAAAATCTGATCCCTGAGCGTCTTCCATGATAGGTCTAGGCAGACCGTCTCCTCCAGCTGCTGCAGCAGCTAAGCAATTCCCCTTGCAGACAACCGACTTCTCCTTTCCTCGCCRTTTGCCCTGTATGCCCGGGCCGTGCGAGCAGCAGCGAGCACACTGTACTTCACAGCCCAACACGTGCACGCTCTTCTTCCACACGGGAAGCCCGAGGAAGGCCAGACAAAGGGATTTTTCAAAAACAAGGGTGTATTGAGAGTACCACAGCTACAAACAGGATAAAACCAGGACCCAGCGTCTCTCTCCRCCCAGAGGACACTACAGCATAGTATTGTCTGCTTGGGCCAGCACAGTCACATCTCCTTTATCTCTGCAAACAGTGTCCTCAAGTCTCCATTCAGCTTTTTTTTCTTCTAATACAGCACTTAGTTAATCATATACCACAAGAACACAACTCCTTTTGTCAGAGCCTTGCAAGCGTAAAGACCATTCAGGCAATGGGTGGGTATCTCTCAAATCTATGACATTAATGAGAATCCAGCACTTCTTGTTTCCTTTCCAGTAAGCCTGTGCAACCCAGGGGAAAACCTCAGCCCCCGGGGCATGCAGAGGACAGCTGCATCCTGCCCCACCTCACGCCTGCGGGGAAGTCCCCAGCGCAGTCCGCTGATGCCAGGGGTCTACCTCATGGCCCAACCATGCTCTCCTTAGAGCACCACTAGGCAAAGTCCTACCCTGTCCCAGGATCGAGGCTCCAGCAGGAACAGGATGGTTTCAGCTGGATACTGCAGGGACAAGGACTAATTCAAGGCGCTACATGCCTCAGCCCAGCATCTGACAAACCCAGTTCAATCTCAAGGCAGGGAACCACTCTCCAGATATCCTTTCAACTCTAGGATCCCGGGTGAGGCAGAAAGGGTTGATGGGGTTGAAGGGAGGAATATCCATACCTGTTGCTCCCACTCCTTTCTTGCCTCTTGCCAATTAGAAATGCTCTTGGAAAACCTTAATGGATTTGGTCTGCTCAAGCAACAGCAATTCAACAGTAGATTCTGGAAATGCCTTTGTTGGGATTAAACCTAGGAACAGCCAAAATCACTCCACAGATGCACCTTGCATTGTCTTGGGTTCAACCTCCAGGTTTATAGGAAAAACCAAAGATGTGGCTGTTTGAGGAAAGCCCAGAGTGGACTTAGTGACATAAAARGTCCCTTCACTGCACTGCTATAACTATTTTTCAAAAACAAAAATTAGGAAAGAGCTTTTGTTGACTTAGGCTGGTAAATGGCCACAGACTGCCCTGCGTGGGCTGACCTACTGTCATCGTAGGTCCTACAAAAGCAAGGAAGAAATGTGCGTGGGTAGAATTCCTGATTCCATAACCAGCCTCAAAAATCAGATAATACCATGGGAAAATACAAGGATGACCCCCAGGGGAAGCAATCCTGTGTCCCCCATAGGAAGCACAAGATAGGGTCAGCTTCCCTAAAAGTGGCTCGAAAGCTGCCTTCATYGCACAGAATGCCATTAATTTCTGCAACTTCAGTAAATGCCTAGTTGTCTAAAATCTAGCTATACACTACCCTGCTTCAATCTGAGTAATTAAAAAAGCACATTCTATCAGTCAACTGTTTAATTAGCCAGGCTAGTAAGTACTGCATGTAGCTAATAGAATTGCTTTAGATTTTCAAAACCAGCTATTCCCACTGCTCAGTTTACTGGAAACAATTGACATTCATAAAAGGAGATGTGAATGCAATTTGTTCTTGTTGGTACCACCCTATTGTGGGCTGCTGTGGAAATACTGCAGGTCTGAGTACATGCTCTTTAGTATGCTCTCAAGGGAAAATGTGGACTAAACTCAAAAATAAAGCAAGGGTTTCCTTCATGGAGAAAATTCCCTCTGAGGATTTGTATTAGCCTGGCCATAGTTAGCTTTGTGTCGTCTCTCTGACCTCCCTGTTCTGTACAGGAGATTCTTTGGTGGTCTGGAAGAGGGTAGTGCCAAGCCCTACCATTTCTGGGGAGATCTTGCACTCCTCCTGCACTGGAAGCACTCCAGTGAGATAAGACTGTCACTGAACGATGAGCCCATGAAGACTGCTGACATAGCATTTCTTTTCAACTGTAAGCAATTGTTTGTGATCCAAGAAAGCATTTCACACTGCCCAGCCCAAACATTTGAAAATCACCCTCTCCCCAGCTGAGTTCTGTTTGAACATCTCAATGTAATTTTTGAAAATCTCCCTCTCCCCAGCTGAGTTCTATTTAAGAATCTCAATTTAATTTTCATTAAGTTAATGAACTCCAATGTTTTCCACCTGCCTTTTGATTTCTCTACCATCTTTGGGTTGCATTTCAAGTTTTTCCCTACAGTCTTTATGAACATAAACACAGTTTTCAAAAATGCAAGCAGAAAATGAAGCTACAAGTAAAACATCTGATACTGTGAGACATGATAAAATCACTGGAGCTGGCAGAACTGGCAGGCTGCCCTCTCCTCCTCTATCTGTGGCCCATGTGAATTGGCCTTTGTTTGCTACAGATTCACTCCAGCAGTTTCTCACCAAAAATTAAACCCTGTTTTATCCAAACCTGGCCCAGAGGGCCTCTGGCTCCTAGCCAGAATATACATAGCACTTCTTTTTATTTGCTCTTCCTTTCTCAGTCTCTTTCCCTTCAGGATTCTGTTCCCTCCCGATTTTACTGATTAAAGCACTTTCTTTCATGTCAATACATTTGTTCTGTATGTCCTTTGGGGTCATAGGGAAGTACAAATTATTATGGATTTAAAGGGAGCTGGGAGAAAGGCGAGGAGGAAAAGGGATATGAGAAAGCATTCCTTTGGTGCTGACACACCGGCCCTAATATTAGCCTCGTGATGATTCAGAAGTGGGGAGGGAAATAGTGATGTCTGCAAGGAGCCCAGGGAACGCGCAGTTATCAGGAGGGCCATGTCAAAGGACCCTCTGTAAGCACAGCTGGACATCAGGCCCCTCCACAGTTGCTGCTGGGCTGGGCCCCGGGAGGCATCCTAGATAAAGCGCCTCGGGCTTCAGCTTTCCCACAAATGCAGTCTAGTGACTCACCCTGGATTGCTTTTCCTGAGCCCACCACAATACACAGTGCCATTTCCCTTAATGTCATAGCTTTAAAACTGCGGGGAAAATAGCATCTAACTAGCAGCAGGCCTCAGCACAAGCCTAGGGAAGTCCTGTACTCTAGCAGGGAGATAGATGCCCAATGCCAAGGACAGTCACTCCACACCATGCCACTGCTAGATGCATCTGGCTCACATGTCTCACCTGGCTGGGCTAGACTTATTGTCCTACCTGGACTTGCCCATGCTGTAAGCTGCTTTCTGCCTCGCTCCTCCTCTCTTGTTGTAGGATGCAGGCTTCTTGGCTTTGCTCCTAATGAACTTCTAGGCTGTGCTAGGTCACACACCACCACCTCCCTAGTGCTAGTCCTCTGCTGTTAGGTTGCTGCCCTGAGAGTTCACAAAACATCAGGTTAGGATTCTTCAAATGGAGATTGCCATGGGCTAAACCTGCCCATGAGGCTTAGAGCTGGGTATAAATCTAGGGGATTTCAAAGGTAGATGGAAATCTGCGTCTGAGAGGCAATGAATCCTGCCCTTCTTCAAAATGTGGAGGTTTGAGATCAAATACTTTTCTGGTGTGCAGTGCACAAGTGCTGCCACCTTCCTCATTCTCAACTTTTGGGGAAAACAAGGCCATTGGAGTCATGAGCATCCTAGGAAGCATTAACCAGCCCCTGTGCACCTGCTGCATACAAGCAACCATGCTCCTCTGGGGTGCCAGCACCTTTGGCCTATCTCAGTGGCTCTGTTTGCTCTCAGAGTCCTGAAGACATGAGTAAAACCTCTGAGATCAGAACATGGGCAGAAAAAAAAAAGCAGAAGCAAATGGAGAACTATCAGAGGCTTGGTAGGACTTGAAAGGTTTACTTCAAGTCTTTGATGTCTTCCTTCCCATCCTCCTATCTTGCTCCATTCCTTCTTCATTACCTAGCTACCATTTCCACTTTCAAGTTCTCTTTTCTCATCTTAGAGACCTGACCGTGTGTGGGCCCCTTCCAACAGATGACTAGCTCCTGCCTAATAGCCATTTCCTTTCCTACCTGCTCCCTGTGAGCTGAGACCTTGTGCAATTGCCTGGTTGCTTCCCCCAAGGGCTCGCTAAATCACTTTGCCTTCCTCTGATAAGACCTTGTAGCATTTGTGAAAGAGCATGCAAAAAACAGCTACATACACAGAGACCTCAAGCAGACTACAGTACAGTCAAAGGACTTTTAAGATCAAGTTGAATTTAAACAAGATCTATTCTTCCCTTGTTTCTTTCCAAAAATCAGCCCTATTCTCAGGGCACTTTCATTCCCACAAAAGCTAGAGAACAGAGTTTGTCCCTGACACAAGTACTGGGCAATTTATCACAGGAGATTACCCGTAGAGAAGGTCCTCATGTGATTGGGATTTACTAGTCAATTAAAAAATGCCAATGTCTCTAACAAAGAAGCTAGGATTAAGGAAGGACTGCAAAATAATTTCTTTTCCTTTCTGTCTCTGATGCCCACTTTGGGAATCTACCCATTATTAACCTCAATGCTCCATTCAAGCCAACTGAAACAAGCAAAATTGCTTCTGAAATTTCATTAGCAGGAATCGTACAGCTAGTTCTGCCATCAAGGCAACCAGGCCTGTAGGAAAGCAGGCATAAAAAGCTGTCTTATGTCTTAGAGTTTATCAAAAAGATTCCAACCATGTGTTTAACACAAGTGATTACATTGCTGCTGAGGTCATTTCTAATGAGCATACAGGAAAGTGCTACTCCTTTTTGACATTAACCACTATCAGAGAGCTCAGATGAGTACAGCACTGCCAGTTAGAAAGTACAAGCATTCAGCTGTGATTGTACATGCTTTTACAAAGAACACATGGCAGCGCAGTGCTTGCATAGGGACTGGAAAGTCTGGGCACCATACAGATCCTAAATGCAAGGAAAAAAAAAAGAGAGAGAAAAAAAATTCTTCTCAAGCAGATCTCTTCCAGGAGGTAACAGAATAGTACCTTCGCTCCAGATAACATGGCTTTCCTTGAAATTTTCCTGAAATCATGACTACTGAGCACTTATCAAGTCCTGTCACATGCTTGCTCCTTCCTCAATGGTCCAAGAATGCTGGAACGTGCCTGTCACTGCTGCACTGATCCTGCATTACCCTCCTTACGAGCAGGGAAGGCCAGGCACGGAGACGTGAACAGACCCACTCCAGATGCTCTGTGGATTTCCAGTTCTAGTGGTAACAATTCCAGTTTTGTAGCTTSCTTCCTCTTTATCTACCGAGCCCCTCTGCCTCGCTTCAGATCTCACCTCTCTCGCCTCCTGCTGTGCTCCATTTCCCCCCCCCCTTTCTGGCTGCGAGAGGGGCTGTGTCCAGCTGCAAAACGTCTCTTATTCACCTAGCGCAGTGCATTTCAAAACAGCACCGGAAGCAAAGCATATCACTGTACAGTCTCCTCCATACTATGTGACATTATATTGGGACAGTTTGAAAGCAAGATCCCAGGCTCAGCATTTATGTAAGCAGCTCATTTCAGAACAGGAAGGAGAGCATGTTACCTGACCTGTACTCATTTTTCACAGAACACTTCTACCCACTCCTTTCTTTCAATGACATTTTACAATGGTAAAAATAAAATAATAAAAAAAGATGATTGCATCAGTTATTTTCCATTTTATSAACATCTTCTCTAAACTTTGCACCCCAGAGCTGTTCATAGGGTATACCGGTTTGCAACTGGTAGGCAGAGCAACAAATCTTCCTRCCTCCTTCCCCTCCATGCTGTCATCTGCCACAGAGACTTGATGCATCTGCTTGATTGACACCRAGCCCCACTGGTTCACACCTAACTCTCCTCTTTGAGTGGAGGGGGGTTGTCCAAAATGCCATGTTCCTCAGAGCTGATCCCAGCATCCTGCTCTGGGCAAGGCCTCCCAGCAGCCTTTACAAGTTCTCTGAACAAGGTCCCGATCATGATGCGAGGTCATCAAAAAGTCATGATCATAGAGCAACACCCCCTTGTCCAGAACAGCCACCCAACACAACCCCCCACACACATCCAAAACCAACCCAAACAATGAAAACAGACAAAACACCAAAAACCCAAATT
>NW_028186534.1:11095700-11108149 GCF_003343005.1 Rhea americana
CACACAGTTCAAAAACCAAAAGTCCCAGAACAACCAGACAATCCCCCCAAAATGCAGAGAAAATGTCCCACACCACAGAGACAAAAAGAGAAAACCAAAGCTACACAACCCCCAAACAACAAAGCCCCAAAGCAACCAAAACCACCACACAAAACCAACCMAACCCAACCACACAACACAAAAAAACCCAAATGACTTGAAATTGGTGCATCAGATACTGTTGTTTGTTGTATAAGACAAAATGTGACCCAATTAAATCTACGCGATATTTSCTAATACAGTTGCTAGACTAACAGCAAGGTCAGGTTTCTCTTTCTTCTTAGTTCCCACTAATGACTGCCACATACTATGGCWGACTGTAACACAACTCGGTTTTCCTTTCGTGCAGAAGGAAGGAGTTGATGAGAAGTCAGTAAGAGCAGGGAGTCCTGCCAGACAGAGTGCCTAGCATGCCTAACACTAATTGGGAGCAAACACTTTCTGCTGGGGATGCTCATCTTGCATTTAGATCATTTTTAACAGTAGATTCATAATTTTATATCAAAGCTGTTCCCCTCCCCCCAAGAAAAACTGAATCCCCCCCTCCCAAAGGTCCCATTTTTGTCAAGCCATAGTACCTCAAAACAAATGCTTGAGGCAAAACAATAGGCAAGAAGCATAGACTACCATGGTGCTGCCTCACATGTTCTCATCAAGCTTCATCTGCCACCAAGCAGCGTAGCTCTGCGACACCAGCGGCGATACTGAAGGGTGATGGTGATGCCACTGCAGGTCCATGCTTCAAACAGCTGTTARGTATCTAAGACCCAGGAGAGACACTGGCAACATTTCTTAACAGAGACTTTTCAAACTCCAGCATGTACTTTTGCCCAGAAAATCAAAACCCAACGTCAACATTTTCCATTGCTAAAAGACCTCTGTACTTCTGGCAAGTTCTTTTTGCCAATATATGTTGTTTTATTCATAAGTGCACATTCTAGCTTTCCAAGTGACAGCCAAACAGTAGTTAACAGCATATTTATTCAAATGATAACATGTTTTCCTCCTTCTTCCAAACGCTATAGAGACAGTCAGAACCAGCACCCCCACAWACATTTTCCAGGAAATAGTGTGTCTTGGGAACCTGAAAGATTGATAATGGAAGTTGTTGATCAGAACAAGCAGCTGTACCTCCCTGGAGGCAACAGGCAATGTAGAACGGGATGCTGCATGACGTTCTGTTTAAACTGGGTGGATTTATGAGCTTYTCCAATAACAACTGCTATCTGGAGCTAGAATCAGTTACCACCGCCCCACCCCCTTGCTGGAATTTCACTTGGTTTGTTCTGTTCCTGGCTCTGAGCAYTGATGGACAGTGTTTGCTGTAGCTTTGTCATTCTTTTGCAACTTCATGAAGAAGGGAATCTAAATCTAATGGTGTCATGTGAATTTACATAAAGTCTCTATCGATTAAGAGGTCTGAGAAGTCCTTAGACCGGGCAAGAGAGATAGTAGCAACCATGGCAGCTACAMCTAAATGCCTTAGAGAAGCAGTAGATTGCACAATGATCAGTCCTTTATGTTGTGCATGAATCCTGGGTTCCAGTTACCGATTCAAGAAATGGGTAACCAAGAACAGGCTCCCCACTTGCATTACTTTTTGCATTTTTGGATTCCCAAAATGCCAGAGGCRTTATCTCAAACTGCAGAGCACTGTAAATCGGTCACTCTTTCCTCAGCCTCAATACAACCCTCCTCATTACYCACCCACTAAAGGAAGAAAAGAAAACCCTTGGAATGTCCTGTTCCGGTAAATACTACTACAGGATTCTGCAAAAGGGAAAAGATAACTGAATTATTTTACCTGCATGTCCATAAAATTTACAGGTGGTGCAAAATTCTCCTGGAGAATAAAGAATAAAACCAATCATACAATAGTAAGTTAGGACATCTGGCTCTGGTTCAACTCCACCTAGTTTGTTAGAGATCAGCTTTGAAGAATATATTCCTTGTATGGCATTTCAAGTAACAATGTCACCTCACTAACATCACATTTTGTAAGCATCCCTTAAATCAATTAGAAATTTGCTACTTCTTCCATCATATTCATTTTAGAGATGGTAAATTCTAGCATAGAAGGTGCTAGTCAAAGTGTCTTGCTTAAAACAAATGACGTAGCCAAAAGTAGAAATGAGGTCTCCCAAGCCCTGGCCCCAGAGCTCTCGTTTTTCTGACTGCCTGTGATACACACTTGGAGGGAATAGCTCTCTGCTCAGCAAAAATCAGCACAATCTTCCTCCTTCTTTTCTATTTAAGACATTGAAACCAACGAGGGTTGAGTAACAGACAGACATTAGCTGTAAGATATTAGATGAAGTGACGTAGTTTGAGATCTGTACATGACCACCTACAGAACTGTAATATGTATGAGTTTCCTGAATATTACAGTTTTCAATAATCACAGTAACTACTTTATCACTTGTCCAGAAGATGACCGATAAAGGCACTATTCCCTCCGTGATCAAATGATCCAAGGCTTGGCTCAGTTACGGTCTGAAACAGGATGCAGACTCTCCAAGCCAGTGTTGTGTCAAGATGTGCTGGGCTTCTAGAAATATGAGCTCTGTGCTACAGTGATCAGACCTCATTTCAGGTAATRTACTTTGCAGCCTGAAATCCACTTCCTTAATCTTCCTTTTGTAATGCATATTTCAATTGGCACCATCTGGGATTAGCTTCCTTTTATTTACTTATTTTCAGGTACATGCAGTCTTAGATCCTCAGATTTGGGCTGATCTGCCTGGAAACTATTCCAAGCTTGAGATTACCACGAACTGTACCGAATGCTGGGAAGATGGATTTCAAGTGTTTGAGAGCAGACACAAGACAGGAGCAAAAGTGACCCATCAGCAGACACTGAAGTTAATCACAGTGTCAGTTTTTTAAAGTCATTATTTCTTCAGCACAGATGGCCTACGGGCTGTACAGTCACAGATCCGGCTCCAGGGCCTGGCTGAGTGATCCAGCTCAAATGACCAGATTTTCCCAAGAATGCGGAGGGAATTTCTGGAAAGCATTGCTCCCATTGGCCAGAACTGAAATCACACATGTAAATCCCCTTCTCCTAGCACAAAACTAGTCAGAGGGAGAATTAAATCCCCAGCCTTTCTAGCCTTTGCAGAGATCTGAGGGAGCAACACTGAACGAAGCAGGGACAGACTGCAGGCAATGACTTCCTATCACCTTCCCAGTGCACTTGATTTTTCAGTGCTATTTTTATTCAGTCTTAGATATAAAAAACCCTTCAGTCTTAAAACACTTTTCCAAGGGCATAATATCACATTTCTCAGCATGAAGAGCATCCAACCATCAAACTACATAGAGAGTTGTGCTAACCATTTTATGATTAAACTATTTCATGAAAAAACACGGAATCTCAGCATTTTTGCTCAAGCCTACTTACCTGACAGACACTGCAACTCACTTCCTCAGCAGCCTGCTTGTTTTCAGATATCAGTCACAGTAAGATTACAAGCCTGACTTAATGTGCRGTAAAGCTTCTAGCCAAAACAGAGTTATTTCAGGAGACAGTCTAATATTATACTTAGATCCATATCAGGAAGCCAGCACATTCCACTCTGGTATGTGTTGATAGCTGCAGCAAGATCCAAGGTGCTTCTTGGAGCTCTGATGCCCTAGGAAACCAGTGAAAAGACTTGATTTCATGCAGAGCTGCATCAGAGACTGGACAAGCAATAGCTAAATTCTGATGGATAGGGCATGTCCTAGCACATCGAAATGCAAAGTATGGCTTTTACTTCCATCCATGCAATAATCTCAAATCAAAGCCCAACAAATCTACTATTTGCACCAGGATATTGCTGTGTCTTCTTAAAAGAACATCTGGCRTCGGTTAATGGATAATATACTTACAGCTCTGAGACTCTTGAAGATCTACATTTTACTCCTGGTGATATCAAATGCCTGATGGATGACCATACCTAAGTTCACTTTACTTTCAGGACATCATCACATTTCCAGATGCAAAACAAGGATGAAAACACGTACTTCTTAGAAAGGCCTGCAGAGATGTACTGAGGGAAAAGTGCAACAGAAAAACCAAGCATAACTGAGGTGTCCCATGAGTTGTAGGAGGCTTAGCATACAAGACAAAATTTTTCTTATTAGCTACCCGATCATCTGTGCCTCTTGATCAGAACTAGAGCATAAAAATCAGCAGAACTGCTAACAGGAACACTCTGTCATCAAGAAAGGGGAATCCACTGGAAGGATCTGCCTTTAAAGGCACCAGAGATGCCTCTCCCTGCCATCTCTAATACCACCCATTCTATTCCCCTTTGTAATTACCATCAGCTTAAAGATCTCATATCATTGCTTGTAGCCCCAGACTGAAGTTCACAACTTCTCAGCAGAAGAGGCATATGCTTATTTGTCTGCWCAGTTTTGCCCAGTAAAAAGAAACTACAGAACTGAATTTCTTGGCAGACTAAAGCACTGGTGTGTACACTGCAAGAGAATTCATTTGGTTCAGTATGAMCACATTTGCTTTACTTCCTATCAGCATGCTATTTGAGAATAGATGTTGAATAAAAAACTTTTTTCATCATAGTACACCACATTAACCTTATTAATAGCTCTTAATTCTTAAAATCCCAATATCTGCAGTTTCGCTTGAGGATTTAACCAAGGGGAATTCCTGCCTGATATTAAACAATAGTGTATTTCCCAGCAGAAAGGGGTGCCTAATTGGTTTTCTATGGTTATTCCATGGTTGATTAGTCCAACATACATGTGGGAAGCTGTTCCCTCTGGGATGCCTAAACACGAACTGTCATCAATGAATTAACTAGAGCCAAAACCACCTTTAACCTATTTGGAGTGGTATTTGCATCAGAGAAGTGTTTTTATCGCAGTGTATCATGAAGAGTGACAGCAACTGGACAAAACAGGAGATGATAACAGATAGCCCTCCCTGACAACCAAACGAGAAACAAAAAAWAGCTGCCAGATCTAGTGTAACGGCTTAGTTCAGCCCGCTGGCCAGGTTTTCAGCAAGCTACAGCATTGCTGCAGCTCTGTGCCTYTGCATGCTTTCAGAAAATAATCTGCACCCACTTAGGTGTGGAACAGAACCTCCCTTGCAAGCGATCTTGGCTTCCCYTCTGTAGGGAGCACCAGTGAGACAGCCTCTGCTCCGCGCTCTCCAGTCTGAACTAGGCAGCACGGCAGCAGCAGCAACAGATGCACACGTATGCTGAACACATCCCCAGCCCTTATATTCTTCTTTTAAGTCACAACTCTCAATACCTTTCTTCAGCAAAGCAYAACCAGCGCCAGGGAAGCAGAGTGCCCCTTGTCCTCTCCCATCCTGGGAAGTGCTTTGCCTGTTCGGTGTCTTGCAAACAAAGCTCGTTATCAATGCTGCTAATTCTGTGTCCCCAGCAACAGATGACAGAGTGGCCTCCTAACCCCAGACCTCTGATCACAGCACACTTACAGTTAAGATCATCTAAAGCAGCTTTTCAACACCATGTAGGTCATTAAAAGAATGTCTAGGCTTAAAAGAAACCAAGTCAGTGTTACAAGATATCCTCAAGCTCCTAGCAGAAAAGGTGGTGTTTTAAGGAGTAGATAGTTAGGCTCTGCCTGGGCAGTGAAATTTTGGCCAAAGATACTGAAATAGCCTCAGTTAAATCAGATGTCTTTAGGATGCCACTGCCAAGTCCTTACAAGTAACAGAAAAGAATTTCACGACTGGGTGCAGTGTAACCATGTAAGGGCAACTCTGTCCATCCTGTACAGTACAAGTACAGTTCATTCCCTTTCATGGCTCTAGAAGATCTGAACTATTCCGGTCATGGGAAAACAAAGGACATTTTACATCACAAAACTATACAAATTMATTTTGAGTTGCATTTTCAAGGGGAACATGTTTTCCCTTGTTATGATTCTGCAGAAAGTTTTATAAAACCTGATGCTCTGCAATTTCTCTCCAGTGAAGAGGATGTGAACTTCTGGATCCTTTTGTCATAGCACCCATCCATTTCCAGTTAAAGCACATTTTAGGATATGGCATCACAGCATTTCATATCCTTGTTCTGGCAAGAGATTAGTTTTTTTCTGATTCAATTTTCTGAATTTCTGAAATACATAACACAGTCATCAGTATTACACAGTGAAGTTTTAAATTAAAGCATAACTCTYAAATATACAGTTAAGGAAAGAGTGTAAATTTCATTTGGTAGAGTCATATTCTAATGGACTATTTTTGCTTAAAAAGACATTTGAGAGACCTTAAGTTCATCTTGAGCTTTTAACCTCAGTTCATTTTGCACTATGGGGGAATTCCACTGAAATCCACATGGATGAACAGGGTCTCAGAGGATTAGAAACAAGTCAACAATATTTAAACATTTTGGTAAACTAGGCATTTATCAGCAGTAAACAGTTACTGATTTTATTTAAAGTTCTACCCTAATGGTAAGGCAGAAGCAGCTAATTTAAGATATGTCAGTCATTTAAGATCAAGTCCAATTAAAACTTATCTCCTTTTACTGTGTACAAAAGGAAATAATGAGAACTGGACACAAGCCAAACCTAATTCTCTCTAGTGAGATACAGTATTTGCTTTTTTTTTCAGTGTTTTCTGAGATTCATCTGCTGGAAAAATGATTTCCATGAAAATCAATCATGAATCATTTTCCTTTGGATGGACTTTGATGCAAGATGACAGTAGGTCAAAAAAAAACAAAAAAACAAAAAAAACCACTGTGTATTGTTGTGGTATTTAGAAGGTGTCTCTTTTGCATTTTCTATACTAAGAAGCTGGRAATTCAATGTGAAGCCTTTTTTGGTCTTTTCAATTGAGTTCCTAGTTACCTGAAAAACACAGGAGTTTATTTACCTTTTAAGTTCTATCAGCTTGGAGAAGGGCTAGTAAATTTAAATGTTATGAGTGGGAAGATAGAATGTGCAACCAAATATATTTTAGTTAACAGCTAAGCTAAAAAAAAGAAAGTAGCCTGCCGATTTCAGCCTTCTCTGCTGCAATTGTGCCTGTAACAAAGGTTTATTTATGCAGTTCAGTATATCCATACAGTAGCATGCATTTGAAATCCTACTTCAGTTTTTGACTTGAAGATTCAAATTTAAAAAATGTATTTTATACTGCCATTATACATCAACATAACCTGATTTACTATGCCTTGTTCAACATATATCTATGTATGTTAAATATCATCTTCCAGAGAACGTTGCACTTCARAATGTCTAATTTTTAGACAAATATAGATAGAGGTACTATACATAGGACTAGTTTACCCTCCTCATTGGTCTGGAGCTGGTGACATCCCTAACCCCAGATTAATCTGAGGGAAGTCTGAGATCTAAGTTTCCCACACCCACATGAATCCACAGCAACTAGCAAACATGTCAGAAATAAGCTACATGGTAACTAGCTCTAGGTGGAGACTGCACACAGCATAAACAGGAAAGCATTGCCACAAACATTTCCATCACACCAGGAAACTGCAAGAGAGGGCAGAGATTTGAACAGCAGTAATTCCATACATCATCTTCCTGAGGACGTGGGGTACAGTTATAAAGTTGTGAAGTCTCTGTACTACTGGAATCCTGTCCAGTGGAATATCACACAGGAGTGAAAACTGTATAATCTGGGTATTACCTTTCTCAGCAATTCTTCAAAATAAACAGATGAAAACACAATCTGAAGGACAGTCTGTGTATAGGAATAGCTGCACCCAGATCCTGAAGGGAAAGATGTTGAACTTTTAAGATTTTCCTTCCCTTAGAAAGTCCTTCTAGAGAGCTTTTCAATTCTTATATCCAGTAATCATTTTCCTAACCACACAAACAAGCTGTATTGCTTATTCACAGTGAGGATTTACATCATAAATACAGTGCTTAATACTGTTGTAACACAAGGAAGTAGTAACATACTGGCCAAGGCACCAGAGCCCACTTGGGTGACATGTGAAATCCCAAAGGTCCATTACCACAGTTGTAATACCTTGAGGGAAAACCCTTTACAAATCAAATACAAAAGCCTATTCAGAAGAGGTGGAAAAAAATTAGAGAGATCATGAAATGAGGTATTTCTGGAATATTTATGCACACTAATGAGGTATTCTGGAATATTTATGCACACTAAGCAAGTGCAAGTTCAGAGATACAACCGTCCTGATCTTGCAGTACTGTACCTAGTAATTTTTATACATCTCAGATTCACAGTCCATCTAGGATCCCAGCATTGCAGAATAACTTCCATCTTTTCTAACCTAGAACCTCAAGTTAATGCCTGACACAGACTCAGCAAAGCTAGCAGTTTCTTAAGAGTGTCAGTGTGATCTGAGCCAACAAATGAGATTTTTCCTTGGACAATGAATTCATGACCTTTAACTCCAAATTCTTATAATCARCAAAATAACCAGTTCCAAGTAAAACTAAACACCCGAAGTACAACAGGTAACAAGGTTTCAAACTAAAAGGTAAGAACTTCAGTATGCTTTACACAAATAATGGGGGAAATTAGCCAGAGTCAGGGGAAAGATAGGTAAGAAAGGCAATGTCAGCAAATGCACTCTCATTCAAACTGCCTGTCCCCTCCCTAGGTGCTCATAGTAAAATAACTAAAAATAACGTATCATCAAGCAAAAAATTTATCTAGTCATTTAAGGCTAGATARAAAGGGCTACTGAGCTATTTATTAAAATATTGCCAAAATATGCAGTTATTTCTCAYTGAATTATTTCCCTGCTTTTCAACACTGAGGTCAAAAACAAAAAAGTAAAGCCTTCTTTAACAGTCTCTTGCACATGGCAATCAATCTGCTAGCACGCCAAGAAAACAACCATTTCTAAAGACCATTCATGAATTATGGTTTTAATAATTCTCTTAAAGCCTGTGTATATGCTGTAAGCCACTGTCAAGAGAAAAAAAGGTAAATTTTGATAAGATAGCCAAAACAATCCCCTTACAGACCACATYCTGTGCAAATTTCCAGTGAAATAGTGGGCCAAATTAAGACTGCTACATTGCAGAATATGCCAATATGGATCAAAAGAGGAGACTAGCTACAACTGCAAGAATTATTAAATCTGAAAAAAAAAGCTGACAGTGAACCAGAATCGTTATGATCAGAATAAAAGACACAGCATAAGATAGATTTGAACTGTTTATTTTACACCAAACGTTCCATACCAGAGTTTCTTCAGTTAGAAATTCCTAGAAAAGAAATGAAACAAACTGTTACAAGCTAGTATGCTTCAACAGCATGAGTAAATGTTTTTGACTACCTATATAAGCATCCTATAAATATAGCGTATACATTTTCATCCTAGAACTTAGGTTTGGGAATGGAAATCATCCTTGCAAATGTTACCAAGGATGAGATAAACATACGTACTTGGAAACAATTCCATCATTTTTTGCCAGACGCAGAATGGAGTCATCCGATTCCCCCTTTAATAAAAAAGATAATTCTGAAAAGGTCACATTAAAAAGACAGAGAAAAATCATTGCATTACATATGTGCAGATTAGCATTTTTAAAACAAGCTGTTAAATCTTGTTATTCTGTAGAAAATGAAATAGTTTTAGCTTGGTAAAATATATACTTGTATTCACACGATGTATTTCTGAGTAAACAAGCTTTTGATGAACTCTAGGAAGCTTCACATCATGTTTGCTTAATGTTAATTTAAGTTATGATGGCACCAACTCTAATAATTACAAACAATGAAGTAAAAAAGCAAAGTTATCAGTAGCTTGGTACATTTGTRCAGCAAAAATTCAAAAATTTTTTTTTAAGAGAAACATACATAATTCTCCAAACTACATAACTGAAGAAACTGATTTTACAAGTGAAATTGTTCATGTTTTCAACCTGTCCTTATTATCCTACCAACGTGCCTTCACTTCATTCTAGAGGAAAAGCTGCTGCCCTTTCAGKGATTAAACATGGCCTAATCTTCTTCTGCAAGCAAAATCTGCATCCAAAGAATGACTAATCAGTATCAAAGGGAGCACTACATTTCCTAGCTCAAGAAAACACTTACCATCCTACGAATTGCTCCACAAATGGCATACGTTTTGAACTGGCCATTGACTCTGCCTGTTACCTTGTCAACCTGTAATTACAAGCCAGTTACTCTACACAGATTCTTACAGAATTCTTAGCAAAATATATCACACTTGCAAAGCATTTAAAGATGAAAGTTACTTGTTAAATTTTGCAAATATATTTTTCTGCAAGCTACAAAAACTTAAGACAAATACTTTAATTAGAAAATGAACCGCAGAGTAAAYGTGAACTTACTGTGAAAAGTTTATTGCATAGCGCAACTGTAACACAGCATCAACAAGAACACAACAGAAAGCAGTAATTAAAAAAAGAAAGTACTTGAGTTCTATAGAAATGGAAAAGTCCAGTATAAAGATTGAGTATTTCACTGCCTTTATTAAAAAAAAAAAAGGTCTTTTAAAATTAAAATAAATATTATGGAAAATTAGGGTAGATAGTCTTGTTACACAGATGCCACAATGCCTAAGACAAGARATACAAATCAGTTTGCTTTCTAAGGTGTTGACAAATTTATCAAGGGAAAAAAAAAAGCACTAATCACTATACATTGTGGAATTAAACCCTGTAGTGAACCCTGTAATACTTCATGGTTTTGTTTTTGAATCCTGCTAATCTCTGATCTTTTGAAAGTAAGAAATAGAGATCACTGAAGGCATGAAACACAGTTAACAARAAAAGTATCTGCTTTAGTATTTACAAGAAATCATAAAAATTATTTCTAAAATGCTCTAAGTCAGAGAGATAACCCAAGAGATCCAGCTGATTAAAAACCAGGAATGTAGAATTGTGGCCTCTCAACTATGACAAAAATACATACTTATGTTATAGAAAGAGAAAGAAATGTACAACACCAAGTCAATATAAATAGCCAGCACTCCATGTATAAAGTTCTAAGTATATAAACCCCAAACCACTGAGTTAATGAAATGATAATGCTGCACAGAAAAAAAGCAAGCAATTTCATTTGTCATCTATCAAGAGCAGCATCTGTTAGTATTAACAGGAACACAGCATGCAMAACACAGAAGATGGCACCCTAATTAAGTGAAGCAGAACAGAAATAGACTCCTGCTCTGAAAATTGTATCTTTCTTAAAGTTTATACAAGCTAAAAAGAACACAGAGAAGGCCAGCAAGAATATAAATTCAACCAACAGGAAACACAAGGAAAGACTGTAGAATTGAACTTCTTTATAGACAGGTGAAGGCTAAGATAAGAGTCTTCCAAAAGCAAGCACTTATTCTGCTTATTCTCTTCAAGATATGAAATCCCTGTATTTCCAACTTTAAATATTTATAGTCAGGAAATTTTATTTAGTCTAACAGTTAAGCACCGGAACAGACTGTTCATTTATTTATGAAATTCTCTCTACTGAGTATTATCCAATGGGCTAAAAAATAGCCAGAGGTGACTTAATAACATAACTACATGTTTGAAGGCCCTCTAATTTTACTTTTATATGAGGGCTACTGAATTATTTGCAGATGCCTCACAACCTTTTATATTTCCTAACTTCTACCAAAGTTGAAGTTGCAGCTTTCTCATCAGATACTGCCATTATAAAACTTACCTCAGAAATATTTATCTGAATAGAAGCATGATCCTTGGCACCAATTATTCGGTTGCTAGCAGAGCTGAGGAATAAAACAACACRGTATATTTAAAACAAAAGGAAATGGACAGTGACAATGAACAGACTACTAAAGYAAAATCTACAAGAAATTAAATCTGCACAAGAAATTTTGACAGTAGCAAAGTTTCRGACACTCTAGACAATGCTCAGAAAGTTAAAATGTAGTTTTAAGGCCCTCTAAAGGAGAGCAGTATTATAGTTAAGTGGGAAGCATTGTTATTGTTATGGTTAAGTTGCCTACTAATCCCTTTAATTTGTCCTACACAGTGCACACAGTGGCATACTCCATGTGTCTTGAAGGAGTATGCCACTSTGTGCACTGTATAAGACAAATAAGAAGTTTTGCTTTTCTAAAATGCAAAACAAAAATTAGAGTAATCAAGGTAATTCCTGAGAATGCACATATATATATATATATAAAATTTCTAAACTATTGCAATTCAGACACAAGACATAATTACAAATCCGTGTTACAGCGACCATGGCAGCTCACCAAGACATCGATGACTGCTAGTGCAATGGTGGCAAACAGGCAGTAAATTAGAGACGTGGCTAATCTCGTTYAAAGAAATTACTATAAAATGGCGCGCAAAGAAAATCAGGAGGAAAACTACTGAAGTAAATTTTTCACGGAATGTTAAAGACAGCGCTCTGCTCTTCCAGCGAGGGCGCCGACTGTTACACGGGAGCTGCCCCCGGGCACCTCAGGCTCTGC
>NW_028186534.1:11108548-11137057 GCF_003343005.1 Rhea americana
GCCACGCCGCCTACCTCGCGCGAGCCCGCGGCGGAAAGGAAGGCGCGCGGCCCCGGAAGCGGAACGGCGGCGCAGCGCTTCCGGCGCGGCGGAGCCACGGGGCGGGTCTCACCACCGCCGCGCGCGCCCGCCCTGCGCGGCCGTTAAACGGTCGCCGCGCCCCGCCCCGCCCGGCGCGAACAGCCCTGACGGGAGCGCGCGTTGAGCGCGCCGAGTTGCTTAGCGATGGGGTTTTCCCTTCTCCCCCTGCCCAGAGAGCAGGACGCTGCCGCAGACCCAGAGCCCCCGAACACCCCAGCCTCGCTCAAGGGAGCTTTAAGCGACCCCAACCCAGCCAGCTTCCTCAGCAGCAGGAGGGAACGCGGGAGAGCTGGGATAGCCCAGGAGGCTTAAAGACCATGCCAAACAGGGAGGTTGCTTACAAAACGTGTATCAAAACAGTTTTTATTTCACAGCATCTTAAATCTCACAAGTTAATTCATGTGAAAAATACGTAACAGGCTACACTTTTAAATTAATGGACTACGACACAACAGTATTGTTTACAGAAAAATGTACAGCCTCTTATCAAGAGAGTTCTCCGTGCTGAGTCAAAGCAGCATCATATTTACACGGTACACAGAGTTAAACCACCCCTCAATGTAAACCAACATTTCTCTTCAAAGCAAGAGGAGTTCGACTGTGAAAACGTAAAGCTGGCAGCTACCTTATTTTGGGTCCCCTTTTTAGGTTATTAATCAATAATGTAGTAATACTACTTTGCCACATGGTGGCAGCTTTTAGGTAAAGAGATACATATGACCACACAGGCTTAAATGAACAGGGCTGTGAGCTACACTCAAGAAATGGAAGAACATACACACACCTAAGTTACTGCATCTCTGCAGAATGATTTTTCTGCACAGATGACAAAAGAGGTACCAATTTAAAGGTTGCAGACTAAGTGTCTGGCTGGCATCAGTCCAAAACTGATGTTCTACAGTGTTACTCGAGAATTGTCTTCTATTTAATCCAGAAATGTAAGCACAGTGAACACTTTGTGTTGTCATTTTTGGCCTGCACTCTGTACAGCTTTTGAGCTCAAGAACTCCGCATGTGCCGACCAAATGTTTAGTTCTCTTTAAAACAGTATTCAGCATTTTGTAATGTAATATTATTTACCCTGTTTTTTTTTTCCTTTTCAGAAGAAAAACTTGCCATTTTTTTGATGTGAAACCATAGCTTCCATTCTGCAACTGTTAACTCCAGCCCAAATACCCACTGTAACCAGGCAAACWTCCACTGAATAGAGACCTCTAAGAGTTCAAAAAGAAATCGTTTTTTTTTTTTCCTAGTCTGTGAGAAAGTTAACTGTTAGAGAAAAATCTTTATATACTAAACAGGAATAAAAGTTCCTGGAGAATTACGTTCTCTGACTACACTCATACTAACTGAAATATTCTACTATTTCTGGAGATACTATGCGAGAAATTTCTATGCTCAATTTTTCCCTCTCTCCCCTCCACAATTAGTTTAGTAAGTTGTGGACCACTATAGTTGAGTTCACCAGTGTTTGCTAATTTCAAGACTTACCTGTATGCTAGATGTTTAATACTGAGTATCTCTTGCATGCARTGACAGTTACATTCAGTAGAAAGCTTAACTAGTAACCATCTCGTAAACCTTTTGGAAGATAACTAGCAAGCTTACTGTCTACCTGGCTAGCTATCATCTGRTTTTAGAAGACTGGAAAGTCCTTTTGTGTTAAAGAGAAGTTACAAGTATATTAAACTTTACACGAATACCTTAAGTTACATACACAGAGCTGAACAGAGTTACAAAAGGTTTGACACTCTCTGTAGTTATATGAAAAATACGTTTTGAGCCCTTCTTACAGAGGAAGAGGCTCCAATAAAGTTTGCTGCAATTCTAATGAAGCTAAATTAGCTTCAGGCAAAACACAGCTGAAGATCAGTTTCAGCTTAGTTTTTATCTACAACATACACTGAATACAAGGGACAGGATTTTACATTACTTTACATATTTGAGAGCAGGTATCCTTACCTCAGTACGAGGTCTAGTATTTCATTCAGGAGTCAAACTTAAATTACAGWTTTCTTACCATAATAGCCAAGCATCAGTTTTGTTCCTTGCAAATGGACAGTTACTTGTATCATAATATTGCTTAGGAAAATAAATCCAAGAGCCAATATCACAAGACGTTCCACTTAYATCTGAATGAATCCCCAGTCTGGATATTTTAAAAATACATGAAGGAATAGTCAATGGTCAAAGTTATTTAACYTCTGTATAAGCATTAGAGCACCGCTGGACATCAGCTGTTAAGTGGTTGCTCAGATGTGCAACAAATGCCAGTTTCATGAAGACCATCACAGTAATACAATGCTGGGAAGAATGGAGCAAAAATAAAGTTAAAAAAAAAAAAACAGAATTTAACAGAACATGCTTTGTTTCATAGGCTTCGTTTGGCAGCRGTAACTCTACTGATTTAAATATTTGTGTTTACAGCACACAAGGTCATATATGAATAATATTAAAAAGGTGCTTACTATAGACTACAGAACATTGAAGCAAATCAAAATCRTAAGTGATATATTTGACAGCAAGTTGCTCTTAGTCAAGTGCTCATCTTTCATTGAAGAGTGAGTTAGAATGGCAATGACTTTACCATACCTACCTAGTTCAACACGTGATATTTCATGGTAGATTTTCAAACTTTTTTAAAAAATAAAATGATAAAATGTATATTCTTAAGGTATTAATAGTTAACTAATTTGAAATAGAGTAAATTCAGTCTTGCTACTTATAGATCTATAATATAGTATAGATGCCCTATGTATCATTAGTGCAGATATACTGGAATTGTCTTCTCTATATGCAAGGCCAATGCAGGTAAAGAATAAATGGCTATACAAATTCAGGAATCCCCACTAAACAACAYAACTAACTTAAAAATTACTGGTTCCAGACCAGCCAGTTTTAGGCACATCTTTAAAAAAATAAAGTATGTATTTCATTAATGTCAAAGCGTGATAAGATCCTTAGAAAGATCYGAACTTTATGAAGGACTGGAATGGAAGTGAGGCTTCCTTTAGTTTCAAGGAAACAAATAAAGGCCTTAAAGAAACAAACAAAAAACCCCAAACAAAACAAAACAAAAAACMCACAACATCATATAATTCTCCATAGGGAAGAACAGTTTTAGTAAAACTGAAAAGATAAATAAGGAATAAGCAGCAGCCATGCCAGCCAACTGATGAATATTTGTGCTTTAAATGTCCGAAATAAAATAAAGTTCAACAACTCTTTCTGTACCATCTCTTAGAGTCAGCATACATATCCATAATGCACACTTCGACAGTTTAAAAAATGCTGCAGACTTCAAAACTAGTTGTAGCCATGACAGGATGCACACTGTGGTATAGAAAGGCCAGGGGAAAGTTCAGCAGCAGTGTTCAGTGATGCTAATCCCAGAGCCACTGGCTATCAACTGGAATGTAGCTTTGGTTAAGATTGTTGTGTGAGCCGTCTATAATGAGGTAAAACTTGGTTTTCAGGAAGATAGAGAGCCAGTTCCAAAGCTACGAGCACGGTGAATTCAAAACCAATGAGATCTCTTCTGTTGAATCTGAATCTCTCTTCTAGTTTCTATGATAGTACAAAAAAGAAGAGAGAGGGAGAAACAGAATCAGTTATCCACAAGATACCAATACACTGTCGGATTAAGTCAGCATAAAATAGGAGTAAGTGCTATGTGGCCAGGACTGCACCTATGGAATCAAAAATGTTGCTTGGAACCAAACAAGTCAACCAGCTTATTAACTCAGCTGTGACACTCACACAGCAGTTACTGTTTCTCACACTAACATATATAAATAAAAAATAAGCTCACTGCAGGATCATGACATGGGGCTGTATCAGCCAGGTACCTTTCAATAATAATAATAAAGCATCAAATAAGGGTTCCAATGAGACTTTGAGAGCACTGATCTTAAATGAAGCATGCTACACTGAAAATCTTGGCTTTAATCTTTGTTTTGTTCTATGAAATAAAGGTAAGACTTTGGCAACAGCTAAAACAAATCTGATAGTACTTACATCTATAAGGTGTTTGACTTCATGTTTCCTGAGGTCACTGCTGATCTTGGCTGCAAGCAGAACACAAGCACCAGCACACAGTTTGCGGTTCTGTTTGTTGAGTTTGCCTTGGAGAACAAGCTTCTCAAAGTAAACATAAGCCATGGACACAGTAACTGGCTCCAAATTGCACTCTTCACTCAGACTCCGCATCTCTCTTTTTAAGCTGGAGATAGAAAAAACTGTCAAATACAACGGTTTTTATGAAATGCACTAGAAACACTGTACATGGGAACTCAGGGAGCATACAGGAAGATTTCTGTTTGGAAAACTGTGATGAGTATCATCTTAGACTGCAGTAGCTCAGGTGGCAGCAAGCTGGATCTGATGCACAATTTGATTCAACCTGGCTGACATCATCTACTGTGGAAGAACACTCCTCTCTGCCCACAGACATTGGTGGCTTAGCTGCTTCACTGACACACAGGCTATTGCTGTACAATTCCCTATGAGCTCCCAAACTTGTTTGCAATTCATATCGTAAGACTGAATCACCTTGGCCCATGCAACACCACTTGAAAGCTGTATGGATCACAGTACTTGGTGTGATCCACAGCATTTACTACTGTGATCCACCCATTTACTACAAACGCCCCAAAAGAACCAGGACTGAGTGGGCAGACAGACTAGCTTACACGCTTCCCGCAATGGCTAGTCCTTCATTTCAGCATAAAGGCAAGCTGGCAGGGGACAGATGCTATCTCTATCACTGCCATTCCCGCTACACCTGCAGAGGTCTCTCTGTGAGCCTACACTTCACAAAACAGCTACAAAGAGATGTGCAGGATAGTCTGGCAGAAAATGTTAACTCCRACTGAGCAAACCCCAGTTGGAATTGAGTCTTGCCAGGGATGTTAAGTACAAGAGGAAGGGCTTCTTCAAATACATCAGCAGCAAGAGGAAGACTAGGGAGAATGTGGGCCTGCTACTGAATGGGGTGGGSGCCCTGGTGACAAGGGATACAAGAGGCAGAATTACTGAATGCCTTCTTTGCTTCAGTCTTCACCGCTAAGGGCAGCCCTCCCAAATCCTGTAGCCTGGACATGAGGGAGAAAGCCTGGAGAAGGGAAGACTTTCCTTTGGTTGAGGAGGATAGRATCAGAGACCTTCTGGGCRGCTAGACATCCACATATCCATGGGATGCAGCCACGGGTACTGAGGGAGCTGGTGAATGTTGCTGCCAGGCCACTCTCCATCATCTTTGAAAGATCCTGGAGAACTGGAGAGGTGCCTGAAGACTGGAAGAAAGCCAATGTCACTCCAGTCYTCAAGAAGGAGGACCCAGGCAACTATAGGCCAGTCAGCCTCACCTCCATCCCTGGAAAGGTGATGGAACAGCTCATTCTGGATGTCATCTCCAGGCATATGGAGKAAAAGAAGGTGATCAGGAGTAGCCAGCGTGGATTCACCAAGGGGAAATCCTGCTTAACCAATTTGATAGCCTTCTATGATGGTATGACTGGCTGGGTAGATGAGGGGAGAGCAGTGGACATTGCGTACCTTGACTTCAGCAAGGCTTTTGACACTGTCTCCCATAACATCCTCCTAGATAAGCTCAGGAAGTGTGTGTTAGACGAGTGGACAGTGAGGTGGATTGAGAACTGGCTGAAAGGCAGAGCTCACAGGGTCRTCATCAGAGTCTAGTTGGAGGCCTGTGGCTAGTGGAGTCCCCCAGGGCTCAGTATTGGGTCCCATCCTGTTCAACTTATTCATCGGTGACCTGGATGAGTGCCYCCTCAGCAAGTTTGCTGATGATACCAGGCTGGGAGAAGTGGCTGATACACCTCAGGGCTGTGCTGCCATACAGAGAGACCTGGACAGGCTGGAGAGCTGCGTGGAGAGGAACCTCCTGAGGTTCAACAAGGGCAAGTGCAGAGTCCTGCACCTAGGGAGAAATAACCCTAGGCACCAGTACAAGCTGGGGGCTGACCTGCTGGAGAGCAGCTCTGCAGAGAAGGACCTGGGAGTGCTGCTGGATGACAAGCTGACCAGGAGCCAGCAATGTGCCCTTGTGGCCAGGAAGGCCAATGGTATCCTTGGGTGCATCAGGAAGCGTGTTGCCAGCGGGTTGAGGGAGGTGATCCTGCCCCTCTACTCAGCCCTGGTGAGGCCTCATCTTGAGTACTGCATCCAGTTCTGGGCTCCCCAGTACAAGAGAGGCACGGAGCTACTGGAGAGAGCCCAGTGTAGGGCTACAAAGATGATCGGAGGGCTGGAGCATCCACCCTATGAGGAACGGCTGTGAGAGCCAGGCCTCTTTAGCCTGGGGAAGAGAAGACTGAGCAGCGATCTTATCAATGTGTACAAGTACCTGAAGGGAGGGTGTCAAGGGGACAGGGACAAACTCTTTTCAGTTGTCCTGTGCGACAGGACAAGAGGCAATGGGCAGAAATTGAAGCACAGGAAGTTCCGCCTGAACGCGAGGGGGAATTTCTTCCCTGTGAGAGTGACGGAGCACTGGAACAGGTTGCCCAGAGAGGTTGTGGAGTCTCCTTCTCTGGAGATATTCAAGGCCTGCCTGGATGCAACCCTGTCTAAGATGCTCTAGGTGACCCTGCTGAGCAGGGAGGTTGGACTAGATGATCTCCAGAGGTCCCTTCCAACCTTACTGATTCTATGAAACCTTCCCCTCAGAGGTGAGTTACACACAGCTCTAATGACTCAGTAGAATCATGCTTTTAGCTGGCTATATCAAGAGGCCCTAACTGCATTAAGGCTAGTGTACTACCATCAAGATTACAGCTCTCTTTAGATGCAACAGTGCATCTCTAATGAATAGCGAGAAGCATTTCTAGAAGACAAGTCCTACCTATGTGAAACGCCTTTCTTTACTTCGACTCCTCAGAGCTAAAATTATTCTTTATACTAGAATTCTGTCAGAGTCCATGGTCATCAGCTAGTCTTGTAATTGAAAAGGAAAAACAGTTGTATGGTTCAGAAACAATCCTGTTAAGAGTGGTACTGCACTGTAGCCAAACAATCAGGTTACAAGTATTTGTTTCAAGACCTAATGCTGATCCACTGTTAATTAGTTTTTAGTATTAGCTGATGAAACAAGTTGTTGAAATGAAACCCTTTTAGGCTGAACTATGAAGAGACCGTTACCCTTTCACAGAATCCAAATAATTCCAGTACCAGGTTGTCATCCTATAGTTTGCTCAACTAGCAACAGAGATTAGTGTGTAATCATATATACTATTAATAGATTTAGTAGTTGCTTAATGCAAGTGGAAGATAAAAGCAGGTTTGTACAGTGTTTGATTTCCTCATTACTCACTTCTTGTTTCTTACCTCCTAATTTTGCTCAGTGTCAACTTGATGTGAGGAAACTTCTCTCTGAAGGTTTCATTCATATCCTTTTTAAGGTCTGAGGGTTTCACATATTCTATGACTGTTGTCTGAAATGCAGGAGGCAAAATTTGTCATTGCTCCTGTTACCAGTACTGACAGCCAAGCAAGCCTTTCAAGGACACTTTAAGGCAAAGGCAAAATCAAGTTCTTTATTCAAGATTTCAAAATTCTGTAAAGTCCTGCTAACTAATAGTCAAGGCTGAGTCTCTGCCACAATCTTAGAAGTCTTAATAAGCTAGTAAGCAAATGGTTATAAATAAAAGACGGGAACATGGACATAAGGGACAGATTTCTTCTTGACAAGGCTCAGTGTGCAAAACCAACTGCCAATATTTTTCCTAATTAGTTCTCAAAAAAGCCACAACTTGCTTTTCTTCTCTCCCTCGGGGTAGCTCTTTATAAGAAGGTCTTCAGGCACTGTTCAGGTATGCCAGTCACTTACCATGTATGAGGCAAAGATGAGAACACGCTTGTGTTTCCCACAGGGCCACTGAGGATCATCCAGAAGATCTGGATCATACTCTGCTGCTTCCCCTGTTTCATTTCCTGAAGGAACGAAGAAAGCACAACACTGGATCACAAGAGACACAGCTTCAAATATTGCTTCCTCTTTTTAAGAGTTTTCAAACAGCAAATGTTAAGAGTTTGCCTGCACTCTGGGGTCTGCAGACACTGCAGCAACTGCCACCTGTCCTCATTCAATAAATGCGACAGTCAGGTATTCGGATTATTAACAAAAACAAATAAACAAATAAAGCTCTCTCTAACAGATGCCTGAAATACCATTTTAGACTTAGTGCAATCTAATAGTTCATATTTGGCAAATATGCATAGAAAACAGCAGCACAACACTGAATTCATTTGCATATACTCAAATCTTTCAAACATATTTGTTAGATGTACATTTTTACAAAAGATAGCAGATTGCTGTCATAAACTCTTTGGTTAATGCGCTGTTAAGGTGCTGGAAGGCAAGGAGGACCACCTGTCAGTCAGATGCTTCTTGTTGAAAAATATAAAACCTCAGGTTTACAGGGAAAAGGTTGTACTTGAATTGTGTAAATATAACTAGGCCAGATATACAGAGGAATGTAACAAATGCTTGCAAGTCTCCTAAGACTCATCCTTTTCACTTTATTAACAAGCTTTCTTTGCTAGGATGCACTAGAAACAGTCCCTCTCCAACTGCAACAAATCCTTCCTAAAAATGCATTTCACCAATTGCACTGTTTCTGTCAAACATATTAATTTCATGCTCTGTATGCAAGTGGTAACAAAGCTGRCAATTGACCTTACCTATCTCAGTTCCTGCTGGTATTGTTTTTGCTGTCACAGGTTTATACCTTGATCCAGGAAGATTCCGTGAAGCACTAGCCCGACATGGAGGAATAACACTATGGCTGTCAGTTTTGCGGACAACTAGGGCATTGGTTGGATACAAGAATTTTGCATAGGACACAACCTTAAATAAAAGAAAACTAGTAGTTATAAAAGGAATTTTATTGAAATGCTTATTACCAGACATCTAGGACTTTCCTAAACAGAAGCAAATCTGGAGTTTTTTTGAAGTTGGAGACTCCTTTGTTTATCGCAARCCTTGAACTGTGAGCATGAAGAAAGGGGGAAGAATTTGGATACAATAAAGCCTTTCTTGCATCATTTCAGTATGGGAGAACTGTAGAGGATTCAGGAGATGGGAGAAGGAAAAGGGGAGAACCACATCAGCAACATTCTGGCAATAAATAAATACATTTTTTTTTCCAAATTTCTATCAAATCATCATTTACAAGTTGCCCGAGATCCAAGAATCAAATAAATTCTCCAGAAACAGAGGCAGAAGYGATAGGGGACTCTTGACAGCTTCTTGAAGAGAAGCATCATCACAACTCATTTCCAACATTTAAAACTTTAAGGATCTAAATAAAAAACAGCTCTGAAAGTTAAAGCTTTCATTTTATGGATGCCAAGAGGCTAACTTACCTGCCCAACATCCCTGGCTCCCATCAGTAGTTTAGTCATCAGCATGACAGATTAAGAGAGACAAAGCATTTCCTTACCTTGCCATCAGCTCCCAGCTCTACTCCTTCCAGTCCAAGCACCATCTCAGTGGAGACTGAAACTCCCCCAGAAGGATGTCGCTGTTTCTGTCCTTCCATTTTCAGATCACTAAAGGCAGATAAGAGCGCACTAGTGGAAAACGCTGCACAAGCTCAACTTCCTCTATGATAAACATTGTCTACAGCCAACACCACAAGGTCAGTTCCACTATCTGGGAACAGGGCATCTCCTTGATCCCATTTCCAAGCAAGCATTAATTTTTGAATAATCTATTCAAAATGTAGAGATTCTCCATTGACTGAATAATCAGATTTCATCTCATTTTAACTCATATCTGTACCAATATAGYTACTAACAGTAAACTCAGGTTTTTATATACAGTCTTTCTGCACAGAATTATTCCATTTTTTACGCTCTAACGCTCAAACACTTAACATTAAGCATGACTTATATTGCTAGTTTTCCAGGATTAGAAACTTGCCTTTCAATTGCAATTTTCCAACCACTGTGCACACAAGCTCACACTAAGAATTAGGATTGCTAGCAGAACTCTGCTTCAGTGATGACAGCATGCAGCATTGTCACCTAAATTCCAATGCAAAAAAGCAGCTTTCAGTTGAAGAACTGCATGGCCAGCTTACGCACAAGCAGAATGACACAGTGCTCAAAACTACTCTGAAGTAACTCCAGTGACCTTGCTGCTTTCCCATGAARTGAAAGAATATTTCCCCACTGACTATTTTTATAGCAAGCATGTTTGAATACAATGCAATTCCCACCACTAAATATCCGTTTCCTTCTTCCATATGTTACGTACAGGACAGAGATGACAATACAATTGTTTTAAAAGAAGTGGATTAAAGTAAAATGAATATTTTTATAGCATACTTGTATATCACAGACCTTCAGAGAATCATCATGAGTGTCCAAAAGGGACTAAGAAAAGCTACCGGAAAATCCAGCTAGCATGTTATTTCTCATGAGTAATTTTATTTACAGTTCTGMACAAAAATGGAGTTCAAATAAATTAAGTGCAGTATTAATCAGGCTACATTGTTTCAGTTTCTCTTAAAATGCAAACACAATGACACTCATGGCTTAGAAGAGCTGAAAGCTAAAAGAGCATCTTAAGCTTATTTAGATATAGCTTCACTATAAACCCTTGAAAAGTTTTCAGTAAGGAAGGTAGCATCCTTCCTTGATGTTCTGATTTATCAGAACAGTATTTGAGTCCAGGTTATCCTGCAAGCTCTGTCAGCATCAGTATAGTTAGTGATTAAGGTGGCAGAGATACAGTTCTGAAGTGGCAGGATCTGGATACGTAGGCCATCATGTCAACAGAAACACGTTTAAGATACAGCTTTTCCTCATTCTGCTATGCTATTGTGTGAACACAATTACTTGTTGCACTACAGAGAATTACTTTTTGACCACTTCAGGAGTATGTGAATATTCTGATACTGCAGCAAATCGTGTTACATATTCCCAGCTGGTAATAAGAATTCCACAGGGTAGGAGAGACTTGAGCGTGTGAATAACATCTGAAGAGAAGCCTACCCTTTTCCAGTATTCTCTCAAAGTTAGAATGAACACTGACTATGGGGAAATGTCGGATTTTACTGCTCTGACAGCAGTCCATATATTTAAGTCAGCTATATGCTCACTTGCTTCAGAACAAGATAGCTACAACAACAACCGTAYTCATTTAAGAAGCTCTTTTGCAAACAATATTCATCAAATTTCACAAAGCAGTTAAAAATGACTCACCTGATCCTTAAACTTTCCCCGTAAGGTAGGATAGAAAAAGCCACACACAGTGTTCGTTTAGCACAGATTAATACTATCCTGTAGGCAGACAGAAAAATATCAGGGTAAGAATTAAGATTCAGAAGTTACAGGCAGCAACAAAGGAGCTTTTTATGGAACATAAACACCAGATCTGTCTTAATCTGCCCTGTAGATTACATAGGTAACACTGCCAATTTTATGCTTTGAGGAAGTGACACAAAACCAGAAGATTCATTCTGACCCTGTAGATCCTTAGAGCCACGCTCTATATCAAATCCCAGTGTTCAGTAACTGGCCTTACCATGGGGACTTCTCATAGGATGTTCCAGTGCTGATTTAGGAGTGAGAGTCAACTACTGTAGACTCTTGCTATACAAGAATCTCCAAATTATTTTCTGTCTTGCTGGCCTGTTACCCAGTGCCCAGGTCTGCCATCCTTGGAGATCAGGAGACAATGTACCYCCCTCCCCCCGGAACTGCTGACTGCGCTTTCCTCTCACTCATATTTGGTTCTAGCTATTAAAAACAGTTTACCTGCTCTTACAAAATAAGTTACATTTCCCTAGTTGCTGTCCCATTTCCATGGGGATTTTGCAGCAGTGGCTTCATCTTATCAGTTTCAAATGTGTGACCAGCAGTTTACTTAAGCAAGCCCTAAAGAAAGACTATCTGTCATGCATCTGATTCCCTTGCAACACATGCCCTCTTAAATAGYCTGTGCTATTTGTGAATAACACCAGTTTTCTACATTCCAGACAGAAATTCTCATTCTCCAGGTATTCTTTTGCAATGAAACAGTTCTCAAAAGTTCACTCATTTCATCTCCTTCTTTACTATACTGGAGCTGACAGTGTTGAGAGAGATGATCTCACAAGGTTTTTAWTTTATACTTACTTGGACGATGGCAKCACTCAAAAATCTCACAGTCCTATAAATACTAATAGGGACACAGCCCCTTCTTTTTCTGCTACCCAATAATTAAAAGTGAAAGAATTAAGATAAACCAAGCCATTCTCCACACACCTTCCTCAGCTCTGATCTTTCTCTATGCCAGAAATGAGGAAGTGGCTGGGATAGTCATGTCTGCCTTGAACCTCCTTCCTCCTTCTTCAAGGTAGAATAGCAAAATAGACCACCAGACTATTACTGAAGCTATAACAAATATGGACATGTAATGCCTATGACACACAYATATATAAAACTAACAAGACCACATGGATATCACATACTATTACCACCGATATGAAAAGGCTAACCACACTATGCTCCTGAAGTCTATTTTTAAGAGTATCCTATTTCACATGAGTAAAAGGGGCACAGCTGGTCTCCAGAAGTTACCTGCTGTTCTTCGTGTCATACTGCCTCATGTTCTTGATGAAGTGCATCTTCTTCAAACTTTTGTGTCTTGGAGACCCAGAAATGTGCTTGGTTCTGCAATTATTAAAAAAAAATGCCCACACTTAAGTGCTCCAAAAAAAGTCWTGCCAATTTTATGATCAGATGGCAGCAAGAGCATGCAGGACCTCAGATATTGGCGTGGARGAGGGTGGAGGGAAGAGAGGACTGCATGCAACGAGTTGAGATTAATGCTGCTTTTGAAAAAAGTACCTTCGTACACTGGCATATTCCACTATGTCTTCTAAAAAGTCTAGAGAGCAGCGCTGGGAGATAAAACGCCTTCTGTAAAATGTACAACACCACGAAGAGTGAACAATATTAGTTCATGGCCTCTGAACTTAGGAACTGCAACAGATCTATGAGTTCATACTGACAAAACGCAGTATTTTTCTTTTCTTTTCTTTTTTTTTTTTCCTGGAACAGCGCTTAACTAAAGAGTTTCAGATCTCTAAAAGGCCAAGAACTTTCCCCACCCCCCCAATTCCAGGACCTTTATAGCCATTTACTTCCTTTGAATGATGTATTTATACCAATTTAATTACAAGAGCATTCACTATCTTYACCACATAGGAACACTTGCCTACAAGTTATACACCTAAAAAGCTTCCAAATACTTGTTCAAAATCTTACAAGAAATATTAGAAAAAGCCCCCCACACTAAGGCAAGGGCATAAATAATTTTTAAATCAGTCTAATGATATATACAGATATAGCTGTATGATAATGAAACATCTATATTTGTATTTTTCCTTCATGCAGGACACTATTTTCCAGCGCTGGGAGTCAATAGTCTAAAAGTCTATGATATTAACTCAGTAAAATTGACAGATCTCTCAGTAAAACAATAGAGGGGGCTATTAGAGGAAGCAAGGAGTATTCACTGTCCATCTGAAATCCCAGAATGGAAGATGCAAAGAGAAGARCAGAAGGAATTATGTGAGTTACTGTAACAGTAATGGGGCATTACATTTAGGCAGAAAAATGGGCCTTGCTGAAGTAAAATATATTAACATCGCCAAAGTCAGTTCATTCTTTGTTGGTTGATATTTACAAATTAATTGCGAAATCCTACGGCTGCAGTCCGCATAGGAACAACGCATTCAGACTCAACTGCCACCAACAAAATACTGAGCTTATATTCTATATTTTCTGCATTGTTTAAGCATATATTATGCTATATTTTTAGCACARGTCACATGCACTGAAGTCCAAATTTTTCTTAAAAGTTTACATAGTAACTCAACAGATTGACTATGCTGCTGTGGAAGTCGATTTAAGAGAAGCTTACTAGACAAAGTTGCAGGCCTCTCTGGTTTAAAGGCTTAAGAAGAGCCACTTCTGGGGRCAAAAAAAATCTTTAAGCTCCACATATTGCATCCCTAGAAAAACAATAAATACTTTGAGAAATTGCTGCTATTCATTGTAAGTTACAAATCTGTGATGCAAGAGGCAGCAGTCATAGACCCTCGCAGCACTCACTTGCCCAGGCTACGTGGCTGCACACTGCCCTTGGGGATGCTCCGGGGTCTCACAGAGCGGCTTTGGGAGCACTTGTACACGAGGCCAGGTTCTCCGGTGTAGAAGTTAACATCCAACGCTAGACTATAAGCACACTACCTTGTGTGGGTGTAGGGAAATAAGAGCTCAGGATAAATGAGATTTATTACTAATTAACAGTTATGGAAGAGTCTTACTCAGGAAAGGCATTTATAGCTTCAGTTGAATCAAGTTAAATATAAAAAAAAGCTATTTGGGATTAAGTCTGGTGGTGAAGTCCAGCATGTCAAGATTTCGAAATAGCTTAACAATCTGCTAATCCTAGTTACTGTGTGTTCAGCCTCATCAGCTTGAGCTGGATAAGAAATACAAGCACACTATTTTGTTGCTGCAGAAGGACATACACTAGAGTACTGGGCATGAACAAAAACTGGCTGTTTTGTCTTAAGCCTGGTGCTGAGGAATGCACGTACACACTTGCTCGAGCGACARAGCAGGTGCTTGCTCCTCTTTTCCTCCTTCTTGCAAGTTATTTCCTCTTCTGAATTACTCAGCAGTTACTGCCAGAGATGCCTGCCAGAAGCTGTGCCAGTGAGACGTGGCAGTTACACTTTGCACATCATAACTACCATGCAGAGTCACCAATACACAGAACTTTCTAAGCAAATACAAATTTCCATGACAAGCAGATTATTTGCAACAGGGGTATTTGCTCCTTTRTTTAAAGCTATACCAGTTCCTTTCGAGCTTAAGAAGCAGGAAAAACTACCACTTCAGAAAAGGTGATGCTCTGGTATTTTTCCTTATACATTGATTTAAGTATTATTTAAAAATGCTGATCCATTGGGAAACTTCTGCAGTGAGGTTTCTAATGTTATTCCTGGAGTTGTACAGGTCAACATTTATCAAGAGGTTTTCCAAAAAGGCACTTCAATCTCAAAGTACTGCTAAAACTAAATTAATTCCTCATCATACATTCAAAAGAATGTAGATTACTATTTCCCCTGTATCTTCAAGCACATACCGAGAACAAATCCCAAACTAAACAAATGAATGYTTTTCTTCCCAAAGTTGGCTTATAATTTTCTTAGCGTCCTTTTAAAAGAGAATTTGTATCAACTTACACCTCCATATAAAGCTTTATTTTTCCCTTGAAATAAATCTGCTGTTGCTTTCAGTTTCTCAACAGTACTGCTCGGACATTCTTAATGGTGGTGGGGAACAAAAAAACTAAAACCCCGAAACGCCTACAACTCAAACAAGTAGGAGGCTGAAAAATTAGYGTGCCTTTCTGTAAACACAGGAGAGGTAAGCCCTTCCCGTGAACTAACACTTGTATTATTGCTAGCGATTGCCTCCTACAAACCAGCAGCTATCGAAGGAGCCAATAAAGAACATTCGTGGCACGCCTACTAGATTGCCTTCAACGCCCTTCACCAACACTTCAGTCTYCAAATATTTTTTTTGTTCTTTTTTAGCAAGAATGGAATGAGAAAGTTCAACAATTTCAAATCCATGTGGTTTTCAACTCTAATTTGGCGTCTGACCTGCAATGAAAGAAACAATTTCATGAAATACGGAGCCCAATCTCACAGCTACTCGCCTGAACACAGTTATCGATCCTTCCCTAGTCTTCCTCCCTCAGTGGGGAAGTCCTGGCTGGATGCAGACTCAAAGAAACCATGTGTGGGTGAGCAAAGGAAAAACAAAGCTAAAGCCAGCAACAAGAGGGATGCATGCGGTTCTGGAAGAGGGTGCCAGTGTAACCAGCTGGCCCGATTCAGAGAGCCACAGCTGCCATCCTGGTGGAGATGGTCGGGAACGCTATTTGTTCTGAACACCTTCTACAAGAACAACCTGTTGTTCTGTAAGTGCCTATCTAAGTAAAAAGCTGCTGCAAGGAAAGGAAGAGCCTGCCCATTCGCTTCAAACCACAATGACTCATCCCCACGGTGACAACAGGAAGTGTCGTTTTTAGCTATGTTTATAGCCAGTATTTTTTTGTCCTTAAATGAAGTTGTCACCTTGGAGAAATTCAAGGTGTTGGGCAGGACGTGCTCCTCAAATCTCTAGATAAGGTACACACAGAGGTCTCAAATCCAGTTAAGAGCTGGTACCTAAATAGCATATTTGCTCRAGTAAACATTTTACAGCGACACCTTTCTGTCGCCGTGAAAAGCTGTTGGTCTCAATTGCATTAGTCAGCAGAACTTCTTTATTAGGCGGTGCCTTTTTGGAGTATATTGCAAACTAATGCTTTCCAAAGCCTCTGAGCTTATTTTGCAAACAGTTTGCTATAGATTTAGAGCTTTTTTCATACAGTCAATTCACACTTCAACAACAGGGAACACAGGATCACTTTAGCAGCTGCTGGCTTCTGCCCGATGAAAAAAAAAAAAAAAGAAAAATGTTGAGTCACATACCCTGAGCTAAGCAGATTCATCTAGGATAACATTCCTTGCCTGTGGTCTGATTGAATTCCMGTGGTCTGATCCACTGGAATTCAAAGGATTATAATTAGTTTCTAAAGTGCATTTGTTGCCAAATGTCACCTAAATACCGAAACATAATACCAAAAAATCTATACACGTCCTGTAAGTTACCTTACAAACACTTTTACTGACACACTACTTGGCAATTGACAGTTAAAGTACCCAATATTAAAGTTGCAATGAGTTCAGGTTATAACTTCAATTGTATCCTGAAGATAGCTCAGACACATCCACTGGCCAATACCACCTGAAGTTCATGGCTGTAAGCAAGCAACCACTTGAGCACAGCTATTTCCTGATAAGCTGCAGAGGGTCTTTGCTTGTCTGTTTGGATTTTTTTGGTCAASAGATCACTTTTGAGACTTACCCTCTTATTTTAGGAGCCAGTAGAACAGGACATTCCCAGAACCACCACATTAAAAAGAGCACACACATTTATAACATAATAATTCATCACATTTATACAACCAGCACCTCTAGGGGACCCACCAGAAGACAATCCCAGGCAACATGTGCCCAGAGATAAGAGGTTATCAAGCAGAGGAATTCTGGATTAAGCCTCTGCTTCTTATCACCACATGGACACACACAATCCAACAGAGCTGCCTGACATGGGATGAGCTAAACATGAACATAAAGAACCCCTTAAATTCAAAATTCTATTTTCACCTCTCCCTCAGYGGAGCAGTAGCCAACCCATATATTCATCCTTTTGGATAGAATTCCCRGCAAAGAGCCCCAACTGCCAGTACTCCTAGCTTCAGAGCTCTGTCTCCTTCCAGTTCTGACAGCACCCTACCAAGTGCAGACAGAGAAATACATGGCACAGGGCAAACAACCATGGCCAAGCAGCACACAGGCTTCCTGGCCCAGAGGTTTACATAGCTCTAAAGTGTCCCAACCGAACAGGATACAGCTAAGAGCAACCTATGTATAGCACCAGTAATCCTCAAATGTCCCGACTTGCAAACTGAAAGGAAAAAGCTGTTTAAGTCACAGCAGATTAAAGAACAAGCAGTGACCTTTCAAATGCCCTTCCAGGAGTATTTTGCCTCCCTCACAACAGGCTGATCTACAGGTACCCCAAAGGACAAGGGTAAAGCTGGAGGAACTTGCTGTAATTAGCCAGGTCATAKTATTTGCTGAAGACTGGTCATCTCTAAGCAAATGCAAGAGACACTAATCCTTCCTGTACTATCAGACATCACTTAAGGCACAAGCAAGCCTCTTCTCCGGCTCTTCTTGGGCCATACCCCCCGCTGAGTGACAGTGTCAGTCCTCTGCACCTTCTGGCCACCTGTTCTACAACCACAGAACCTGCTGCTGTATGCAGGCTCCACTTCCAAGTCTTTTCTGTGTAACAGTTGAAAGCAGTAGTCCTCATGAATCTCATTTTAACTAATATTTCCCCAGCCTCTCAAAATGTATTTTCATATCAATCTATTTCCTCCAGAGGCTTTCCAGCCTTAATATCCATCCATTATTTCCACTGGAGGTAAAAATGCGTAGTCTCGTCTTAGAATTGTAGTGGTTGATGATCTCACTTAAGCCAGTAAGTGTAGCTACTATTTCACCTTCTTGAAATTTCTTTGTTTAGCCCCTCTGGTTTCTGTATTTCTGTCAAAGCAAGTGAACTGACTTCAAAAGGTTTCTTCCCTTCTTAGGAAGGGATTAAGTTAGAAGTTTCTAAAAATCTTAATAGGATTTCACTCCCATCCAAATTACCCCCCCACACACACCTTTCTCATGCGAGCAGGTTTGCAGTCTGAGCCAACCAGACAGCCAAAGGGTCAATGCAGTCAGCGCTCAGTTATTTTCACCTACAAGTATATCACTCAGCCATATGCATCTGGGCTTTGTCTTCTGTCACAACTTTTCATCATGATTAGTTCCATGGCAGTGTACAACAGCAGAGGAGAAACTCTGTGTTCTTGTTTCACACCATTATTGCAGCTCTGGACRTATTTCACTTCAAACGCAGTAGCTTTCTGTTAACCTTTACAGAATCCCATTAAAAGTAATGAAAATGTTGCCAGTGATGCTTCAGGGCATAGAAGTATGGAAGAGACACGCGATGAGCCTGGAGAACTCATTACCAGCCTCAGCTTCTCTTCAAGCTGGGTAAGCTACTGGGGTCATTGCAGCCCATCAGAGAAAGGACTGCAACACCTGCTTAGGTACCAAGTTGCTCATATCACCCAAGCTTCCTCCTGCACTGTATTTATGAGGAAGTTTAATGACCTCATCATTAGCTACACTGAATGACACCATCAAGAGATCAGGTCCTGTTCATAATTTGCTGGCTGAAAACAGATTTCCATTTCTGAACTTTAAATCAATCATTCAGCTTTTCTCTACCATGAGGGATAAACAATGAGGGATATGATTACTGCTGAGTGCAGGCTTTGGAAAATGGTCACGGGGAAGCTACTGGAGAATACYGGATATTAGCAGAGGTTTATGCACACTAGCAGCTACAYGAAACCTGATACAACAATTCACTAMATAAATTGAATCAACAACTATCCTAGGATTATTGCTAGTTACACATAACTTCTACAGGGAGCTCTATAGACAGAGAAAGGAAAAGTAGAAGACAAACCAGAGGATCACAGAAAGATGACAATAGCTTGCACCCAACCTATATTTTTGCTCCAAAATATCTGGGCTCCTTTCGTATCATAACACCACAAAGCAGTGGAACRTAATTTACTTAGATCACAGGAGTTTGCTTTTGTGGAGAAGACTGCTTTCAGGTTTGCCGCTGGCATAGCATGTTCRCCGCTGGACTCCTGTCCCCAAATCCCTGCAGGAGCAGAGAGCAGGAAATCAGGCCCAGTGAGACAAGTGTTCAAAGATGCTACAAAAATTAGACAGTAACATGACTTGAGATCTCCTCCAGTCAAATGCATAGGCACTACTGATTTATTTCAGATGGAGTCACATCCATCGCTCTTCCGCTGGAGAGAAGGACGCCACGATGCATGCACACGCATGCATGCACACCCCCAGGCACTCGGCTAAAATTAGCAGCAAGGCTTATAGTCTCTGTTGCTCTTTAGCAATACAGACTGCTAATAGGTGGAAAAAATGGATGAGGTCAAGGATTTTTAATTACGGTGCAAAATTGGGGGCCAATACAATTTGGTTTCCCATTTCTTACTTGCAAGAGGTTTATTTTAATATGGATGTCCCTTAATAAGTTTTTTTTTAAAAAAAAACATGCCTCAGTATAAACACAGTTGTCAAGAGACTGAATTATTAATATAGCAAGGGCAAAAAACATGTATTGGTTTGTGGAAGCACCAGGTTAGGAACAACCACAAAAGGAAATCTGCACATGAAATCAGACCCCTATTTGTTTACAGTWGGAAGATATACTTGACAAGTTTGTTTTATCAAGGCTAACTTTAAAGAATTAAGCTGTATAATTATCCTTCCTTGCACGTAAGCCAAGGAAGCATGCAGATACGAAYTGTGCTTCAATCAGACTGGGCAAGAATACTAGCATTGGAGATTTAAAAAGTTTAATTTTTCTTAGCTGCTGTTATTTAGGCAGACTGGGAGACATTTACTGTCTTCAGGCTTTCATTTAAGGAGAATCCCTATTTTTAAGGAGAATCTGTATTTTTATACCAATGTCCCATGCCTTACCACCCTCCATGTTTAAATTAATGAGCTTCCTGCTCCTCAAAAGCAGATCAAGTACAGATCGCCAGAAGCTGCAATTTTTTGGCAATTAAGGCCCAAAAAAGTCAGAAACCATATTCATACTGAATCCCATTCAAAAGTTTCTGTCATAATCAAGTGTTCAGTGCAACAAATCGCTTCAGTGAAGAACCTATGCCATCAAGTGCTGAGGACTGAGTAAGACCTTTTCATGGATAGACATTTTTAAACTTGACATCTGCTGTGGAGCTGCAGTAGAGGAGAAGACACCCTGCATAGGTGACAGTATGGCTACYGCTCAGCTCTAAAGCACCCCTTCCTTCCAAGGTGAGCTGTTTGCTGCTTTATGGCAACGCTGCTGGATGCACAAACATGCAGCACGTGGGCCAGCACACAGAGCTCTTGCAGTGTAATTTGCACTGCAAGCCACTGCCCCACCAGTTCATTCTGACACTTGTTTAAAATGCCGGCGTGCCAGAGAATAAATGCAAGAGTCACACAGGGGGCCTAGTTTCTTTCTCCAAGAATCTTCATTTTCAAGGGGAAATCCAAACCCATTATCTAAATTAACAAGGAAAGTCATTTTTTGTTTCAGAGCAGGTCTCTGTCAGACCCCACAGGATTAGAGAGGAGGCCCAGTTCCTTGACCTCTCTTCTTATTCAAGGTTTGTTTACAAAATCGAAGGGGTGCAAGAGACTTTCCTGCATCAGAGCTGGTCCAAAACAGCCTAGAAAAAAACTGAACATTCCTCAAAAGAAAGTAAAGACGCTTGCAAGAAAAAAAAATGTATCATGCAGCATACACAACAAGTGAGAAGGAACATAAACAAACAGAAATGAAGGATAGATCAAATTAAGTTGGAGGCAAGTGAAACGCTCACTAAGCCTGAAAGTCTCTAAATACTAACGAGAAAAGAAAATACTGTAGATACTCATCACAGCGTCTGCTCCTTTATTGCTGATTCACAGCCAYATATGATTAAGAACCTAATGCTACTAAGAAACAAGCTTTGCATTCATTGCATTTCATATATCACATTGTTTTGGTGCTAAGAGTGTTTAGACAATCCAAGGATTAAATAATGCCTTCCAGTTAAGTATTATGAAAACCATATGTTGCAAGAGAACCATGAAGCCAGATGTGAGATTTGCCTTGCCCAAAGCCCACTTCTAAAACACATCTAAACCCTGCTCCTAAAATCCCAGCTGCTTCCCACAAAGTGAGCTGTATGTGCTGGCCAGGATACAAGATCTTGTTATGTGCCCTACTAAAATACAAGCATCTAGCACAACAAAACTTTTAATAATAATAATAATAAAAAAGGAAACCTTTTACTTGGAGGAAGATGAAAGAATTCAAAACAGGTGACAAGAGGAAATCTCCAAGAAAGTTTAGGGAGGTCTTCTGTTGGTTTTATGCATGCTTGGTCCTTCCCACAACCTCTGTCATCTCCTATAACCCACAATCAAGAGGTTGTAGCTCAGCAAGGCAAAACATATGCTTACACTGCAGTGACCACAACAGAGCAAATGCAAGCCTGTCTGTACTGTAGACCAAGAAGCTTTGACTGGCAGTTCTGTCCGTGCTGTTCCCCGAGACTGTGTGGCTAGCTAGCAAGTYGAACAGCTGTCCAGCTCCTGCAAGCCATGCTGAGCTCTGGTACCTCCATGATACGCAAGAAGTGGCACAAGAAGTGCTCCCTGAAGAAGCTCGCAGCATACGATACAGGTTTTCAGCACTTGGAAGGGAAGGGCTACCACGATCACAGCAGGTAGCAGGGTTAACCAGTAGCAAGCTTCAAGCTTTTAAAGACTCAGTATTTCTCATGAATCAGTTATATCTCCTGAAATATTCTTGCCTCCCTTGCACTTAAGAGGATAGTAAACGCTCCTCATTTAATGTCTTTTTTTAGAAGTTAGACTAAAACAATTTACAGTAAATCATATACACAGTAACTATAAACCAAAGGTTAGGAATTTAAAAGCTCTGCGTATGAAGAGCTAGCATGACAGACTTTGTGCCTGAGCACCATCAATCTGCAGTCATCTGCTTTATCAACAGTATCTCCTGCTCATTAAAGAATCTAAATTTCATTATGCATGTGTGCACAACAGATTATGCATTTTAAACTCAAACTAYAGAGCCAACATACCTCAGAATAGTCTTCAAAAGAAGGATCACAAACATCTTCAAGCTCACTTAGCCTGACAGCCTCACAGCTTTAACTGTTGATGGTTGTAGGAAAATGGAACCCAGGATAGCTTAAGTTAGTCTTTGAGATTTAATATGACCAAAAGACACATACCACAGGAAAAATTTTTAAAAACAGTTAATAAATAATTTTGTGGGATTCACTTTTCTCCTCCCCACGCCAAAACCACATRCACAGCAGAAGAGCTGGTCTGTAGTTCAAAACTATTCTTTAAAATTGAGAGCAAAGGTATTTCCCTCTGTACTCCATTCCACTGTCAATACGAGTGCAGCAAATGGAGCACCACAGCTAATGATTCTTCTGAACCGGTTTAGTTACTGTGTCAAAAACAAACAGCAGCCCTGACAAAGGAGCTTCAGTGGCAGATAAGGTGAACTAGCTGCCAGGTCAATCGGCAAAGCAGTTGCAAGTTTGAACAATTCAGTTATCTGCAATTATCAAGAAGTACTTTTGGGCTAAGCAGAGTTATGGTAAAGAGCAATGACAATCTAAACATTTACTCAGCACATACACTCATGGCTCTCAGCGTACAGCTGTTGCTCAACATGAGCTTTGTGAAGTTTGAGTGCTAAGACTCAAAGGGAGGCACTTACTCACCAACAGAGATTTGGGGGGAGGACGAGGGAAAAGATAAGTATTTTAGACTATGAACCAAAGCAGCTCTGTTTTAAACCAGCACATTGAGATCCCACAGACTTCACAGCCAAGAATTACATTTGAAAAATACAGTCTAATAAAACTTCTATTACTTTGCCTGACTTGGAGGAAGTCTTATAAAGTAACATTGCAAATAAAATGCTAGAAAATAGCCATGCACTACTACATAAAGCCTTGGAAGTACATTCAAACCCATAGCACAGTAGTATCAGAATAAGGAAAATCTGTTCCCAAAACACTGGGACTTGTTTGCTGGAAGTCTGGGTCAGGGCCCCACCAGTTCCTCCTAGAAGTTAAGCTACTCAGTTATTCATGTTTCATTTGGTAGCGTTTTCCCTCTCAGCTGACAACACTGATTTGAAAAAGCAAGACAACATCATTTCTACTACCATCAGCACCTCCTTCACAAAAGCCCTGCAGGCCAGTAGCAAGGGGAAAGGAAAGGTCAGAACGACAGTCCTCTAGTGCTTCCCCGTTCCCGCAGCCCGTGCTCGTCCCCCCGAAGCACAGCTGTCAGAGGCGTTCGCAAGACCGCTTTGAAAAGCTACAGAATCTGCCTGCAGGTGAGATCAACGGCAAGTACAGTTCACACCGTATGCAGGTTCCCTCTGAACCAGGAGCAAGGCTCCTTTAAAAGCCTCTTGCTCCTTCCAGATGAAGAGGTCTAATAACCTTAATGCTAGAAGTCTCCACGATTGCTTGACCAAGAACCCTTCACAGGAGGGCATGGGATACAAGGACATATATTTTCTGATTTTCATGTTTCCTGCTAGGCTATGAATTACTTATTCTCTTTTTTTGATTATATCTGGCTGGGAGCTTCATATATTAAAGTTACTAATCATAAGCCATAAACATTAACATCGGACCCATGTAATTCACCTGTAGGTGCAAATAYGAGACAAAGCTGTTGAAGCAAACTGTACTTGCTGAGAAGGAGATTCCAGCCTTTGGCTGAGCTTTAAATAAAGCACAGGTTTATAAAGTATTTATTTTCAGGTCTGAGTAGCACCTTGCAATCTACTGTTTGTGTCTGTGAAGTCAAAGCCTCCAGACTCTGCTAAACATTGTTGCTTCCTGAAAAGCACCATATGTGCTCAGGTTATTCCAAATACAGCTTAGAAATTAAAACCAAGACCTTTAAACATTAGATGTCATCCACCTCAACAAAATATGCATATCAGCAGCTAAACTGTCAGCAGGACAGAACAAATACATCAACCATCACAAGCATAAAAGCCTGACCAAGCATTTCTGCCATTTTACACATAGAACAAATTTGATCACAACTGTGTCAGCAATACTGAATCCAATTAACACTTAAAAAGCAGAACTAGTCCAAAGTACTGCTGTCATCAACTGTTGTTTAAACCCTCATCCTTAAAATGATCTAGATCAGCTCAGTCATTTCTGATTCATCGAAAAAAAAAAAAAACAAACCACCACCACCAACAAAAACCCAGCATTCAGCTGAGTCCCCTGACCACCRAACATCAAGGGCAATAAAGCTTCAGTGGCAAATAATTTAGTCGCAGTATTTGCTCTTCGGCCCAGCCAACGCACAGGGAATACAAGGCAAAATAGCTGCTCTGCATTACACCATACTGAAACCTCTGAAGAGCACAACAAGCATTGACATTCAGGGCTGTTGTTCCTATTCTTCATGCTTTCATAACCTGGCTATTTTCAGGGCTCTGTTATTTGTGTTTCCCAAGAAAGCCTGCAGACCCAGCTGTAGAAATTCATTAAAATCTATGAATGCTGATTTGTTCATTATTTGCTGCCTCTCTCCACTGTGTTTTGTTAGGCTTGTTCTCTGAAAGAACAAAAGAAGGGAATAAGATGGAAAAGGAGGAGGGATGACAAGCAGAATAAGAAAGCTGGTATAGCAMAGACTTGTAATTTGAGATCCTGTAAACAGAGCATTCTTTAGAAAAACAAAAATAGAAGGTTAAAGTCATTTTAAGTTTATAATGCTCAGCCAGCAGTGCATCAAAACTAGGCATTTAGATTAAAAAGTACCTTCAAGGGAGCACTATTAACTCACCCCCAGTTCACCACTTAAGTTTCCATCCTGAAGGACCTGACAGCTACACAACAACTCTGAGAATCTCAACACTGTGTCACCTGAGCAGTTTACCTATGCCTCAGACCATACCAGAGATCTTGCCTGCTGCTAATAAACAAATCCCGGCTCCAGCGAGGTGTAGCCGCAGCCTGCCCTGAGCTACACCAGCCAGTCCCATCGGCTTCTTGCAACTTCACAATCAAGTTGAACAAGATGGAGTTTTCTAACAAAACTCTGTACAAAGAAACTGCCAGTTCCRGACAAGTAAAGGGATCTCTACTGATCTGGGCATACGTTGATGCTATGAAATTACAAGTTATAGCACAGGACTTGATCAGCACTGGTTACCCATAGCAGAGGGAATAAATCTGGGAGCGCCTTCTGTCCAAGCCCTGGCACATTCAAGAGAGGCTCCTCTGAGGGCAATTCAAAGCGGCTCTTCATAGTGACTGAAAAAAAAAAGGACTCTAAGGAGAACAGCTGCCTTAAGTGGGCACCAAAGATTAGATGTCCAGAGTAGCAAACAYCACCACCTCCTCCTCTGAAGAGTTCATAAGCCTGTATTTGCACGAGGTAAACAGTTAACCCATGTGGTGAGTGGCAACATACTTTACAGTAAGAAGGTATCTAAATTCCAGAGTCCCAATAAAAGGAAAGCCATTTGGGTTTGTTTGTTGGTACAAGGATGGCAGAAAGATATGCAGCTTTTTAGGTGCTTTCTGAATCTTACTTTGCAAATACTACACCATGCAGAAAGAAATACACTGTAACAGTAACTATCCTGCATGATGGAAACACATCTGACAGAATCCCTCCGCATATCTGTGACGAAAGGAGATGCTGGCATTTTGCAGGGACTGAGGGCTGCTGTCCACTTTGGGATGGATCATGGAACCAAATGGAGAAAATAAAGTGTTCTGAAAGCCTTCCCATCAGTTAAAATAGTCATTCCAAAGGCTGGTCCATCTCTTCCACTCTGGCACCCAAGACTGGCAGTAAATATTTTGGGAGAGTTTTTTAATACATTTCTACAGGCAGTGTAAAACTGTCCTTTTACCAGACTGTCCTCTTACTGTGTCAGTAAGACACAGGTTCATATTTAATATTTGAGAGAACTGTCATCCATTAATTGGCCCAGTCCCTTTATCAAGCCATTTACACTTTTTGGGCTCCTGCAGCAATGAATCTGACGATTCAATCATGGATATATTTAAAAAAAAAAAGAAATAGCAGCTCTTCCGCCTGACAATTGCCATGAGTTCTCCCTGCAACATTTCAAGACAAAAAAAAAAAAAAACAAAACAAAACAAAAAAAAAACTTTCACGGCAGATCACCTTCGTTAGAGGTGAGTAAAATGATTACGGCAATGCCATGTATCCTTTCAGCCCTCTGTTTTCCAAGCTGAAGAAAATCAGTTTTGTCATTACTCAGGCAGAAACTCTTTTATTCCTCTGAATATCCTCCTCACACTTCTTTCTACCATTTAGTCCTGATTCAACTTTCTTTTCAGAAGGACTGATTAAATTATAGTGAACAATATCTAAAATTAGATGCCAAGGGAAGAGGCAGGAAGGACATCAAACAAATGAAAAATCCAAGAAATATATATTTAATAACTTTCAGTTTGTGTCCTATTGACCTGGGCTGGAAAGAGGAAGGATGAATAAATTACACAAACTCCAGATGTACAAAATTCAGTATGCCTGTGAACAGAACATTCTGTGTGCCACATGCATACTTCTATCGCTCCTGATGCAAAACTTGCTCTGAAAAGCGTGATATGCAACATTAAAACAATAGTGCAAACGGCACAGCCCCATGTACACCAAAAAGGCTTTTGAGGACCACCACACGAGTAGTATGAAGAAGCTGTGTCATAGCAACACTGTTACTTCAGGCTTTACTGCACAAACTGTATCTAACAGTGTAATCAGTGCATACAGAGCACTGAAGTAGCAGGCCTAGTTTCAATTTCTTCAAGAAGTGGGGAAAGAAGATCCTTTCCATTATGAAAGGGAAAGCAATAGGTGGCACATGACAATCAAGAAGAAACCAGCTTGGCAGGGGCAACTCATAAAAATATTCTTACTCACAAATAGCCGCTTTCCTCTAAAATTCACTGGAACAGTTTATTGATGATCAACAGGCCACATCCATTACATGGACATGCAATGAAAGGGAACGCTAATCAACTGTCTTAGCAAAGCTCCCCATCTTTAAAGCAAAGACATCATTTCCATTTCTGTTAAAAAACAAAGCTCTGGAAGCCACTAAAAAGAACACAGAGACTTGGATGTGTTTTGCTTATACATATGCTCAGAGGGCCAGCTTACTTTGCAAAGCTATTTCTGCAAGGAAAATGCCTGACAAGAGTTGCTTTAGAACTTAAATCCCAAAGATCTGAACAAGATCTTGCCTTTCAGCAGATTAGAAACCTCACACTTTCAGGCTGATAAAAGTCTCCTGGCTTTAAAACAACAATTTCCCTCTGAAGGCCAGAACATCCTTCTCTGAAGTTGATTCAGAAACTTTCAAGCACGCGAGCATGTATTAATATTCCTCTCAGAGCTACTGTGTAAACAAGCAGTAGAAATTAGGGGAAAGTACTACACTCGGTAGCAGTCAGATTACACAGAGTAAGAGCTTACCTAACAACGCCTCTCTTAGCTTCATCCGCAAACAGAAAATTTCAAAGATCAGGCTTTGAAAAAGCACAAAGCATGAGGCATTCATACACCGCAGAATCCCAGCTGCAGACTAAGCTGTGGAAATATTCTGCAACCTCCGCCCCCCTCCACCAGACACCTGCACAACTTTGGGCAGCTGAAGGCAGGAGGAAAGTAGCGCTGCAAGAAGCCCCCTTCCAGCATCAGCGCACTCGGCGAAAGGGCAGGGCAGAGGCGGGGATGCAAGCRAAGGCAGCCGCGGCGGCTCACGGCGCCGAGCTTCCGCGGCGACAAAACACGCGGGGCGGCCGCGGGCAGGTGCTTCCCCGGCCGGCGGCTCCGCGGGGGGCGGCGGAAGAAGCCGGCGGCGGGAGGGAGCCCCCGTCTCCCACGGCCGGCCGCCCCCGGGGCGGCGGTTTCCCATGCGCGGGGCCCCCGGGCCCTGGGAAAGTCCGGCTCTTCCCAGGGCTGCGGCGCTTCCCACGCCCCGCCGCGGCGGGGGGACCGCGGGTCA
>NW_028186534.1:11138847-11163916 GCF_003343005.1 Rhea americana
CAGGCACCGGCAGCCCTGTGCTCCCAAGGTCTCCTGGCCTTCCTGGAAGCAGGGCAGACACGTCTGCTAAAATGACCAGCACGCCTTGGTGCACGTCAGACAGTTCCCATAAAAGCCGATAAGGGCAGTTATTCTTATCCCAGTCTAGCCGACTGGGACCCGGCCCCCCGCTGCGCCCCCGGGCTGCTCCGGTTGCGCGGTGGGGCTGGGTTTGGACACCAGCCTGCCAGCCCCGGGCGTGCGGGTACCTGTGGGCCGCGCTGAGACGCACCCGAAGCACCAAAACCGGCGCGGAGCGAGAAATCTCTGTGCGTCCTGGTCGCTGAGGGAAAGCAGACAGAGCACAGGGCTAAGCGTGGGCTGTATATGGAAAAGGCGGGCTCGGAGASGGCTCGGTAGGGATCTGGGAGAACGTAAACTTGGGATTATCTCCACGAAGTGACTCAAGGCGTATCTACACAGCATGCCGCCTCTCAGCCTCCGATGTTTACACTGCACAGTATAAACATGCCCCTCGGGTAGCAGAGCCGACGTCTCCCACATCCCGGGGCGACGCTCTGACCGCTGGCCACATCAGAAAACGACGCTGTCTCTCCGCTGCGCTCGGAGGACGTGGAGAGCATCCGTGTGGCTGCGCCTCGTGCGGGAGGTCGGAGAGCTTTGCTAGGAGCGAAGAAGCCTCCGGCGCGCGGAGCATCAGGCTGCGGGTGCCGTGTGCCCGAGCGACGGGAAACTCACGGCTGCTGTGCTCCCTGGAAACAAAAATGGGCCCTGTGCAACAGCATTTGTAGTATTTAATAATAATAATAATAGTAAAAGGATAGGAAACATAAGACAATGTTTTCTATAGGATTTAATTTAAAAAGGTATTAAAACAATATAGTGCAGTATAAATCCTCCCCTTAAAATCCTAAGAACATCATTGGTATATTGTGATATTCAGTATAGGTCAGATTTAGAGCCTAAATTATTCRGCAGAATCATCTCATACTATACCTGCAGAAAAAAAAAATAATAATTTGAGATAAAAAAAGAATTAAAAGCTTTCTTGCTGGCAAGCTCGTCACAGAATCCATGGGATAAATGTACATGGAAACTTAGTAAGGCTTTCTCCAGACAGTTCTCCATAACCCAAGATTTGAATTAAAAAATAAATGGTACTTTTTCATTCTTTCCTTGTAAAAACAGCTGTAGGATGTAAATTGTCCCACTGAGTCAGCACAGGATGAAACAGAGAGAAGCCAACCTCCATAGCTGTCTTAGTGGGTTGCTAACTTCAAAGCTGAATTCGGAGGTTTGAATGTTTCTGCTGTTAACGCTTTAATGCTGGGGAGCTTTCATCTACATCTGATAAGCAAACTAGTTCACAGTGAATGAATATAGCAGGCATATTGCTATGTTTAAAGGAATCTACTACCAAGACAGATGGGCATAACGTCAGCAGCATTTCCACAAATCACAGTAACGGGGTACAACTAGAGCAACCTTCTCTCCCTGACCTTTTTGGGCTCTGAGGGAATCACCATAGTGTGGGGGAAAAGGGAGATGGAGCTCTGTTGGGACTGAATATGCTAGTAACTCATATGCTAGTAACAATGAGGTTATTTTGCCAAAAGGCTTACTTGTCACAGTGTTGCTGTAGCTTCAAGTTCAGGACTGAGGCATGCTTGAATTTTAACTGCTGCAAACCCTCCAAGATAAATATTAAAGCAGGCAGTTTTGCACTTGCAGCASCATTATGGCACAAATGTAAAACATTGCTTTGAATATCTAATCCCTAATCCTCTCCTTTTGCTCCTGGACTAAAAGCTCTACCTTTATAGGAGGCATTTTTGAGCAGTCAAAGCATTGCTGGAGTAAGGAGCTGCTACAGATGAGGCCAAACCTGCAAGTCTTTATTCCAACGTGATGAGGGGAATATAGTTACCAAAATCACTGTGAGTTTTCCTCATTCAAGAACCACAGGATTTGGTCTAAGCATCTGATATGAGACAGCATTTAAACTACCTATGTGGGTTGGGTGTTATAATTTTGCAAAATCAAGGCCCAAAACCAAGCAAAGATAAACAGGTCATGAATATATTTAGGCTGGGAATCAGAGAAACAGTGTTCCAGTTGGAGGAACTGCTAGTATTAAAATGAAGTGTGAGAAATTTCTGCACAATTTTTTCCAGTTGAAGTGTAGTGTGGACCTGGTGATCCAACAGGCCTTTTCTAGTCCAGCATTGTTATATATATCACACTCAGGTGTCTCTTCTTGCCAGCTCCTCTCTTCTTTTGCCATCTGTCTCGGAAAACGGGAAATGGAGAGAAAAACGCTGCTTTTGTCCCAAAGCCCAAACACATTGGAGCTTGGACTTGAAATACTTCTCTTAGCAGTTGTGGAAATATCCTCCGGTTTCCTGCGGGTATAGCAGCACTCCTTGCATCCATAAAGCTCAGCCACCAGCACTGCTGTCACTGGAGCCTGCAGAGCAGTCCCACCTGAAGATGTTAGAACAGGTGACAGAGTCTCCCAGCTTTTCCACTCACACCAAACCCATGTCTCAGAGATACATCACATATGAAAATCTCAGTTTCTGGAAGCTCTCTGTGCTTCTTGAAACAAWTTTTCTCTTTAAATCTGCATGCCCAGCATGACCATCATACTTCGGAGTTTTTAATATGACTACAGTTAGTTCCAGTTGCGAATCCTGTTTTCTCTTGACACCTATTGGAGCAGAATGGACATTTCCCCTGGATTCCTGATGTATGTTCATTCATCTGTGCTGAGTTATATAATCYTCTTCTGTCACTGTAGATTTCCAGTTAAAGCAAAATAACATGCTGAGCCCTGGGAGGAAAACATTACCAACAGAACTCTGTGCTGACTACTATGTGCCTTGGAAAATGACTCAGGCATTCCTGCATGACATTAAGTATTTTAAAAAATACAGGGCTGATTGATTTAATTGTATAGCTCTACACTAGGGAGGGCTGTGTGCTCACTTCATGAAAAACGTATGTGATGTTTACATGAGGATTTGTGAATGAATGACTTAAACTACCTCTCCTGAACCACATGGCACAGAGGCTGCAGTACACGGCATTACTATAAACCAGTAATGTGCACGAGATGATCTTGTAAGAGTGTTTCCTGAAGAAGTCCCACAGGGTGATCAGCACATATTAGCAGGTTTGGTAAGAGTAGGATATGCAGGACAGCCCTGCTAGAGCTGGGAATTCTGGAAGGGTGGATGACAGTGTTCAAGGGAGAGTGCCAACTGTGACACCCAAATTTTTTGTGAGCCAATTTTTTTGGCTCAAAAATTCCCACAAGAAACTTTGCACCAGATAAAGAACAACATCACAGGAACTCCCAAATTCTCTTCCCTCCAAGAACCATCACTGTATGCTGCACTCAACCACTAGACTGCTAAACCTATCYATTATCTCACAGTCCATCTATAATCCTTTCAAAGGTTTATGAACTTGGCCTTGTGCTTTGTTATGAACACACCTAAGTGCTCCCTACCAAATGTCCCTCAGCCCCCTCTGATCTCCTAACTGCGTACTGCAGAACTGCATGTAAAGGCTGTGTAGATGTGTCACCGTCCTCTTCACACACACAAGGTGCATCTGCCCTTGGGAAGAACCTACACAAAATGTCCTTCCTACTTAAATCCCTCAAATGGGACTTAAGCAAGACTTCAGTAATGCCTGGAATGAGCTTTTCTACAGTGAATCGATGAGTGAAGCTATGTTTCCAAATCTGTCACTATAAATGGGCAATACTTACTGATCAGATATCATTTAAACTCATTTGACTCATCAGATCTCTTCTCTCACCACAGAGTGTGGTGATCAGCCTCATGAAAAGGGCATGGATTGAGACACTAGGGGAACGTAAGAGCTTTGTTAAACATTTGATGTTATAGAAAGCTTCCCAGGGTAGAGCAGTAATTCCTTTAAATTAACACTAAAATTTCAACACTGAGAAGGTTAAAATCATATGGCTAGATTAGCAATCTTATAAACATATTATCTTTGCAGTATGTACAGCTACAGAGGGAATAACACTGCAGAAGACGGTAAGGGAAGGAGGAGAATCTGATACGCACTTCTCTATTTCTGCTGCTCTAGTTCCTGCCTTTCAGTCAGCTGGGTCACCAACACAGCTCCCTTTTACTTCTAGTTAGTTTGACTTCTTGGTTTCCTGCTACAGCACAGCAACATCTCAGTTACAAGTGCAATAGAGGAACCTTTGTGTGGTGGCAATCTTTTTTTTCCCAGGATGRGGATTTATATCAATGTCTGAATTTGCACAAATTTATCTCTTACAAAATTTTACAGATAAAGTCTAGTAACTGGAAACGGTTTACTGCTGAGAGTAGTGGGAGTCTCATGCACAGYAGAGACAAAGGGTATTTGTATACATTCCCAAGGTTTGCAGTCTGAGAGCAATGATATGTTCTGTAAGAATGATTCAACATATATAGATCAGTAAGTAAAGACTCAGGATGGTCTGTTATTGGGATTGTTTTGCATAACAGTGCCGGAGCCAGCCATTGCTATTTTTGATGGAATAAATGTGAGCAGGCCCCTAAATATTTGCACARTTGCTCTTCCCAATTTGTGGAATTTCAGATCCAGTCCCTGGGCTGATAGAAACCAAGCTGTGTTCTGAACCAGTTCYTCTGGGAAACCAGTTCATCATCCCAGTCATTCTACTTACATTTCTTTACTGATGACATCAGAGCTATAATTTGTTTAAACAAAATAAACAAGAGCTGCCAGCCTTCCAGAAGGACCGATCCGTTCATGGGACAGCTTCTATTCAGCTTTAGTGCTCTATAGACTTACATATTATACTGAGGGTGATTTTAGTGGCTTTGAGGGGAAGAGCACTGTGTAAAAGTCTTCCTTGTGCTGAACAGAAATATAGACAAAAAAACTGCATATGGAAAACCTTTGTGAAACCTCTGTGAAGCTTAACAGCTCCTTGCATATCTCAGATTATTTCCTTACAGCAAAACCGTTCTAATCTCAGGCTGTTTGTGCAAGTAATTTCGCCAAATCAATATGGGCACTTACATGTCAAGAGTTACGTTAACAAGATGTTGTCGGGCATAATTACAAGAACTAAAGGACTTCAACAATTATCCACCTTTCTGCAGCTAATGGAGAGCATGAGGGGAGCAGTAACATCATGCTATGGGCTGGATATGAGCAGAGTTTATGGGGCTGGATAAAGTGCAGCGTATAAACTTTTTTTCATTTCAGCAGCTTATTCGGAGGAGCACTTTGCTCAGATCTTACAAAACTATTTTCTGTTTTTATAGTTATGGGATTGTTCTAACTGTGAAATACGTGTCCCTACGAGGCCCCTCAAACACATACTGCACGGAGATAATGGGGCATTGGCTGACGATGCCTGTTGGAACAAAGCAAGAAGCAACATGAAAGCTAATAAAAGAAAAACCCAATAAATGAAGGTGAATTTTGTGGTAGTCTTGTGCAATAAAGAGGAAAAAAAATCTCTTAGTGAAAAAAAAAAGAAACTGAAGACTTTGTTATTGTTGGCAGGAGTTCTGCACATTTTGCTTATCAAGAGATCAYTGTAGGGAGGGGATTATTTTATAGTTGCATAAAAGTTCCATCCCTCCTTAAATTCTTCTGGTCTCAGGCTGTCTCCCTGCAGTCTGAGGGGCCTCTCTACAGGATTATATTTGCATTTTCTTCTCTTGATTGAATCTTTTTAAAAGACAGACTTACTCAGTCCACCACGCACGTTCATCGCTGCTCTGGGTTATTACTGCCCCCTGCAAGTCAGTCCGAGCAAGTGATAGATGTAGTGCTGCCTGCCCAGGACCAAAAGGGGAAGGAATCCGAGTTGTGGCCCAGGTCCAGCTTCCAGGGCTGTGATCGGATGAGCGTTCTGAGCCGCAATGAATCAGCACGGCAACCGTCCCTTCGCTGGCGCCCTGGCTGCTCAGCCACTCCTCGTGCCAGCACAGCTCTTGTGCCATGCCCGGATCAGAAAATCAGGTAACAAAATAAAAGATCTTGCTGATCACTTACTCCAAAAATTAAACCTTTCAAGATGGTATGCGGGAGCTCAGCAGGGTGGTTGCCCCTCCTGCCCTTTGGACTAGCCTGGAGTTGAGTCTGGAGCTTGAACCTGAGCAAACTGAGGAGCCTGAATCTTCAATCTTGCCTTTATTGCACCCAATCTTGGGTATTGAGYGCTGTGCGTGCCCCAGCCCTGCTCCTGGGTGTTACCCGGGTGGCTGGTGCCCAGGAGAAGCTGTGCCAGCTGGGGGACTGGCCACCGCTCAGCCGTGCTCCAAGAGCCCCCGGCCCCCTCCTGTGCTGCCAGGAGCCCATGAACCGGCCTCGGCTTGCCTGCCACCCCGCTCCACGCTGTCCCGAGCGCTTCACCTGAAACAGGTGGCGATAAACGGGAATGAGAAATGGGGGACTCACCGCGTCTGTGCCCAGAGAGCCTGGGTGAGGGGCGGCCGTCCCGCGCTCCTGGGGCACAGCTRCGTCTGCCTGCTCGCATGGGGACACTTCCCCAGTGACCCTACCCACGGAGGGCGACAGACTCCACGGAGGGTAACAGACCCCACATGGGGTGACGGATGCCCATGGAGGGTGACAGACCCCATGGAGGGTGACGGATGCCCTTGGAGGGTGACGGATGCCCATGGAGGGTAACAGACCCCACATGGGGTGATGGATGCCCATGGAGGGTGACAGACCCCATGGAGGGTGACGGATGCCCTTGGAGGGTGACAGACCCCTGGGGGGGGGTTGCCTGCACATAGGGCCGCCGTTGGCTTTGCTCCCCACCCTCCCCGTTAGCGGCCGGGTTGTGAAGCCGCCGTGAGACGCGCGCACGTGGCCGGGGGCCGCTGCAGCCTCGACGCGCGCGGGCGCACCGGGGTAGTAACGCTAACGCGCACCAACACGCAAACACGCGCACGCCGACACACGCGACGTGCGCGCTAACGCACACAACGGCGCAGTAACMCGTGGCGCGCACACTGACACACTCGCACTCACACGCGCACACACTCACACGCGCACACACACACTCGCACGCGCGCGACCCACCTCCCCACTCGCGCGCGCCCCCTCTCCCCGCCAGGTGGCGCTGCCGGCTACGCGCCCCCGGCCGCGGCAGGCCCCGCCCCCCGCGGCATCCCCGCCCCACCCGCATCAGGCCCCGCCCCTTTGGCGCGTTGCTGCCGTGCGCGGAGGGCAGCGCGGTGTGGCCCGTGGGAAGGGGCGGTCCGGGCACGGCGCCGGGCCCCCACGGGCGCCCCGCTGCCCCCCCGTGGGCCCGGCCGGGCCGTCGTGGCGCAGCGGGGCCTGCCGCGTCCCTGCTGGACCAGCCTCAGCTGGGGAGCAACGGCACCCGCTCGCTGGATGCTGAAGGAAAGCGTGCCCCTCCTTAACACGTCGGAAAAATCTTTCAAGAGCCCTTTATCCGCCTGAAAACAAGCTCCCAGCAGCGCTGCCGCGGCCAGCGCGATCAGCGCGGCTAGCGGGGGGCCCTCCCGCCCCTCCGCCGGGACCCCCGCTCCGGGCCCGTCCGTGCGCCTAGCCGGACGAGGAAACCGCCCGCCTGCCCCGTTCCAACGCGGCGCCACGCGGATAGGAAACCCGGGCAGGGATTTAATCGATGCAGGTTTGCGCGTGGGCGCAGCGGGGTCCTGTGTGTGCTCGCGCCGGTCGCGTCCTTCAGCCAGCCACCAGGAAGCTGTTCGCGGGGACCGGACGCGGGGTAGGCTGATCTCCTCGTGCGAAACCCCGAGGAAGAACGCTTCGGCGTGCATGGTGCGGCGCTGCGTGGAGGGGGAGTCTCCTCTTCCTGGCGTCAGGATGGGGACCCACTCTGCACGTCACCGAGAGCCTGTGCTGCTCCACCAGCTGCCCGCGTCACCCCTCACCCGTCGCGTCTCCTCGCTTGGCCTCCTGCAGGAGCAGCCGTACGGACTTCCAGGGCGCTCCGCTCGTTGCCGAGCCCTCGCGGGCTCCCCGCTGCCCGGCCCAGCACGGCAGGGGGAGCGGCGCTCCCAGCGTGGGTCGGGCGCGGAGGGAGGTCTCTGAGCCGGCCCAGTGCTCTCCTCCCGCTCCGCAGCCTGCCCGCATTGCTCCTCAGCCTGCCCTGCAGTTAGCTCTCCTCGGAGGTATTGTGGTGGGAAGTGGAGCAGTTCTCCAGGCTCTTGGTGATCACTGGTGCCCCAGCTGAGCGCTCCTCGGCTTTGACTTTCTTTCTTCCTCTCAGTGACTTTTTTGATGCTGTTAACAAGAAGGTGACCACAGAAGTTAACCACAGAGTAATGGACTTAGGTGCATGGGGTCAACATGGTCTAGCCCCAAAATACTGACTGCACAGGAGAAAGCAAGCTCAGCAAATGAAAGATGAAGAGAAACCCTCTCACATTTGAGAGGGAAAGGTATTTGAGGGAGGCTGTGGTCCCCTGAAAGCAAAAAATGTGTGAAGGAGAAGCAGGCAGAGAACCGCATTTGGGCGCAACAGTGTACCTATGAGGTGCATCCCATTCCCAGATCAGTGGGATGCATTTTTTTGGATTTCTCTCCCTTTCAGAGCAGCGCACAGTGTGGTGCGTGGTGCACACCGCACAATATGAGACGGGTTGTGCTTCTCCATCACTCCATCACTGCCACAGCTGCATCCAGCCCTGGGTCTGGACATCTCCATCCAGTCTTGGAGCCTGCATTCATGTGAGCTGGGCTACAAGTTGGGCTCACTACAGTCCACACCAGTGCTGCTGCATATCTGCCCTGGGAGGAAAGCTTTCTCCTTATTTCTCCTAGAGGCTTGTTTTATAGAGCAATCCCTCTTCTCACCTGCATGCAATCATGTTCACAGTGCTAGCAGGCATCTCAGAAGGCCAGGAAGAGAGCAAGGGGCAGGGCTTCCTTGTTAAACAAGCTCCCTTTTATGCTTAAGCAATAGCCCTCTATATATAATTTTCAGTCGGTCAACACTGCCCTTTCTTTACTGACTGTTACTAGCAGGATATTTCTGACAGGGCAGTATTTAAGGCATGACAGGCACACTGTTTTATCCTGGCCCTTATCAGGAACAATTTTCTGCTTATTCACCTGTAGGAAACCGGGGTACAACACATTCCATTGTCAGCCAGGGAAAACCTCTACAGCCGCTCTGGAAAATCAACAGACTTTGCAAGAAACTTTTCTCCGAATGTCAATAACTCACTGCTGGGAATTTGGCCTTCTCCAATCAGCACCTCTCCAGACTGGCTGAACAAATACCAGGGACTTATACCTGTTAGCTTAGGTGTTCAGAAGCGCGCTCTGGGCAACTCTTGCCCAGGCCCAGCTGGCTAACCATTAGCAGGGGGCTCCTCTGGTTGGAGATAGACCCATTGCCAAAACACGGGGCAGCATGTCTTATCGCGGGGAGCCAAAAGACTCAACTCTATCACCTTGGGCAAACATTTATTTGCAGCATGCAGTTCATTCGGTGGAAGAGCACCCCACCTGTCTGTGGGCAGGGAAAGCACTGGGTGCCCTCAGATATTTTGCCTGAAAGGATCCCCTCAGGAAGCAATGAAGTTGWAGCCCTGAGCTGGTCCCATAAGGAACTCCTCCTTCCTACCTTTTGTCCGGGGATCCTGTGCTCTTTTTCTCTTCTTTAGCAACACATCAGCTCTGTCTTTGGCACAAAGATATTTTCCTTCAGCATGGGCTTCTTTTTGGATGTTATGTTCATATGGGGCAGTGACCTGCACCAAAGAGAAGAGCAATCAGTCTACAAAATACTCTGCTTTCCAGGGACCCGATGGCTGGGCTGGTTTGCTATACTGCTGTGACAGACATTGCATTCAGAAACCCTCTTGACTTTTTCTGGAAAGCGTGGTATCTCCAACCTTTCTTAACAAGCTGGGTAGCAATGTACCCCCCAGAAAAGGGGTTTGGCATCTCATATAGGAAGAACTGTTGCCTCTGTCACCAGTGAATCCGCGCAAGTGGATACTTGTCTCATGTCTCATTGCTTCCCAGAACAGGAATCCCAAGACTGAAAGCATCTCCAGACTCAAGGCAGTCTAAGCTAATGGACTGAGGAAGGCAAACAAACCTCGCTGTCTGTGGTGTCGGGCTCATCAGAGTCTTGTTTCCCAGAATCAGCATCATTGTCATCTAAGGAAATACAAAAGCAAAGGTTTTTTTGGCTGGCACGGGGCCTGACAAACTCATGAGCATGACACGGAGCTCCAGAGCCATGCTCTGATAGCACAGAGCGTTCATTACCAGGCATCCGCAATCATGACACTTCAAAATACAAAGATCTGCTGGGACAGTCTGGAGACAAGGCCACATTCTCTGACATGTCCTGGCTGCCTGGAGCGGGAGCCAGTATGGCCAGCAGGACCAGGATGCTCTGGAGAGCCAGCCCAGGGCTGTACACAAGCAAAGCTGAAAACAAATTCAACCCTAAGCAGTACCGCAAAGCAGAGCACTCCAAGTTATACGAGTTGAAATGAATGTTTATAGGAGGGCCGAGAGAGGTCTCTGGGGAACCAGTTTCCAATAAAATCACATCCTTAGGACTTTGCTACAACAAAGTCACAAACACTGCCCCAAAGTCAATGGTCGTGTGCAGATCAGGAAAACTGGGGGTATTTAAAATCCCCAAATCTGCCTTCCCACTTGAGGCCCAGGCATTGAGAAGTATGGCTGGGGAAAGAGGCCAGAATGGAAGTTCTCAGAATTTCCTCTTGGTCCTGCTTAGTGGCTCTTAGTAGGGAACTTGCTTTGAGGAGGAGAGGAAGGAAAGGCAGGTGAGTTATTCCCTGCCCAACAAAAGGATTTTGCTGCACACAGGCCCCGAGGCTACACAACAGCAGATATGTACCTGCGTGCACCAGACATGCACCTGACCTTTGCACAGACAGCAGCTGGCACAGGCTGGAGAGCAAACCCTGCCTGCTGTGGGCACCATCTCAACCCCGGTGTGCACCTGCAATGGCACACCCATGTCGGCCATGGCATCAGAAGCACAGTGGGGCAGAATGGTGGCTGGGGAGGTGGCAGCAGTCTCCCAGAAGAGACTGGGATTGGGGCTGTGCTCTCCTACATGATTGCAGCCTTGTGCCCAGCACACCAAGGTTTGGGGGTCCCACAGCCTACTAGTAGATCTGCCCAAGGTCTAGCYAAGGTGGGACTGTTGGCACAACCCCCTAGAAAAGTTCTCGCCTAGGTGAGAGAGCAGATCGTCCATGTTTCAGACACTCCCAGAGCCCTTGTAGCCCACTCCTGTCYTCACTTTATCCTTCTGGGGGGTTAAGGTTCACTAGAAAGTGAGAAAGTATGTGTGTATTGTTTCCTGGGCTTTGTGTCAAGCTTCAAGTGAGAATTAAAAGAAAGTCCTGTATTTTCCCACACCCAGAATGTAATCGGTTGAAATTCTTGTGCCGTGATGATATCTCCTTAACATGTAAATCACAGAGGACTCCCCTTTTTTTTCACCGTGCAAAATCCTGTTCTGGAGAGTGTTCCCAAACCACTCTGACACACCCAGACCAACTAATCTGGGTGAGCTCAACTTTCTGGTCAAGCCAGTAAGGCTGGTACTGTGAATCTCTCCGGAGACGTGCTTCTCTCTGCACTCCTCATGGCTACAGCCTCCCACTCATTAGGGGACACCTGCCTTCCTTGTCCCATGGCAGTCGAGCCAGGGAGGGAGCCCTGAGTGTCCCTAGCTATTTGCTTTGAGATAGGAAAGGGCTTTAACAATGGATGGAGCAGGGAAAATGGAAGAGCCTGAGCTGTCCTACCTCTTGGAGGTAACAGCATCCTTTGCTCCATGCTCAACCTTATCTCTGTGCTAGCGTAGGCACACTTCAGAGAAAGGGGTCACAGACAGGGATGTTTTTCTCTGTGCTAATCCTGCAAACCTCTTGCCTTTTCCCTGTCCCCAGTGGGAACGATTCTGAGCTTCTCCTTTTCTGAGAGCAACCTGTCAGTGTGGGTGATCCTGGAGCAGCAACATTGTCTTGTGTTTGTGGCTTACCATGGAGTAAGCCTTGCCGGTAGATCAGTGCTAAATCAGCCTCTTTAGCTCCTTGAGCCTCTGTGCCTACCCAGCAGGAGAGCGTAGGTACAGGCTGCCTTGCAGGGCATGCAGGGTGAGACTGGATGGGTGCCTCCTGGTCATGTGGGGCAGAGATACCGGACTCCTCTCCAGAAGAGCCAGGGCTACTTGGAGAGACTGAGGTGGATTTTTGGACATCCCTAAATGCCCCAAATTTGGTTTTGAAAATTGGGTACTTGGAGATAGAAATGTAAAACTCAAAGCTCGCCTGATGGCCCAAAAGAGCTGGGAGCCAGGTTTACCTGGGCCTCTAGAAGGGGGTTTCTTATTATTTAGTAATTCCTTTGGTCAGCAGGAATTGCAGGCGTTCGCGAAGTCTGACACAGAGAGTTTCCAGCTGTAAGTCACCTTCACACAAAACAAAATGCATCTTTTGCTCTTGCATTCTCAAATGTCACATTTGCCTGGGGCTTTTTACCTGGTTCTCCTTTCTGTGCATTCAGAGATAGTCTCATGCTGGTCTCCGAAAGGGCCTCAGGGTCACTCGACATTGACTTGCTTGTAGGATGGGTCCGTGAGAAAGACAGCTGTAAGATACAGTGTCACAGCCCTGTAAATGCTTGCCATCACCACAGTTACCAGAAACACTGCCAGCAGGGGAAAAGGCCGGTCCCCAGCCGCTATGCGCTGCGGGCATCGCAGGGGCGTTTCTGTGTAGCTGTGGCACGTTGCAGCAGAGCTCTGCAGGGGCAGGGGACAGATTCTGTCCGCACACCGTTACTCTAACCTGGAAGAAAAATCTTTTGGACATGAGTGGGGAGGTAGGTTTCTGGGCTATTTTCTACAGAGGTGGAGAACGAAGGCCATGACCAGGTGGCCGTGACTATCATGTGCATATATATCTGCACTGGCTTCACATAAGGCAAAGCCATTCGCTCACAGGCCTTTTCAAAACAGGGCATTAAAGGTCATCATAACTGTGCCGGGCACCCAGTGCCCAACACCGGGCTCCCTGGAGAGGGGAAGGGGACACAGTTGATGCCAGTGCAGGCTGTACTCACCACAGCTGCTTCCTCCTCTTCTTCCTCCTCCTTGACGCTGCTGGGCTGGCCCCTGGGCTGGGCTCGGGCAGCTTGGAGGTAGTGGTAGGTGAGGTGCAAGTCATCCCACTCTGCCCTGTGCCGTCCGCAGGAGCCCTGGGCTGCCAGAGCAGCGGGGCTCTCCCTGGGGCTCGGCCGCCCCTGGCCAGCCTCCCGCGGCTCCGGGGACCTGCGCCAGCCCATCTCCCTGCCTCGGCYGGAGTCCGATAGGTCCAGTGGCATGTCTGTGCCATAGTCCCTCGCTGCCTTGGCCGTCTCTCTGAGCTCGGAGCCATCCCTGCTTAGCCAAAGCTCCCTCTCATCTTTCCCGTTGATGGTGTCCTCCAGGGAGGACCTCTCCTCTTTGCATCCTGGTGCGACGCTTAGCCAAGGGGACAGGGACTGCTCCTCGGGAGCAGGTTTTTGGTCACTGTCCACCTTGACGTGGAGGCCTTGCTGGCGCTGGTGAGCGAGGAAGTGCTGCAGCCGCTCCCGGTGCCTGAGGAAGTGGAGTTTCCCCTCTAGATGCTGATCCCGCATGTAAACCACGGCGGCGGGGAGTTTGAAAATGGCTGCACGATCTTCCCAGTCATCATGCGGCCTCATGCTGCCTTCAGCATCTTTGGCCCCGAGGAACTGGCTGGAGAAGCTGCCATCCCTGTCGGCAGAAGCACAGTTACTCGCTAGCCCCAGCTTTTGCAGGGAAAAATGTTTGCTGAGGAGGCAGAGCTGCTCTTTCCTGGCAGTCRGTTTTAAGTTTTCATAGGATGGAGCAACCTTGGGGGAATCCAGTTTGCTTACTGTTGCATAACTAAAAGAAAGAAACAAACAAAAAATCCCAACACCTTTATTAGAGAGTTTTCATATAGTTTCCCAGCTCCTGCAGGTGATGCCGCAGGTGTCTCTTGGTACTCTTTCTGTGCCCCACTGACTGCTGCGGCTTCTGGCCCCCTGTGCTACGCTTGCTTTTGGGTGTTGTGTTGGGAAGTGCCTGCAGCTGGTGAGGAGGTTCCCGTCCCGGTGACGTGTGTGGAGGTTAGATATCCAGCAGCGGTGCTGCTTGCCGTAAGCTGTTACCATCGCCTTGCCTATAACAGCGTGTTCCTGAGCCACACTAGTACAAGGGATGGGTAGAGTCAGTGRGGGGATAGAGTGACAGCTCAGATCAGCATTGCTGCTGAAAATTTATTTGCCAAACTATACTGTTTAAGTCAGAATCACCCTGAATTCCACTCATACCTGTTCTTGGTCTTTCTTAGTGTTTTGGTGGCCCTGAAGACCTCCAGGACAGTGTCCCATCATTGATGAATTATTTGTCCCTAATCTTATCTTAATCTTATCCTAATCTTATCCACTGGGAGATTTTTACAGCCCTGTTAGGAAGGCCAGTATGGTGAGTGAACCTACTCATGCCAACCAAGTCCCTGCCATTGCTTCTTATTTGGCAACTTCCATGTGCATGAGCACTGGCAGAACTACTCCCACTCTGGGAAGCTTACTGTCTTCACAGGTGAACCTACTGGCTTTGCTTAGCACTCTGCTTATGAAATCAATGGGAAGGATAAGCCTTGAAAAGTGCTGAGCACTGCAGAAAAGCCCATTAGAATAGATAAAGAGCAGCAGAGATTGCTGCCTCCTGCTTAAGTCATCTCCTTGTTCTTCTGCAGGCTGGAGATTGGGGCATCAGGTTCAYCTTCTGGTTCTACCTGACGAAACTGAAATAACTAGAGACTGTTCTTGTRGGGCTGGATTCCAGTCATTTTTGCTGGTGTAAATTGGGAGAAGCATCCTCCCACCCCCGAGGCTGTGGGCAGTACAAGCAGTCTGGAGAAGAAGGCGGGTAGTTACAGCAAAAACCGGCCATCTCATCACAGTCTATTCAGTGAGGTTCCAGCCCAGCTTGCTAGATCCAGTATTTCAGCCTAACCTTCTCTGTTCACRGGGATGAGTGAGAGTGACCACAGGCTGACATGGTGATGGGAAGATCTAGCTAATGATGGAAAAAGAAACCCCATCATGTGAAATGTGGGGGAAGACAGTGGCAGCCTTTTGCTGGCTGCAGTAGGCTGCAAACCAGACCTATACGAGCACACCGAGATCTGCAACAGGGTAACTCACCCCTCGAGGCTGGGGCTGCGCTCACGCTCCGATGGGAAAGGAGTCTTTCCTGCTGATGGGGACAGTGTGGTCCCTGGAGGACTTTTTTCCAGGAGGCACGGTCTCGAGCCAGGCCTCACCAAGGCAATGGTTCCATGCAGCTGGCTGGCGATCCTCTGGGATGTCTACGGCAGGGGGAAAGAGTCCGCGTGAGCCTGTGTGTTGTGCTCCCTGGACCGAGTGGGCTCTCAGAGCAATGCCTAGAGATCCTCACTGAGCAGAGACAGGGCTCCTCACCAGTGCAAACAACAAAGACTACTCCTAAGTGCTCTGTGTGAAAGACTTTACAGCATCTTTTTATCAATTTCTTCCCCAGMGGGAAAAGAAGTAATTTGATTCAATTCAACCCAACAACCAAACAATATTTTCATTGGTTTTCCCAGGAAAGTTCCTCTTCACGTTTTCCAGTGGGATCACAATTATTCTTTATTTCAAGCTGCACCAATATATAGCCTGAGGTCATATGCCTCCTCTCAGGTCAAGTCATGATTCAGTGGCTTATGCAAGATAAGATCCTGCAAATTTTCAGACCCCTTTTCAGGCCACTGAACTTTATTCATGTGAGCTCCTACCATACCTTTATTTATTGGGTATATTTCCAGTGGAGGCCCTAGTTGTGAGGCCAGGACATCATGATCTTTGTCTATYGTCATACAAGGCTCAGATCAAGTTCTGACTTGACTTTTCCCTGCCTGTTAGGAGATGTCACCAACCTTTACTGTGATCCCCATTAATTATCCTCACAGCCTGCCTGCAGCCTTACCCAAACTTATTTTCACCTGTTATATCAAGTTTTCTGTGGATTCAGGTAAATGAATCCTGTGCCAAAGCGGAACCATCTGTGTGGGTGCCTATGTGGACTCGAGTTCCCACAGCAAGGAACAAAGCTCCAGGTCTTGGAGTYTCAGGGCCCAGCGCCCAATATCTCCAAATCGCTCTGCGTCCCTCACACTCTCTGTGTTTCAAAGGCATGGCAGGCTCACATCACTGCACAAAACGGCATCCATTAAGTGCCAGTCTCTTTAAAAATACACATAACTCTGCTATGGCTGCATAAGCATTCCAATATTCACTATGCTGCAGGTGGAGAGACATCTGAGATGCTTGTCAGCAGGGCTCCTGTGGTATATTTGTACTCTGTACTCAAAAGCACCCACAGTTYGTGTGTTTTCCAGGTTTTTCCATTATTCACAGTGCCCCAGCCTCTTGTTTCCCTAGATAATGGAGAACTGACTCTGTAACTCAGGATAAACTGCACCAAAATATGGGCCTACATGATTTCCCAGGGTTTGTCACTCCTGAGAGATTTCCCTAACAAGATATCCAAACGGGGAAYCAGTGTGATGGGCAGAGGACTCAAGGATACTAGGCATGTTGTAGATCTATCATGAAGTATAAATATAGAAACAAACTGAAGATGTGGACTCTCACAGCAGGAGACAGGAAGCCTGTACCAAACTCTGAATGATTTTCCTGTAGCTAGTGGCAATTTCTGCAGAGGGGTTATACCTGGCAATTGGTAGGTTTTCTCCTCAGCTCTGGCAAGGGCCCGATTCTTTCACCCTCTACGTGCCACTTGGTCATTCACTACCCTGTTCCACTCCGTTTGATCTGGTAAAGATGGCCGAAGTGGTGGGAAAAAGGTGTAAAAACACTAGGCAAGCTCTGGCAACTCTCACCATTTCTGCAAGGCTGACTTCTTGGAGGACAGTGCTTGGGGAAGTCCTGTGGCTTGGAGAATTTCTCTGTCCTGTAGACTTTTCTGCAAACAAAGATACAACCAATGACCATGATGGCCCCACAGGGTGGCTCCASGCTGGCCTGGATTCCTCTCCCACGTGCTAGAGTCTTGTAGCATACTAATTAGTATAGCATGGAAAGCTAGCACACCACAACTGGGAGGAGCTGGCAGGCACCAAGCACTTTCTTTTGAAGTTTTCGTGCCAAAGTTGGGCCAAGATTTCTGTCTGGCTTAAGCCAGCACCAGAATTAATGTACCCTCTCTCGCATATGAGGTTGACAGCAAGGCAAATATACAGTCTCTGCACCAAAAGGGTAGTGGGTCCACATTCGCACAGCATTTTTCTTACAGTAATGGTACTCAGGTATCTCCAGGGATTGTTTACTCTAAAGCCGAGCAGCATGTTTATCCCTTGGCATGCAGTTACCTTCATGGCAGCTCTTCTGGCTACAGCAATGTCTATCCGGGCTTCCAAAAATTTGATCTGTGCTCCCCAGCCCCTTTCCCAGAGCAGCTTTGTGCTATGGATCAGTCATTCTTCCCTTCTCAGTCCTTTCCAGTGTGGATGGAGCCAGCTGCTCTCACCTTCTCCCAGCTCGAGGCCTGGCACGTCATGGTGCGCCTCTTCTGCCCCTCTCTGAGCTGCTTTGTCGATGCTGGGGGTCCTGCTTACAGGGGACAGTAAAGCCAAGGGRGAATTGGGGCTGGAACTGCTTTCTCTGGAGATGACTCCTGGGTACTTCATCCTGTCCCTGTTGAAAGGAGAGGGACACAAGCGAATGAGAAGAGGCAGGAGAAGGAGATCACCAGTTTGGGAGCCACTGAACTGTGAGCTCTGAGTTACAGAGCCCTGTGTAAATATGGATATGGACATACTGGATCTCCAGACCCACCTTCTTCCATTTCAGATTATCACTGGTTCAGCTGCATGAACATTAGGAACATGGGATTGAGCCAGCCCAATAGCTCAAGGTCTGATTTCCCCAYTTTGCTGTGGGTAATGTTGCAGGAAGCCACAACGCTGGATAAGCTCAAACCCAACTCTGGCTATTGCAAAAGCTCTGTGAGAAACTGTCCGTCTCCGGCTGGGATTTCAGCCTTATGGAGTGGGGTGGATTCAGCACATGGATTTGGGGACTGTCACCCTTAACCATTTCCAGCCAGTGGGACTGATGCTCTCAGTCCCTATGAGGGAGTTGCTATGAGACTCAAAGCCCTGCACCTATGTCTAGCCCTAGCTGGACCCTGATGCTGAGACCCCAATGTTTGGCTGCAAATATCCCTATTGAACTGTGCAGGGAAGAGCAGAGCAGAAATGCTCAGGGCTCAGTGAACCCCATCAGATCCAGAGCTAGGAAATTCCTCAGGAAGCATCAGGACATAAAAGTGAGAGTTTCTCTTTAAACGGATGGAACTTCTGAGCTCCAAAGAAAGCACATTTCTAAACTAATCCCTTGGTGCTAATTCCTCTGGACTTTAAACCCTTGAGGAATGAGCTGATTTGTATATATTGGCTAGCCTGACAGGTTACTTGGCTTTCACCACAGTGCTCTGCTAAGATATTAACCTGTTGGAGCAAATCACACCTCTCTCTTAAGCCTGGCTCAGTCCTTTCCTTGCTTGTAGCTCTTCTTCCCACGCAAAAAGCAATTTATTTCCTGCAAACCTGCTCTATGACTCAGGAGTCTGCCTTTCTGCTCGAGTTTCACACATGTGCAGAGCCCCCATGACTTTGCAAAGAGGTGTTAGGTCCTGCTGGGGGTCTCTTCTGAATCACGCAGTCTGGCTGCTGCAGGAGGGCAGCTGTAGACATGGAAAAGCTTTGAAATCCTCCAGTGAAGACTGTGGCCAGGCAAACAGTCCCTGATTTTACTTCTCATGGTAGTCCACTGTGGGTGTGTATTGAGTACCTTCTGCTCCCCAGGAGACATGGAGTCGAGATGCACTGCTAGCCAGAAGACAGTTACTTTCTCCCTTTCCCTCGTGCTGCAATAATTGTTTGGTAGAAGCACCAGACTAATGGGAAATGCAGGACCAGAAAATGCCCACAGCTTTCCTGTACACCCCTCCCCTTCTCATCCCGCTACATCCTACTTTAGCCGCACCTTGCTTCAAGGAACCCAAAGATTAAATCCTTGGATGCAGGTGACTAGGGGAGTAAGCAAAGGTCAAAAGAGATTTAGATCATTACAGGTCTTTTGGTGTCTATCTTCTACTGGAACCTGTAGGAATTAGACACTAAAATACCTCTGAGGACACTGTGGTCTGACCATAGCCCTGCTTGGCTGTAGGGAAGCCTCTGGCCAGACCAACACCCTATGTAACGAATTAAACCCAGAAGAGTGCTTACTCCAGGCTTTGGAGCCTCTTCAGGTCTTCCTTGAGAGTTCTGTTTTCTTCCTTCAGGCGGTTCATTTCATTAGCTGCAAAGAGAGGCAAAGGGTGCTAAGGATAAAAGGGAGCAACCTTCTGACTCAAGCTCGACAGGGACGGGAGGTCCATTAGAGCCTACTTGGTTCCTGGAGAGAGGGTGATTGCTGCAGGCCACGGCGCGGCGCGGCGGGAGCGACAYCGCCAGCATGAGCGCTGCCTTTCCTCCTCCGATCAGCTAGAAAGCAATGCTTTGGAAAGCAGGAGTGACAGCATGATGGGGGGATAAAGCCAGGACTGCTGGCACCTCTCCATCCCTCCTTATCCCTTTCTCCTTCACCCCCACTGCCCTCCCTGGGCCAGTCAGATACACGGAGAAAAACACCCCAGACTAGAGCAGCACTGGGAGTTTTGCCAAGGGCTGGGGAGAAGATTCATCACACGTGTTGCTTGATTTCCATCTACCCGCGCTGAGCTGCTGCTGCTGTGAATTTCCTGTCTTTTCCAGAGTGTTGCTTCTGCTGTGCCAAACGCATCTTTCTCCAGGCAGCTGACACYGCCTGGCTGGGGAGCCCCGGCTGCAGCCGAGCCCGGGGCTCTCAGCGTGACGCATCTCTCCTGCCGCTGGAGCTGCGGCAGGCTGCAGTCCACCCCTCCGGCTCTGCTGATTCATGCAAGCAGCTGCCTGGTGGGCATGTCGTCCCTGCTGCTGGCGGCTGCRCCCTTGCAGCGGGGCCGCCCGCGCCCGGCGTGCCACCCGCGGGCCCCATCAGGGTCAGCTGCAGCGGAGGAAGCTGCGATCTTGCCCCAGTTGTAGCCGTCACCTCCCAGACCCAAATCTGGTGCGGGCTGCGAATGGGAGCCCTRGTTTTTCAAGGCCTCCCGGCTTGGCTCAGCTCCCTCCCATCTCCTCTGCCTGTCAGCAAACACCTCCGGGCTGCGCAGCCACCGCGGTGGCTCTCGGCTCTCCGGGGCCCAGAGAGGCTTTAACCAGGGAACAGTCTCAACAAGCCAAAGCCAAACAGATAGCAGACCTCGGTACGTACTGAGGATGAAGATGTGCTGGAGACTCTGGAAATGGGACGTCTCGTATTCATTCTGCTTCTTTTTYGCCAGTTCCTGGGTGACCATGCATCTGTCGCAGAGACCTGCTCGCAGCCTGGGTGGAGAGCCGCGAGCTGGGTTAGCTGAGCCCCRGCAGGGGCACCTCSAGGCCCCCCTTGCCACGGCGTGCGYGCCCACCCGCGGACACCGAAAAGCAAGCTCTCCCTGCAGGAGGGTGCACTCGYTRCCACAAAACAATGTTTTCTTCAAAAATAAATCTTACCTGTTTTCTAACACTCTTACGTTTTCTTTAAGGACCTTCTGTTGTTCCCTTAACTGGTGATTTTTTGCAAACAGCTCTTCAATCCGCTGGGCATCACTAATACGAGAGACAGCATAGAACAAGCAAACGAAAGGGTCATCGGATTTCCCCCGAGGTCTGTGGCTGTGTKCTCAGGGCACTTGCAATGGGAAGGATTTATCCCCCAAGTGCACGGCACTGCTCGCACTGGATGACTCAAGTGCTTTTACTGGGCGTGAGGGTGCCAGGGTGCTGGGGAGAATGGGTGCCTGGATGCATGAGTGCCACGGTGCATGACAGCCAGGGTGCCTGCAAGCAGGCAGGGACCCCGGTGAGGTCCTTGCCTGCTCAGTCCTGGGTGCAATGCGGAGGAGGAAGAGGAGCGGGAAGAGGCCAGCTTAMACAGGCACTGGGGAGGGCACTCCTGGGGCTAGTGGGATTTTGGCTGCTGAAAGCCAAGTCGCTCTTCTCCCCTTGCTCTAGAAATCACCAAACTGTCCTAGGGGAAACGTCACCCCCAAGTCCTGGCTGTGTCCGCAGCCCTGCGTGGTGCAGGTCATGAAAGGTTTAAATGTGGCAATGCCCAGGCAAAGGTGAGCAATGCCCTCCAAATCAGGCAGCCTCTCTGGGGACCTGCRGCGTTCGCAGGCACCCAGAGGCACAGCAGCCTCCGAGAAGCTTCTGGGAAGGTCCCAAAATTAGGCAGYGCAACCTCTCATCCACCCCCCGCAGGCCTTTAGCGCTGCGGCACAGAGAGAGAGCGGAGTCTGCGTTGCTCACCGGCATTTCTCCGTCGTCAGCTCCGTTAGCTTTGTTTGCAGACCTGGAATAATTAACAGAGTCTGAGAGATGGGCATTTATTGCAAATTCCAAGGCAGTTTGGAAAAAAAATGCGACAACCTGACTTTAGGAGGGTGCTTCATTTTAAAGAAGCATCATCAATTTACAGACCTCGTTCCTTGTTTGCCTGTGTTAAATGACAGCAGCTTAACATAACTGGGAAGGTCGTACAGAATGTGAGGACATTCTGTGATTTCATGATTTAATGGGTTTACATTCCCCCTCACCCCCAAAGTCTGTTCGGTTTTCCTTCTAGCTATTTCTATTTACACTACCCATTTCCCAGGTGGGCAGTATTTTACAATTCTTGGGGCTGCAAAGCATCTTGGAGAATATTTACAGCTCAACAAGAACTGCTTTCGTTGATGGATCTGCAGACATTACATTCTGTCAACTCCATTTTATGCAAAATAGATGCAAGTGTGTGGTTTAAATTGCTCAACAGTTTCCTCTGTACTCTCTCATGGCCTAAAATTACACAAGACAAGAATGAATTCATAAGCCAGAATTCTGTGAAAGCACTGTTGTGTTCATAATATTAATACTGGGAATTATTTTAATAGGAAAACAATTGGATATGGCATTTGTTTGCTTAACTTAATAGTTCTTGTTTTAGTAATGTATGACTTGGCAGCTCCCTAGAGGACCGCTCTATCCATCCTTATTCTAAGGTTTTCTTTAGCAGAGCCTTGTAGCCCTGCCACTTCTGTCTTGCAGATTATTGCACTTTCCCATCTCCTCTGTGATCATTCAGTACCCCAGAGGCAGCCGGCCCCAGCTGAAAGGCACGGCGCTGATCGGCTCTGCAGCCGGCCTTCCCCTTCCCGGGGGCTTCGCCGGGGAAAAGCGCTTTGGAGAAGTCGGGCGATAATGGCACTGCCGCTGCTGCTGCCGCACGGGAATTTCAGGTTTGTCACGGACCGTGGCAGCAGCGGGGCAAATCCGCTGCGGCTAGCGCGTCGGGCGATTCCCGCGGAGCGGAGCGCCGCCGGGGCTGGGAGCGCTCTCCAGCCAGCAGGAAATCGGACGTAAAAATGGGCTGCTCCCTCCCTTCCTCCTTATAACCCAAAGAGCTGCTGATTTTTTCAGCAAACCTCCGTCTCCACCTGAATGAGGGATAAAATGCACCAGGGTGCGATGGGCCTCCGCGCTCCCTCGAGGGCCAGGCTGCGACCCCCTTCCCGGCGGTCCCGAGGCAGCACACTCGCCTCCTCCCCTCGGGTTACTTGGCACCAAACAGACGAAGGTGGCATTAAAAAGAAGCGCACCGTGGCCATTTTTTGATAGGAGCTCTCGTGCCTCCTTACCTTGGACCTCTTTCTCATGGATTTCCTTGAGCTTATTCAGGAACTCTGCAAAACTGTCCGTGCTCATGTCCAGGGCTGCGCRGCGCTGCCGGGCTGCTGCCCGCGGCGATCCTGCGCTTGTGCCTCGGAGGAGGCTCTCCTCTCCTCTCCTCTCCCTTTAAATCAGCCAGGTCTCAGCCTAACAGRCAGCTGCACGCAAATAAAAAGCCCCCGGTAAAACAGATGTATTTTGTGCACGTTGTGTTTTGCAAACTTTCAGAAACAGGTCGGAGGAAAGCGGCCCGGGACCCCTCCAAGCTGTGAACCGCGGCACGAAAGCGAGCAGCCAAAGAGTGCTTCAGGCTTTGAAACTGTCCTCTAAGCGCAGCGACCGTGATTTTTCGGCGGCGCAGGGAGTGACGGGCAGGAGCGGGGGCCGCGGGAGGGCCGAGGCAGGCGCCCGGGCTCTGCGCGGAGCCTCTCGAGGCTGCCGGTGCCCGCCCAGGCTCTTCCCCCGCCGGCGCCYGCGCCGTTATCTGCAGGCGGAGCGGAGGTGTGCCCCATCCGGCGCATATGCAAGGTGCGGGCACGCGGAGCTGGGAGAAGAAACTTTCCCCTAAAGGGTCTGATTTTAAAAAGAAATTAGGCACGCGCCGGCGAGCGCTCGCAGCCAGCCGCCCGCGTGCTCTCGGCGCGCTGCGTGCAGCGACCCGGGTGCGAGAAGGAGCAGGCAAACGCGGCCGCGGCCGCGGGCGCTTGCAGCCAGCGCGTCAGCTGCCACAGCAGGCCCCGGGGACGCTCGTCTCGGAGGAGCTGCCCTCGCCTTTCGAGTACAAACAGGGCTGAAATCTCCTCGTCTGGGGAAATACACAAGCAGAAAGGGAAAAAAAATAAATCGTCGTTCCCCCTTCGCAGGGCACACAGCCTTCGGAAGCGCGGGCTGACCGCCGCAGCGAGTGAACCGCGTCCGGCGCGGCGCGGCCAGCGCGCTCGCCCGCGATCAGCCGCCGGGCGGCGGCGGCAGGAGCCGATCGCCGAAGCTCGGCCTCAAGAGCTGCGGTTTAGTACCGAGCCGGGAGAGGTAAGGCCTGGCTCAGCTCCCAAAACCTCGATGAGAAGATGTTAAGGAGAGCTGCTCCTCGCTCAGCAGCCGCCTCGGCGCTCGCGCGCCCGGGCGCGGGGAAGCGCTTCCAGGGATGGCCGAGCCCCGAGCCGAGCTCTGCGTCTCTCTTCCGCRGCTGGCCGCTCGGGTCTCCTCTGCCGATACCCGCAGCTGCAAAAACAGGGAGAAACCTGCTTGGCCCTTGCAGCGCAACCCCGCGGAAAAGCGGCTCCCCTCGAGGGCACGTCTGCCCTCACGCGCGGCAGCACCCCGGGGTGCCCCGCATCGCCCCTCGCCGGCCTCCGCACCGCCCCTGCGGGAAGGAAAAAAAAACGACGGGGAAGTCATTTTCCATCCCGTGCCCCGCGGGTGGCTTTTGGCCGAGCTTCCCCGGAACTGCGCTGCTGTGCCGGCGGCGGACCCCCATCCTCAGCACTGTTTCTTCCCCCCCAAAAAAAGGAAAAAAAAAAGAAAAAAAAATGCAGCTCGTTAGATAAATAAGCTTAAGTAATTCAAAGAAGAAATTGCAGGACTCGAAAGTCCTAACACTGTAGGGTCAGCCTAGCTTAACGGATTTGCTCTCAGACGTTTTGCGGTCAGCAGCGCTGGGGTTCCTCAGCTTCAGCCCAGGCCCGGGTGCCGTACCTTTCGCCGCGCGATTACCGGGCAGGCTTGCTCTCACTAGCCAAACTTCATTTTCTTGGCTCCCCCGCTGCATTCTCGGTCTAATTTTAGAACTAGAAATTGAATTTATACTCAGAAAGCCTGGCTGGTCAGTCATGGAAAATCTGCAGTGCCAATAGTATTTTGGAGGCCAAAGCGAAGCTGTTCTGCTTTTCCAAGGCACCGTGCGCTTGACAGGTTTCGGAGTTGTTTTTTGTTCTTTTTTTTTTTCCTAGGCATTTATTTATTTGTACGAGTGAATTCACACGGCACAGGCTGTCCTCAAACAGAGCCCACAGCTCGCTCCCTGCTAAGCTGGTTTTGTGCGCGGCTGTGTGAACTGCAAAAATACCCCGCAACGGGGGAGCGAAAATTGGCTCTGGTGGCTGCAGGAGCAAGACGCGGCGCCTTGC
>NW_028186534.1:11164103-11181274 GCF_003343005.1 Rhea americana
AGGTTGCAGGAGCGCTAAGGAGCGCAGGGGAGGCCGGTCACCCGCGCTGTCCGAGCGCGCCCGGAGGTGGTCGGGGGCCGTCTTCCCCCTCCCCGGCGCGTCCGGCACTGCGCTCCGGGCTCCGGGGCGGACGCGCGCCCAAACCCGCCGAGGCCCCGCGGCGCGGGGGGCTTYGGCAGCTGGCGAGGCCCCGGGCGCATGCATGCACCGAGGGCTGGGAAACGATAAAAATAGTCACTTATCTGCCTGTGCATCTCAGGATAACCGCAGCTTCTGTAACCATTACTTAATTAACGCCTCCAAATGCTCTGGGAAGTGGGTAACGAAGCACTATCGCATTTTCCAGGTGTTTTAATTGCGAAGCGGAGCAGCTAAGGGAATAGCTCAAGGCCGCGCGGCGAGCGGAGGGCAGGGCGAGGAGGCGCGAGCGCGGCCGCCCGCTGCCGCCCCGCTCCCCCAGAGCAAACCCCGCGTCGGCGCCCGCGCCTGCCGCGACGGCGCTCGGCTCGCGAGCCCCCGCTGTGCCGCGCCGCACTGTGCCGTGCTGTGCCGCGCCTGCCCGTCCTGCTCGCTCCAGCGGCCGGGCGAGCAGGAYGCAGGAATCTCCCTGCCCTGGGTACGGCGCAGCTGACGGAGCCCGTGGTTGTATCAGCTCTTCTCCGGAGCACGGCTTCCAGGGACGGCGATGGGCCACGAAGGCTCAGGCCTGCAAAAGCGGCACAAAGCTGCAGTGCCCGCAGTGCTAGCTGGCTGCCTCTAGAGGAAAATCTGTATTTTTGCATGTTGGGAGCCGGGTGTTAAGCCAGATAAGCAACGCTGCCGTTTGGCAGATAGGGGGGAGGCAGACGGGCCGGAGCGCACACGGCGGGGCTCCGAGCGCTGCCGGCACCGCTCCTCCAGGGCAGTGACAGCRCGCGCCTCCGGGTGCATCTCGTATGCCTCAAGGGCCACTTTTTGGCTATTTGGGAGGAGCGATGCCGGGGTTGCAGGTGTCATCCTGCCAGGGGCTAGGCTGAGCACAAGCCGGGCAGGAAAGTTGGATGCTTTCTATTCCCTGCTCCATCAKCAGACCCTGGAGGCACCGGGAATCGGGTTCCCGCTGCCGAGAGCGGTGCAGGAACGTGCCGTAAGATGCCAAGCACCAATTCCACTAAAGCTCAGTGCTTCAGCAGTTCCTACAGCTCRCGATGAAATGGTCCTGCTGCTGGGGAGGAAAAATGCCCAGTTCCTCTAATTTGGAGGACCCCCCGGCCCAGCCCGGATTCGCCTTCCTGGCGGCGCGAGCCGAGGGCGTGCTTACCGAGCGGCGCTCAGCCCCAGCCCAGTCCCCGCGTTCCTGACTCGTGGCCAGGCTGCTCGGGTAAAAGCACATGCGGGGACGTGATCTCCATCGGAGCCCAAGCAGGGGTAGGAGCCTGCGAGTTTGGACTCCGGCTCCTTTCCTTGYCACGGCAATTGCATTTTTCCACCTGGGTTTCCCCAGCTAACGGCTGAGGATGCGCTTTGCCCTCTGGGTTTTGCAGCGATACTACACCGCAGCTTCACGTTCCCCATCACGGGACCGTCGCTCCACAGGGGACAAGGAGCCGGCGGTGGGGACGGTCCGACCCACAGGGCAAAATCCCGGTGCCAGGAGGCAGTGCTGAGCGGACGCAGCCTCGCTCATGCTGCAGTGCCAGCGCTGCTTTCCTGCTCCGGACTCGGGGGGAGACGGGGCAGGGCCACGGGAGCCCCCTGCATCCCCGGCGGCATCGCACCCCGCGCCCGCGGCCTGCCCCTCGGAGCGCTGGGAAGCTCYGGGGTTGCCAAATATTTGCACTGCCTGCAGGAGCGTTATCCAGCCCACACAGGGAGCGGGCGGGCGTCCCGCGGGAATGCGGCGCAACGGGCAGAGGGTCCAAGCAGGGGGCAGAGGGCCGCCTTGCCCGGGGAGCAGAGGTCACTGCAATCCGACTCCTGGCTGCACGGAAAAGAGCAAATTCCTCTTCAACCCTGGCAACAGAGAGGTGCTCGATGTAGGGTGGGAAACTGGGGGAGGGAAGGAGCCCGATGACCCGGTCTGAAGTTATTTACTGTCGAACGTGTGTATGGTTTGGGCCAGGCAAAAAAAAATGCTCATGCCCCAAGCCAGCCCTGTYCCGCAGCCCTGCTGAGCCGCTGCCTTTGCCGTCCTGCCTGGGAGGTTTCGGAGCTCCCTGCGCTTTGCCAAGAAGAAACCGTGCCGGGCACAAATGCCCTGGGGGGCAGGCGCCGGCATCGCGGCCGGGGATGCTCGAAGCCCAGGCGSCCCTGGGGCTGCGCGGAGCCTCGGGGTACGGCCGGGCACGGCCGAGGATGTGGCTCCGCTCGCACCGCGGCTGTCGTGTAGCCATGGGTGTTTGCTCCCAGAGAAAATGTTGCTCTTCTGATCCTCCAGTCCCCGTTCTTTAGATGTAGAYCTGGCTGGGCTCCCTATTACCTATGTAAAACCTGATACCACAAACTGCCACTGACCCTCGAGCAGCTATTGCCTTTGGACCGAGGGGGATCYGGATGACGTTTCTTTGCATTTCAGATTGCAATGGTATCGCGTTACCTTTCACATGCAGATGCAAAGCACCAGGGGAGAAGTTTCTAAGAGCCACACAGTCCCYGTCCAGGGCCGCACGGCTCTGCTCCCTGCCAACCCGCCTGCTCCACGTGGGCTTTCCCGCAACAGCAGAGCCSGTGCTTTGCAACAAGCCATCAACTCCCTGACTACTAAAAAACCCCCGATCTCTTCCGCAGACTCAGAGAGAGGAGAGGAGAGCAAGCAAACCCCGCGCCGCAAGCGTGGCACGGCGGTGACTGCCCCACCACGCAGCAGCTGGACCACACTCTGGCTGCCGGCGCGGGGTGACAGCTCTACCCCGCGCCCTTGGGTGCATTATTTTTGGCAGTTCTCCCTCCTTCGCTCGTGCATGGCTCCCTTCCCCGCTAGATAAGGCTGCAGCGGATGCCGGGGATGGATAAAGATCAGCGCGGGCACAGCGATACTCACCCGGGGGCTGCCTCGCCGCCCGCTCGCTCGGCTCCGCCGGCTCGGCCAAGCTGTGATCCGAAGAGGCTCACCTGGGACACGGGAGACAGAAGTGAGCAGTGTGGGTGCATTTGCACGGACAATATGCCATAATTTTTTCTTTGCAGTCTGACTGGCTTTACTGGTTTGCGTTTCTTTGCCCCAGCAGCAGAAAGCTTAGCTCAAGCTGCCGAACGGGTTCTGCTATAATACAAAAAAGCGGCAAGACCGGTATAGTTTGAACCCAGAAGGAGATTTGATTGTTTTCCTGTAATTACAGTTCAGCCTGTGCTGTTGGTTGAAGTCAATCACATTAGCAAACAGACCCATTTGAACAATTCACGCACCATTAAGGTGGGAATTATTTCTTTTTACATAACACGACTCTTCTAGAAAGGAAAAGAAAAATCGAACATGACAGAGCAATCCGTTAAACCCTTCCTCGCTTCCTTGGCTCGCGCAGAGGGAGGTTACCTCCACGAAGGGGCCTTTTCAGGAGAGCCGCTTTTCAGTGGGGCAGCCTAGCCCGGAAGCAGGCACGCGAAACGTTTGGTCTGGGGACGATGTTGCTCTCGGCAGGCACCGCTGACTGTCAGCACTGACAATTTTTGATACCGACGGGCCTTGATGAGTTTTGATTTCCGTACGTATCGCGAGGGCATGCCGTCCATAGCTGTGGATGCCTCTCGCTACGCATGGATACCTCCTGATGCCAAATTTGTGCGACTTGCTGCTTGCAAATGCCGGTTACAACCTGTGTCCCCAGCCTGTCACTGAGCGGCACTTTTTGTAGCAGAGGAGGATGCTTGTGGGCCAGCAGGAACAGGCAGGGGGATTGGGGCGCTGCTTTTGGCCGGCAGCCCCAGCGTCCCTCCAGGCTCCAGCTGCTGACGCAAGCAGCTCCCATCCCCGCGCCTCGGGCCGGCAGAGCCGAAGGGAACGTGGACAYGTCCTAAGCCTTTGAAGTGCCGCTGTTTCAGCATTCCCTGGGAAAATGCTGGCCCTGACTCTGCCCATCTCTGCCAAGGCCTGGCAGGTTCGGCAGTAACCTCCCGGGAGGCCCCTGCCCTGCTGCGCCCGTCTCCCCCCCGCCCCGAGTCGCTGCAGCCGCAGCAGTCGCCCGGGCGAGCGGCAGCTCTGCCGCGCCGCGGTGGACGTGYGGGGCTGGCTTCGCGGTCGCGCTGCCCGCGTGAGGGTCCTCGCCTGCCCTTTCCGAAGAGGGACGTAGGATGGGGCTGCAGGCGGTTATTTTCCATCCAAGGCTTCTCGYAAGCAACCTGCAATAGGCACAGGGAAGCTCTTGACTCCTTTAATCCCTTCTCCTTCCTTTCAGGCTGTTTGCTTCACTGGGGACATGTCAATTAGAGAATGACCGGTTGACTCAGGCCGGTACCTCGGGCTGACGTTTACYGTGCTGGAATTTATAGCAACCCCAYGGAAGGAAGATCTTTGCTTGGTTCAGAGCATCTCCTGCTGCCTGTGAAAGCAACCCTCAAAGCTCTCATGGTCTTTGTGCATCAGAGCCCTCGAGAACTTGTTCAGGAACAGCAAGTTAATGGGTCCGCGCGGGCCAGCTCAGGACGCGTAGCAGGGAAACTGCTTCGGAGATGAGCAAATCCAGCCCCTGCGTTGGTGCGCACGGAGCCTGTCCTGCCAGGACCCGTCCTGCGGGGCGCGAGCGAGGCAGCGGGGCAGACCAGGAGCACCACCAGGCGCAGCCATAGCCACCCCGGGGCAGGTCGGAGATCAGGTCGGGGGCCTTGGCCGGGTGCAGGCACCAACGTGCCTGGGCTGCAGGCTGGTTTTACAGGYGATCGGGTCGCTCAGCTTCGTGCATGCCCATTTCTGACCGATGTCTGTGCTGGACGTTTGATATGGCCCTGAGGACATTGCAGAGCCAGGTGCTCTCAGGCTTTGATGACACCTGCAAGGACAAGTCCGTGGCCGATGCTCCAGGACATCCCCGCAGGAACGAGCCGCCCCGGCAGGCAGGAGTTGTGCTGCCGGCTTCATTTCTGGAGGACATCGATCTGGAACAGATACACAGCAACGACGGCAAAACCGGGAGCGATGCAAACAAACCAGGCAGCTTCTGCGAAGAGCTGATTAAAAGCTGCCTCGTTAGACGCAGCGCTCCTTCAGCCAGCGCGGTGCTGCACCCATGACAAGCAGCCTCCAGCAGAGGTTGCTCGCCGGCTTTGCAAAGCGAGCGGCCGCCGGCTGCCGCGCCGTGGCCCCGGGGGGACTCGGCAGCGCCGGCCAGGACGCAAAATCAGCGCGAGGAGCTCGCTGCTTCCTGTTCCTGCCTTGCCGCGGTGGAAAGGCTCCGCAAAAGCGGGCCGAGCCGGGGCCGAGACAGCCCGCCCGCCTGCCGCCGCTGTAAGCCTCCCAGGGCCGCGGCCTCGCTGGCGGTCTGCCGGGCGCGGGGCGGGCGGCCGTGGCGGCGGGACGCGGGGGGACGGCGCCCGCCGCCCGCTCCCGGGTTCCCGCTGCGGGTCGCCAGCAGTCATCCCTCCGATTTTAAAGCCTGGAGGTAGAATTAGCAAATGGGTGCGAAATGTGCATCGAGGAAGATGGGGATTTTTTTGCTCCTTTGGGAAATCGCTGGACGTTTAGACCCGCAGCAAAGGGCGCCAGTGCCCGGACCGAGGAGCTCYGCGCCGGCCCCGCCGCGCTCGGGGCTGGCGCGCACGAGCCGGGAGCGGCTCTTCCCGCGAGGGCTGCTTGCAGCGAGCAGCTATGTGCTTGCTTTTAAGCAGGCCTTTCCTGACGAGCGGCGTCTCTAGCAGCCGAGGCCGCGCCGGACGTCGCCGCAGAGCCTCCGCGCGCGCGGTGGCAGCAGACGGGCGGGCGCTGCCCGGGCTGCGGCGCTCGCCGTGGGCTCTCCCGGCGGGTGAACACCGAGATCCCCGCTCGGGTGCAGAAGCTGGCAGTCCGGGACRTCAGCGTGGTTTGCCGGCCGGCTGCAGGAGCAGCGCCGAGGGACGTGTCGGAGCCGGAGCCGGAGCCGCCTGGGAACCGGCACCGTGCCCGCAACGGCAGCGCGGGAAAATGCACTAAGTAAAACCAGCACCTGGAGCAGCTTCGAGCCGGTCGGGAATCGGGGGGAGCCGCTCAGTTTTAGGCYGGTACCTCAGACCTCCTCGCGCTGYGGTTCCCTTGCCCRTAAGCTGCGAGTCCTCTCGCAGCTCCTTGACCTGCCACAGCCGGGTTGCGGGGACGCGTCCTCYCCGGCGCCGGCRGAGACGGCTGCGAGCGAGGYGGKGGTCCCCCCTGGAGCACCAAGTCAYGGCGGAGACGCAGCTGCCCCTGCCAGGCCTTGGCACGACTCGGAAGACGCACCGTCAGGTCTTCTTGCTCCCGCCTCAGTTCACCCGCTGCACTCACTACAGCTTAGATTTTCCCAATAGCCAGCACGTGAAAATTTAATACCTTAAAAATCCAGCCGAAAGCTTTGCTCTAGCACCAAAGCCAAGATTTCTAGGCTGCCCTGCGGAAGGAGAAGGTGCCCGAGGGGGGGTCGCACATCCTCGGGGCGAGCGCCAGCAGGAAACGCAGCTCCAGCCTTCAACGAGAAAGACGGAAGGGAAAAAATTAAAAGATGCTAGAACAGCACATTTTTTTTGTGTTTTTTTTCCTGCTGCACCTGTGGGCTGTGGTTTCCTGTGCCACAAGCCCGGCTGCGCCCACGGAGCTGCAGCACCGCAGCGCAGGGCTGTGAGCCCGCGAGATGCTCCCCGGCCGATCCAGAAATAACCTCAAAACCTGCCGCGATCGAAGCCGCGGGGCCGGGAGGGCGGCCGGAGCCGTCTCTCCACCAGCGCCCGGCCTGCGCCGCGGCCTCGGTCCTGCCCCAAATCCYTTTTTTTTTCTCTTTGGAGGGGAGAAACCCCCTTGCCGCTGGCTGCGGCTGCGCTGGCCTCCGGCACGGCTTGGCTCTCGCCGGCGCGGTCGCGACCCGGCGTTTGGGAAACTCCGCGCTCAGCCGTCCTCCCTATCCCCTGCTCCTCCACCTCTGCTCGTCCTCCTATGATAGCTGCTTTCCCTTGCGCCTCCCTCCCTCCTCCCCATCCAAAAAGAGAAAAAAACCCTGTAGATTTCAGAGCCAAAGATGCTTTTGGTGTTTTAAGCAGACACCAAGGAGTAAAAAAAAAAAAAAAAAGAAGAAGAAGGAAAAATACCCCTTCTCGTGAATTATAGTCCTGTGGAAATGGCTCCAGTTGCAGAGAGAGTTTTGTAGATTAGAAAAAAATGCAAGTCTCAATCGGAGCAACTCTTGCAGGAAACACTTTCCCCACTCCTTCCTTAGCAAAGTGTTCGCTGGAAGCRCTTCTGCTCTGAGACCAAGGGAAGGGTGACTGACAGCTCCTTATTTTTGGTAGGCTTGAAAGGATTTACTAATAAAACACAACTACGCCATTTAATCCCTCTGTAAYTAATTTGTCAAGAATACCTGAGGCTTAAAGGCAAGAAAACTTATTTTGAATTGGAAAAATAGCAACAAATGGGACTATTTTTCCTTCCTTCCTTCCTTCCTCTCTTTCTTTTCTTTCTCTTTCTTTCTTTTCTTCTTTCTTTCTTTCTTTCTTCCTTGATAATATCAGGTAACAAGCAGGTTACCCCAAACTGTAAAGCTGGCGCGCAGCAAGGGGGTTGGAGCAATAYGTTTCAGCGCTTCTCCAGTTCATCGAGACCACGGTGTTCCCACAAGCYGCTTCAGTTTTCGACAAAACTGCGCATCAGCCCGTCACTCTTTCGGATCATTTCTGCCCTCGGCGTGTCACGCAAACTCACCGCATCACCTGCARCGGAAAATACGCCGTCCCGCGCCTCCGAGGCCGCGTTAGCCCGCGCCAGCCCGCCTGCCCTGCCGGGGCTCGGCTCTCCGTCCGGCAAGCGTGCCCGTGCCGCAGGCCGGCTTCGGGAAGCCTGCGTCATCCTGAGGGGTTTTTTTTTTTTTTGCCTGTCACCCTGCTTCTGATATTACAGGAGATGTTTGAGGCATTTTATAGCAATGAAAGGCAAGAAAGGACTGCTTACCTGAGTCTGAACGAAGCGGAAAAAATGGATGTTAAACCAGCGGTAAAACACCCAGCGTTGCTAATTCATCATTGTTTTCTTGCCAGTCTCCCCGTAGCTAATGATTTTCTTTAAGAGCCACTTTGCAGTGGTGTCTGAGCAACTCTCAGGGAAGAAAAAAGTAGGTCTGCACCAAGTTCAGGTTGCAAAGGAGAAACTACAAGATGTTTCCTACGGCCTCAAAACCCGGAAGGTAAACAAAAAGAATTCAGCTAAAACAAGCACTGTACTTACACATACAAATTGCTAAGCCGGCGCTAGCAATGTTATTTTCTCCTTCCAGGGCCAAAATCTTTGGAAATGCCATTTTGCCGTAGGGCCTAATTGCTAATCTGCTGCGTCCGTGTGATGCAACGCTTCAAAAGCAGCGTGCGTAGTTTTGCAAGGCGATAGCTTGCGCTGCGTTAGCTAGTGATTGATGTGCCTTACTCACAAGCGCAAATAAAGGGGACCGCTGTGATTTTTGTTTCGCTAAGTGCGAAAGCTCCATTTGGGAATATGATTTATTTTGACAGCCTCCCTTGCTGAGCTGTGGACAGGGTTCCCGCGTCCTCCAGGGCAAGCTTGATCCAAATGCACCGCTTTCTCCTCCCGTTCATTTTTTTTGGAGTATTTTAGCAAGTTCTCCGACGTTGCCTGGTAGGATAAGCATCCGTGCCATGCTCTTTGCAGGAGTGAATATGCACCAAAACCTGCAGGCGAAGGGCTTCAGCGCTCACCTCCGCGCCCGGCCCGGCGGCTCGCCGTGCTCCGGGTTGCGCTCCGGTTTGCGGGCGCCCCGTGCTGCCAGGTGATCGCGTGGGCCCTCGCCTCTACGCTATTTTTGCATTTGCTTTTGCTTCCCTCCCCCGCAGCCCTCCCCAAATGTTTCTCATTTTTATTAAAGCAATTTATTCCTGAGGCTGCCAAAGKCTTATCGGGTGCGGCACGCGTTCAGACAAGCCGTGCCTAGTGACCTGGGGGGGAGGCGGGTTTGCGGGGAAGAAAATGAATGAAAAGCTCTACAAAAGGGCGCCGGAGCGGGGCTGGAGCCAGCGTGGCCGGCCTCCAGCACGGAGAGTCCTYGTCCAGGCGAGGGTGGAGGTCATGAGTGAGACAGCCTGCGCCGAGCTAGGGAGGACCAGAAAAGGGGCAAATGAGGTGGGGAGAGAGACTCACACCCCCTCGAGCTATTTGCAATATCCCTGCTGCTGATCCGGAGCTGCTGGTATTTCAGATGGCACTTTGGGAGATGGCTTTCCTCACTTGAAGGGATGTTAATTAATACTCCGTTAAGAAACCCCTTGGAAACGTCAAGAGAAGAAGAATCTTCTCGGYTGAAGAATTAATTTTCTCCCTTCAGTTGACCCGCCAGCCCACGTTGCCAGCAACGTTCCCATTAGCTCCAGCAGCATTTGCCAGCATTTGCTCGGCTCCAAGACCCGTGGAAAGCCACTGGAGCCTTTCCGTTGATTCGAAGGAGCTTTGGGTCAAGTCTTCTGACTGCAGGATAATGCCTGGGGTATGTGCGTTGGCTTGCTGCTATGAGCCTGCTCGTGAGTGATGAGCTGCTGAACGACATCTTCATTTCGGGGCAGGGCGGGGAGGGTTGAGGATGCTAAGTGGAACCATCCCGCGGTGAAGTCATTTATTTCACCGTGTGGTTTCCCTTCTCCTGAAGGCTCCCGGGGAGCAAATTGGAGTTTGCACGTTGCAACGTGTGCAAAAACCACAGGCTTTTGCTTTGCTTATAAGCTGTAGAGATTGAGGCTTCGTGCTGGAGCCCTGGTGTAGAGCGGACCTCGYGCTCTGGTGCGGGTCGACATTCCCCTGCAGCCCGGCGCCGCCGCAAACCGCACACCGCTGCTTTCCTGCGAACGCAGCGACTCCGTGCAGAAAGGGTGATGCACAGGCACGCTGCACGGGCCGAGGCGCRTCCGCCGGCGAGGCGACGGCTCCCGGCCTGCTGCTGGCAGTCTGCTCTTCCCGGCCCTGTCCAGGGAGGATGAAATATCTCTGGAACCGGCGGTTCTCAAGCACTCCTTGAGAGGCAGCTAAACACGGGTTTTATCAGCGCGTGAGAGCTTGCAAAGATAACACTTCAAAGAAAACACGTTTTAAATACACCTTTAAAAGCCTTAAAATGTAATTCCATAAATGTTTGTGTTACTTGGGCAATAGATAAAGTGAAGTGGTATTGCTGAAACGTAGCGTGGCCGAATACCTGCAAACTTTGCCGGAGTCCGTATCGGGTGAATGGTTCACTTATTAATCTGTGTCCATATATACGAGAGCCCTTGCCTTCCTCAGGGACCGTTTCGCCCTCGTCTCCCCAGCGCTGGCTGCTGCCCTCCGCTTCGCCGCGCTGGGAGCGCGTYGGAGCTGCTGCAACAGGAGCAGGGGCGAAGCCGTCGCGCTCGGTCCGGCGCGGAGCTGCCCCGGCTGTGTAGATCCYGGCCTGATTCTTACCAAACTTGGGGTGCTGATCCCGCTGCTTGGAAGCGCTCGATCCCCCTTTTCTMTGCCGTCAGCGGGACGGGAGTCCTGCTGCCTTTCCTGCGAGCCCTCTCCGCTCTGGCTCTGGCTTCTCCCTCCGGGAAGCCGGACCYGACGGCGGGCGCGCAGGTCGCCGCTGATGCAGTTCGCCAACTCATTTCCTTGCAGTGCGTTTAGCCCCCGGCGATGCTTATCTGGGAAGCAGGCGCTCTGCTTGCTAGGCTAAGGGGACCCCTCCGGAAACGCCGGGCCTCGCGAGCGCCAGCCCCAGGAAGCCGTTTCGGGAGCCGACGCCGGCACTCGCGCTGCCCTCCGGCCCCCCGCGCTCCTCCGCCGAGCCCTCCCTTCCCTCGCGGTGCCTTTCCTGACGTTCCACCAGAACTGGCGTTTGGGTCAAATTTCACCTTTAATCAGGGTAACGACAAAACGGGCGCCAGGTGAGCGGCCGGTGGGTCCGTCCCCAGGGAGCGGCGATGCCCGGGACGCCGCGAAGGGGCGGCCGCTGGCCCCGGGGCTGCACAGCCCGGGCTTCCTTTCGCCGACGCGGGGATCGCAGCGGAGGCCGAACGGTTGGGGGCCGAGCTCGCAGCCCCCACGCAGCGGGGACGTCCCCTCGGCAGAGCCTTTGGGAGCTGATGGCCACCCAAACTGATCCAAACTCCTGTCCGAGGGACAAAAATCCCGAGTGCGGCATTCCCTGCGCTTCCTCTTCCATCGTTAATGTTATTCTTCAAGTGTTTTTTTTTTCCTTTAAAACTCTCTAYGTACCCTTGTCTGTATTTAACCTGTGCATATCGCTTTCAATCTCTAGCACGTTCTTTCTTACAAAACAAACCTTCTGGATTTCTTCAGATGCCAGGAAGAAAGAATCTGAATTCTTGTTTTAGATCCAGAAACATTTCCCTTTCAGCCAGAGAAAATGCATCTGAAATCTCTGCACCACGCAGRGCAGAAAAGCTCGGTAGAGCTGAGAAGTAGGAAGTAGAAGTGGGAAGCGGAGGAAGGGGCACGGGCRCCTGCCAGGCACCACCAAGCGACGCAGGGAACCAGAGTTTTCCCCCAAAGAGAGCGTCGCGCCGTCCCTGCGGTCTGCAGGAGACCGCGGGCAGGATACGCTTCGCAGGGAAGTGGTTGTGTACTGCAGGGTGAAGCCCGCTGCAGGAAGATGGATGTGAAGACCCGGGCTTGTGGGCTGGGTGATCGAAATCTAGAGTCAACAAGGATGAAGACTYGCAGCAGGAGAAATCCCAGGTTTCCTCCCCAGGAGATGCTTTCTCTCCTTTATCTGCAGCGCGAGCTGTCCGGGCTGCGTGTCTGTCCAGCTGTCAGTGCCCGGGACACTTCACATACTCCTTTCTGGTCAGGATCCGAGGGCAAACTCAGCAGCTGTGGTCCCACCACCCCAACCAGCCCGAGTGCTGGCTGARTGTGGAGGAAGCCTCCTGCTTTCCGGGGGTGGCTTTGCCACGCCACGGAGGAGAAACCAGGCTCTCAATCAAGTCCCTGGCAAAAGTAGAGACAGTGTTTTATCCATAAAAAATATTAACTTCCAGGACAGCTGCCCACCAGGTGAGATGCGAACAACCCCCTTRAAGGCGAGAATCCCCGAAGTCACAGGACGGTCTGGAAGCTGGAACAGATATCCGTAAAGGCTTGTATTTTTCTGGTAGAGCTGGCTACGCTGGAGTATTCCTCACCATTTACTGAAACACAACCAAAAATGTTTGTCTTGTGAAAAGCCTGAGCCAAGACAGTGCTGGAGTCCAGTGGGATGAAACTCTCCAGCCCTGATCCTTCTCCAAACGTCCCTTTCGAAGCCCGGTTCGGAGCTTGCCCGAAGCCTCCGCTGGCTCCTGCCGCGCGGTGGGAGTTTGGAGAGCGTGGGCATGACGGATCAGCGCGCTGGCTCTGTAAACCGGAGTCACTGAACGGTAAATAAAGGCTTAATCATTTGTGTAATCTTTCCTAATTACCAAAGCAAAGCAACCATTCCGAGCCCACCCAGAGGCTCCAGTGTCCTTGTCAAACACTTCTCCGCAGGGTGATTGATACTGGGTCCCCCAGATTTAAACTGAGAGGAGTTTGCTGAATGCATCCTAACGGGAATGGAAAGTCACCTGGGAAATACATTTCTGGGCTCTGTTTTGTAATCCTCTGTGACCCCTAGTTGTGAGTATCCTGCTCTGATTTCTGCCAGAGCCTTCAACCATGCTTGCTGGCACAGTCATGAGAAGAAGACATTAAAATATCCCTACGTTTCTGCCCACAGAACGCGGCTCTGTCCTTGGCTGTGGGTGGCCTCCTTCCGGGCACAGCTCTGGGGAAAAAAGGGCTATTTGCACCCTTAGGGCCCCGTAGMCATTCCCCAAGTCTGGTGTAACTGGTGTGACTGTGACCCGCCTTCTGAGCTGCAGCTGGGCTGCAAGGTCCCCGGGCCCCATCCTTGGGGGCTTCGTGGCCTTGCCTGAGGTGCAGACCTGCTCCCGGCGTTCCTGCAGCTCCGCTCGTTCCTCAGGGAGTTCAACCACGTGCGACCATGTCAACGTGCGCTCTGACTGCTACGAACAACGCAGCGCCAGGAATGCAAGGGACCACCACAAAGGTTTAACTAATCAGGAATTAATGACTCTTTTTGGCTGGGTTATGGAGCACAGAGATGTCTAGAGAAGTCCTGTAGGTGGGATACTGTAGGGCTGGCTAATAAGAAGCGTCATGAGGTGAGATAAGCAGGTGAGGCCCTGCAAACATCTCCCCACTTCTCCCTGGAAGGGCTGAATGTGCCACTGTCTCTGGAAAGCTGCTCCTGATCCCACCCCAGCTCATTGCTGGGCCGGGTGTTGCTGTGCGTTGTCTATTGCTCCGCRGAAAAGCCGTGGAGTCGGTGTGCGGGGAAAGCGGCGGTGTCAGCTGGAAAGCCAGGAGCCCTGCGGGCACGCTGCTCTYGCCTCCCGGTGCGGGGCTTTCACGTTTCCCTCCTGCTCCTCCAGCGGGGCTCGGCCAAAGCTTCCCTGTGCGCTTGAGGAGCAAGCGGAGGAGGCAAGAGRGGACCATGCTCATGTTTGTGCATGGTCGGCTTGATCACAGGGACACACACGGAGATCCCTCTGGGGGCAGCTCTGCTCTCCCGCCGTGGCACTGAYGGGACCAAGCTCATCTCAGTCCTCCTGATGGAGTCAGTGGAGCTACTCCGGATTCATACGTGAGCAGCCAAGCCTGCTGAATCACACTGTTAAAACTGCATTTTCCAGGGTGGCGCAAGGTTAGACAATAAAAGAAACCATCCCTGAGTGAGATCCAGCTCCGGTTCCTCACGAGGAAGCCAATRGAAGTCCAATTTATGTGGTGCTGTAGTAAAGTACGGGTATTGTCAATGCAAGTGAAGGTATTTTTAGCCAGTAGAGAGAAAAGAAGAAGGAGCTGAGAAGATATTTGCTCAAATGAAGCATCTATGAGGATTTGGCACTGAAGGGTCCTACCCTTTCTCTTACAATTTACTGCATTTCACTTGGACCATTAAGTCAGGCCATCTGCAGTGGATGGAAGAAAACCACCAGATCAGCGGGTAAACGAATGCAGCCTCCCTGAAATCCAGGCTGATGGGGAAAATATGATGCCTGCTATTTGCAGGGGCAGATGGGCAGTTTCCAAAGGCAAATCCAAAAGGAAAAGATAGCAGGGCTGGCTGAAGACTCTCTGGAGCCATATTTAGCCTTTTCCCACTTTGAGTATAATTTGGCTTGTGCAAGACAGTCTCAGTGCACCTCATCCAAAATGCTCCTCATTTGCAATGAGAAGAAAACATTCTCCAAAATGCCAGCCCCATGGGCTGACGTTCCTCTTCTTTCTGGCCAAGATATCCAGTCTTATTGCAGAGAAGCTACTTTTTTCTTCCGTTTTACCTCGCTGTTAGGCTTTTCTTCCTGCAGGACTCGAATGCTCGACACTAGTGGTGCTGACGCGGCTTTCAGGTTGCTAAGTCTCTTCAGTCGTCAGTGGCAATGAGGGAGATGCTTCTTCTGTTGCGTGACATCTTTGTAGCATGAATTGCTCCGTGTTTTACAGCGCTCGCTTGCAGTGTGCTGTGCACGGACGCTAGCACTGATGATTTTTGGCTAACAGTGGTATTAAATCATCAGATAAAAGCTAATGATGGAGAGAGCCAGAAAATGTGATGATGATGAGGGGGAGGAATCCACAGTTGCCGTGTGTGCCAGCCATCTCGGGCTGCAGCCATCCAGCCAGGCAGGGCTGCCAAATTTRTGTGCGTGTTAATTAACATTTTGACTCATTAAACGTGGCTCATTGCACGGCTTCTTCGACGGGAAGGTGATTTTGGAGCGGGTGCCAAGCAAAAGGAGGTTCCTCCGCTCTCACCCTGCCCTCGTTCTGCTCACGTAAGGCAGAAGCGGCTCTTGATGCAAAATGCTAAYGAAAAGAGAGCCTAAACTGAGCTTTAATGAACATGACGAAGAATACTCCAATATTTACCAGGCTCCCGGTACTTGCTGGGAGGTGACCTGTACTGGGCACCCGTCAGCRGCTCCTCATGGGCAGGGAGCGGAGCGCCGGCCCGGCGCGCTGCGGCTGCGAGCCGAAGGGCACGTCTCCGGGCTGCTCTCGCAGACCCCGTGAATCCACCCCAACCCGCCGGTCCGTGCCAGCGCAGTGGTTAAGAAAGCTCGCTGAGATCTGGCACCCGGATCGTCCAGCCTTCCCATCTAAATGTACAGAAAACATTGCGCATCTCCTCCTGGACGGCGCTGCATGGCATGAAGAGATGACCGATGGAGAGACGGGGATGGGCACATCACTCATGTGCCAGCGAGTGCTGAATCGTTTGGGTCACCTTATGAGATGTCATCTGTGCTTGTCATAYCTATTTTGCAGAAGGAATATTTCCAGGGCACTTTAGAGAGCATTAATATCATTTATATGTATTGCTTCTTTTATCCCTTTGCATAAAAAGGCAGCTGTATTTTTTGCCATGAATCTGGCCACCTRGGACTTGTAAGAAGAGAAGAGTTATAGCTGAAACCTTTCAGAAATCTCTAAAAAGCACCTGCGCTGCTTTCCTCATCCATCACCGCGTTGTTATTTTAAGATTCAGCACCCTGGGACTTCCCAGGCCTCCGCGCGAGCGTTGTACGCCATCCGGCGATGCCCCGTCCCGCCAGCGAAGCACGTGCGTCCCAAGCCCCCGGGGATCACAGCGCGGCCGCCGGGCCCGCTCGGCTGGGACCCTCCTGGCACCTGCGCCCCCAAGGCGGGCGAAGCCCGGCCTCGCCGGGGCGACCTCGGAGCCGCCGGGCTTCCCGCCCGCCCGAGACGTCGGAGGAAGGCGGCCCTCGCTGCGTCCCACCGACGCGCCGCTCCTCGGGATCTCCCGCTTCCGAACGGGCGGTAAATACCGGGGAGTCGGCTCCACCCCTGTGCACACGCCAACTAATTAATCGCTACAATTAAGAAAGTGCTTGGGCTTCTTCTTGGGTTCGGATCTGCCCGGCACCAGCAAGACCTGCCTACGTTACGCCGGCGGGTCTGGACTGGGAAACRGGGATCCAAAAACGAGAGCGATGCGACTGGTTCGGCTTGCGGCACTTTAACGCCTTTTCTTCTGGTCACGGGGAAGAGGTAGGAATTACAGGGGCTCATTAGCACCGAAAAAAACCCTGATTGGTTCTATCTGAACATCAGGAAAAGTGCTGCTGAAGGTCACYGCCTGGGACTTACTGCAGCCGGTCTGATTTGCCCAGTGTCCAGCTTTTTTTTATGGATATTGCTTTTACTCCAGGAAAAAAAAAAAGAAAGAAAAAAACCCACCCAGCCCATTTGCTCTGCCAGCTGCACTGTACTTTTAAGAAGTGCATTGGGTCTCAGGAGAATGCATCAAAATTTTGATGCTTAGCAGAAAATAAAAATATTTGCACTCAGTTCATTTCTAGAGCTGCACATAAAACGCTTCCCCTCCGGGCATATCCAAGAAAAAGACTAGAAATAAAATATAAATTCTAAATAGCAGTAAAATGTTTATCGCTTTGGGGGTTATGAGTGTTCAGCTTTTATTACTATGAAAATCAATTTACTGAACTTCAGTTTACTGCAAAATCAAAAAAAATAAAGTTAAAACCTGAATTTGTTCTGCATCCCTGGGTCTCCTCCTTTATTCTTCCCGGGCCGTCGGCGAGACGCCTCCTCCAGCAGATTCCCACGGCGGTCCCTAGCGCGGGGGTGTCGCAGCTCGCTGCCCCCAGCTCGCGAGCCCCCCGCCGCAGCAGGGTTTTCCTTTCCACCAGCTGCCCCCTCTACACTTATAATTTTGCAAGACTCCAACCTAAAAAAAAAAAAAAAAAAAAACTTGAGAAAAAGAGGAAGCAGCCAGTTTTCCCCCCTCCAGAGAGGATTTTCGCTGGCGTTCGCCACCCGCGGCGAAGGGCAGCCCGCCCCGCGGCCCCGCGCACGGGTTTCGCTGCTGAGGGACCGGGTTTTTGCTGGGAAGTGCGAATCCAGGTGGTCAAAATAATGTAGGAAAGCGTCGTGGTGCTTAAAAYGCTGGAAGCCACCCCCAGACCCTGGAAGTCAG
>NW_028186534.1:11182203-11188263 GCF_003343005.1 Rhea americana
GTTTTCTCGGCTTGCAGCAGAGCAAACAAGAGGGAGGCGGAGAGAGGCGTTGAGCCACAGGGAATCGCYTAGGAAGGGCGGTGGGGATCCAGCAGGAAACCCCGCGATACCTCCGGTGTCTCCGCCGCGGCCACGGCGCCTCCTCTCCTCCCCGCCGGCCGAGGCGGACCCGGACGGGGAGCCAGGGCGAAGCCGTGGGCGCGTCCGGCTCCCGGACGGGCAGGAGTTTGGGGGCTGCCGCGAGCAAGCGGGAACAACCGCGGAGAGCAAGTTAAACGCTTCTAAAGAAGGACGACGGGCTGCCCGTCKTTGAGCACCTTGCTTTAACGTGCTGAGGACCTCGGGGCTGCAGGGCACGGCGGCGCTCGGCGGAAGCCGCCGGCCCCCGGCCGCCTGCCGGGGCGCGTCCGTGCGTCCCGCCAGCAGCCGCTCCGCGGGCTGGCCGTGACGCTGTTTGCACGCGCGCGGCGAAAGCGATCCAACGCGAGGCAGCTGCTAGAGCGGCAGTGTTCTTGCGCAGGAAACCCCAATCCCTTGAATTTTAATTTGAGCTGGAATTACTTACGGATAAAGCAATCCTGGTCCCAGTAAACAAACCCTGGTGCAATGACACACGCTAGCGGGTTTTAAGTCATAGCGAGTGGGAGCGCTGCAACCCTTGAAGATGCTTTGGTCAACATTCCTGGGAAAAGAAAGAGCACCTTTGGAAAACAACCTGCGCTTCCCCCCGGCCTCGGGCAGTTCTCCCTGGAGCGGTTCCGGCAGTTGGCGCTTTCCCGGGGCGAAGGCAAGCGTTGGCCGCTCTCGCTTTCCCGGGGCCGCCGGTGCCCGCGGGAACAAGCTGCCCGGGGAGTGTTTTCCCCGCGCCCGAGCCGCCGGAGCGGCGGGAGAGCTCCCGGYGCGTCGCCGGCAGGCGGGGGCCAGCTACGGGAGCGCTCCCGGCCCGCCGGGCCGGCACTGAGAACCCGCAGACTCGTTTCGCCGCTTGCTCGCGCCGCGGGTACGAMGAGGCGGCGCGGCGGCGGCGCGGGAGCTGGGGGTGGCGGCTCTCCCGGAGCTATTAGCCTGAACCTCCTACGCGAGGAGCCTCCTTGATCCGCTGGAATTTATATGACCGTTAATGGGGACTGTAAATTGCCGTCGGTCGGGATAACTCGATCCGTGTTTTTTTGGAGGGGTGGAGGGAAGGGGGAAGAGGGGAGGAAGGTGCCCCCGGGATGGACACGGGGAGCTGTACAACAGCTTAAAGGCCCTGCTGTCTGCTGGCATATCACAGATAATAAAAATATGTTTTAATTTAACATATAAGGATACGGTGTCAAAATAAAATGTCTCAAGGACAAGTAGGGAACATAAAAAAGTCATAGCCCATGCTGTGAGCATCAGCTGCACATCATAAAGATACATTAATGGTATATTTCTTTAGAAGAAATTTTCATACTTGGGGGTTTTATGAGAAATAAGAGTTTAAAATATTAAAAGTGGAAATTTTATGACTGGAGGGAAAAACCGWCCAGATTAAGGCGACACGAGCAGAAGGAGAGAAGAGTAAAGCGCCCGCGGCCCTCGGCTGGGCAGCGGCGGCCGCGGGGGCCAGGCGGAGCCGGGATGTGACCTCCTCCCTCTGCCACTCGCATCCGCGGGAAACGACAGGATCCCCCCCCCATGGAAACGGAATCAGGCCCCGGATCTCAGAGATTCGGGCACAACGTCGCGTTTTATCATAGGGCAGCAGGGAAGCAGAGCTGCTTAAAGCAGACCTCCGGGGGTGCCGAAAGGCGAAGCCAAGAGCGCCGAGGCGGGAGAGCAGCCCGGCGCCGGCCGGGGCAGCCTCGTCCCGCCGGCCTTGCGCTCGGAGCACCGATGCTCTGCCGTAAGCATCTTAGCACCTCGCCCGCGAGTCAAATCCAGCAGGAAGCTGCCGCCGGGAGAACGACTCTTAGCTACCTGCAGGAAGGAAAAAAAAAAAAAAGCATTTTAACCCAGCGACTGCAACACCCCTTCCTACGGGCCGCTCTGCCCGTCGCTGCGAGGAGGAACCTGCCTCTCCCGTGCCCTGCCCTGCTGCTCAGAGCTCCGGCTCCCACGCCGGGAGCCGCAGCGCCGCACAGACACGGGCCAAAGCTTCGTCCAGACCTGCCGCCAGCGGGAAGATGTTTTCCCCCAAATACAAAGGCTAATTCGCAGTGGTTTGGATACCATAAGCTTTAATGCAGAGTATATTATATTTGCATATTGTAGCTGCTCGTGGTGCACGAATATTGATGCCTAACATGTGAAATCTCTCTCGGGCACGCGCGGAGCAGGCCGGCTAAACTGCTCTTGGACCCAGGAGCAGATCCTTCCCTCCCTGCGCTTAAAACCTGCGCTCACCCCCGTCGTGCAAAAGCACTAATTCTGAGCGTTGCTTCTGCTAATCTTTTAGCAGGAATATCCTTAAAATTTAGGAAGAAAAACAGCCCTCTGCRCTCGCTCTCACGATCACGTGGCAGTGTACCTGGATCGCATTTTACGCAGCTGGAGTCCCAGCGAGGCTGAAGGCAACACCGCTCTCACCCGCGGGCCGTAAAGCGCGCTCACCGGCACTAGGCTGCTCCGAGCCTTGTGTGGTCCATTATATTTTATGCTGGTTTCCTAAACATTCACAGTTAAATAAACTATGATAACACTTCATAAACATTTTTCTAGCATGCGGAATGTTTGACATGAATTTCAGCTATTTTAAAACTAATAAACAATTGTCAATCGGACGTCGGAGACTAAGCAGCAGCCACAACTGTTCTTATGGAACATCAAAGGCTTAATAAATATCTTATTTTTTTTTAAGCAGGGCTTTTGTACTTTTGCATACGAGCCTCTGCTGGAGCGCGGCGCAACAAGCCCCGCGGCTGCGCGTTATTGCCCGCCACGCTCAGGGTTTCACCAAGCAGGCCATCGGCCGAGAAATATGAGGCGTTACCCTTCAGACCGCACTTAGGAAATCTCCTGGTATGTGGAAGAAAAAAAAAAGAAAAAAAAAGAAAAAAAAGAAAAAAAARAAAAGGTTGAGCAAACTCCAGGCTCCTGCTCTGCTAATGCACTTTTTTACTTTTTTTTTTTTCCCCTTCCTTCTTCTCCTGGGTGCAGCACGAGGCACCTTGCGAAGGCCGTTCGCAGCCTCGCTCGGGTCCCGCGGCCGCGCATCCCAGGCCCGCGCTGCCGCTGCGCCCGAGCCCGGCCCCGCGGCGCGGGAACGGCCCTTTGGTGGCGCCCGGCCGGGCGGAGAGCAGACAGCTCGCAAAAAACATTTGTCCGCAGCGATGCAACRTCGTCGGGGGAATTTTCTTTTTCTTTTTTTTTTTCCGGAGGAGTACCCTAGAAAAAAAGAAAAAAAAAAGAGGCTCGTTTGGGATAACAGCTCATTTAGCAAGAGATAGCGGGTCTGCTTTAATCTCGTGCTCGTCAAGTCCCAGCCGGGGGAAGGTTTCCCTGCCGGAGAGCAGGAGCCGCTGCGGCGTTTGGGAGAGGAAACCGCCGCGGCTCCGCGTTTATCTTGGCACGTGCACGCGCTGGGAAGGAGACCCCGGTGGGAGCGAGCCGGTGCCCCGGCCCCGCTCGGCTCCCGGGGCCGCGCCGCCGCCGGAGCCTCCGCGGGACTGGGAAGCTTTGGGAGCGAATCTAAGGGGAAGCCGGGGCGTCTCTGGGCTGGATTTTTTGCACCTTCTTATTTTTCGTTTTTTGCACCAGCCCGTGCTCTGGCAGCCCCGGCGGCGGCTCGGGGCGCTCGCCCGCGGGCACGTCCCTCTCCCGTGCTGCTTCCCGCACAGCGCTGACGCGGCTCCGGGTGACGGGACCGGCACCCAGTTTTTCCCAGTGGCAGGAAAAAGCTGGTGAGCCGCGGAGGAGCCAGTCTGGCTGCTCTGGGCCGAGCCAGGCGCTGGGGCAGATAAGTAAACACTTGCAGCTCTGACATAAATTACTTTAGTCCTTGACAGCGGGACACTGACCAGGGTCGCCTGATAAGGCGCAGAAAGCCTTGCATGTCTCTCCGTCCCACTCAGATATTTCACAATAAATGTCACTGGGAAAGAATAGACACTTCTGTACGCATTAGGCAGCTGCATGTTCCTGTCACCTTGGGAAGGAGGGCCGCGGTGTCAGCGCGGCCCCGGCAGGCAGGAACCAGCTGTTAATCTGCGCCGACATCCTTTTTCGCAGAGCAAGTGTGAACGGGGCGTTGCAAACAAGCCAGGGGAGCGGGGATTAAAAATAGTCCCTCTGTGAGCACCTAGGCGTCCGCCGCCGGCACGGCGTCGGCAGGAGGGCCCCGGGAGCCCGGGGCGGCCGCATCCCGCGGGGATGCCTCCCGGGGCCGTGCCTCAGCCTCCCGGCGGCAGGGACCTCGCGCTCTGCTCCCGCGGGCAGAGCGTCTCCTGGTGCTTTTGCTAGCGGCCACGAGACGTTTGGCCGCGGAGGCGCCGTGGACCAGCAGACCAGAGCTGCACGTYTTTGCCGGGGGCTGTTGCCTCCTTCCAGGACGCAACACAATTCCGGTGCGAAAGGTCCTGGGCACCGCGCTCGGCAGCGGGTAGACGCTGCTCGGCCACGTTTGAGCCGGGCGCGGGCYGAACGCGCTCGGATCTTGCCCCCCTTGCGCTCACCTACCGGCACTCCTTCCCCAACAACCTCACGGATGGAARACCCCAGCCTCTTCCCCCTCTCCTTTTCCTCGCAACATCCTCGCCCCACGTTCGCGTTGCCGCAGTAGAAACCGTTCAGATTCTGGTCCCCAGTCGCTGCACGGCCATCGCCGCCGCGGTACCCCGGCCCTCGCAGCACGGCTTTGCTGGCCCAGCGTCTGCACCACGCACAGCTCCAACGTGCGATGCCTGCCAGGTCTCAGCTGTTCTCGGATCCCCCCGCACCCTGCAGACCTTCGGCGCTTCGCCGCACGGCCTTTTAGGTGCGGGTCCCTTTTATGACTCCAGAAATTAGGAAACCTTTGGCGGAAGAYGTCTGGTTCACGTCTAACGGATTTAGGATACTCATTAAAGGGGTATTTCCCCCCCTTATCTAGCGCCGGATCTAGAGCGGCGCATGCTTGCCGCCGCGCTCCTGGGAGTTCACCCTCGCCTACGGAAAATAGTCCTGGCAAACGCTGTTAGCCAAAACCTTCCCTACAGCCTGATGCTCAATATTTGATTTTCCTCCTCTGTTTGGCCTTTTAATGTGGCTCTGCTTATTTTTATAGGTTTCCCAATCCACGTCCTCCCCAGATTGTTTATATTTTTGGAAAGCCTTCTGTTTAGTGCCTGTAATACCCCTGACATCCCTTAACTGCAGCGGTCTTCCGTTGCCCTTCTCTCTGCCGAGRCTTAACTGGGATTTGTTTCAATACGCATCTCTCAAACTGTTTATTAAACCACCTCCCAATTTATCTGCAAAAGATTTTCCGTGAGTTATAAAATCTCAATCAAAATTCCTTTGGGCGTTTTGCATTCCCCTCCTATGACCGCTAAATCCTATCTGCTCCCGGCGTGACCCCTTGGCCGGCGGCCCAGGCCGGAGCCGCTCGAGGAGCGGGCTGCTCCGGGCGCCCCGCGCGCTGCTGGCACCGACACCCGGCCCCAGCCCAGCAAATTCCCTCCTTTTCCAAGCAGGGAGCAGCATCGGGGCAGCTTTATATCCGTCCCGTGCAGGAGGCGTCTTCCCCACGCTACGTTCGCTAGAACCGCTCCGCTGCAAGTTTCTTCCCTTCTAAGCTTTTTTTTCCGGCTTTCCTGCAAGCAAGGGCCAGTTCTCCGCGCTGTTCCATCCCATCGCACCTAGTTTTAAGCCACGTAACCTSCTAAATAATTCCCCTTCCACCTTGGTGTTTACATTCTTCAGATACTTTTCATGTCCCAACTCCTCTACCCCTTCGCCGGGTTATAGGCAGCCGCTTTCATCTCCCCGGGAGCAGCCTCCCGGGCGGCTCGGAGCCCGCCGGACMGCGCTCGCCCCCCGGCCCCCTGAGCAGGACAAGGAGGGATGGCACCTTCTACCAGCGCCCGGGACAGCTTTTTTTTTTTTCTTTTCTTT
>NW_028186534.1:11188545-11226678 GCF_003343005.1 Rhea americana
GGGAATCACTACTACTTTAATATAAGCTATTTGCCCCAAACACAGCTCCTGACTAAGGTTACCTAAACAAAGCAGCTGCCTGCCTAATATATGCATGATACTTCAAAGGGAAAATTAGAAGGGACAAAATCAACGTGAAAGGATGAAGAATCCCAGAGGGTCCTTATCAGGACCCTTCCAGTGGACGTTCCCATGTTTTAGTAGGGGAAAAAAAAAAAAAAAAAGACAACGGGAGCGCGAGCCTCTGAGGCTGATAGAGGGTTTTCCTCTGGCGAGACATCGAGGCTTTAAAAAAGCTGCGGCCGAGTGTGGGATCGTTAAACACCTTCCGATTCCTTCCGCGCTGCCAATCACGGCAGCGGCAACCGCCCTCTCCGCGGCGTCTGCTGAGCCCTCTTTGAAAACCTCCCCATTTATCACCGCCGGGAGAGAGCCCGCGGAGACCGCTGGAGCCTGCTGCTTGTCAGCAGGGCACCTTATCTTCCCAAAACATTTACTTAACCCTTCGTCTCGCGGCGGGAACGATGGGAGCCCGGCCGCGGGCGCCCGCAGCCGCCGAGCCGCGGGTGGAGGAAGGCGAAGAGCGCGCAAGCGGGTTTGGGGCGCGCGCTCAGCCCGGCGTCGGGAGCAGCTGCATCCACGCTGCTGCGTGGATTTGGGTGCTAAACATCTCCATGGGCCTGCGCTATCACCCGCCCCCCGAGATGGACTGTCTTAACATTAGCCTCTGCCTCCTTGGAAAGGGTCATTGCAACTCCTGAGCAGAGATTTGCTTTTCAGTTCACTCTGCCAGGCGCAGATGTCCAAGGAGGAGGCTTCTCTAGCTGCACTCAGGCAAAGGAGCGCACAGTCCGCGTTAATCCTCGCGGTAATACGAACAGCTGCGCCCTCCACGCCTGCCAAACCATGGAGCATTTCAACCCTCTCAGTCTTTCCACTGACTCCRACTGACTGGCTTTGGATCATGCCGTGATCTTCCCTCAGGTGGTTCAAGAACAACGTGCCGACAGATCYGCCAACGGGTGACGGCAAGTACGAAGGCACTAGTCTAGCGATGCAGCAGGGGAAAAAAAAAACCCAAAAAGCACAACAAAAAATGACAAAATACAAATGACTTCTCGTAGCTGTTTTCCCAGTTACGAAAAGCCTGCAGCTAACTGGTTTAGCAGTTGCACCACAGACAGTAAACCAAGCTGCATTTCTGAAGCTGCATTTTAAGTCTTATACAACCCAAAGTATTGCACTGACATCTACAAAAGCATTGGGAGTTCACGTTTTTAATCTATGAATATAGACTTGCAGATCACCATAGTGCTTGACAACGTGACTGCCTCAGGAAAYGTGGAATAAAGTCAGTACCAAGCAGTTATCACGATGGAGGCAGTCTGACGCACCTCTCAATTCTGGTCTGTGTTATTACARTCTCTGAAGTGTTTTAATTAGCCTTCCTTAACCAACTCACTTAGAGCTGGGCCTGAGGCTGATCTACGCTTGCGTGCCTCCTAGTACTTCAGCAATTAATGCTATCCAGGTGGTCGCCCCAAGTCATTCTGAGGGAATATAGGAAGGAAGAAACAGGAACTTCATGCTTCCAGGCCATGTCTGCACCATCATTCAGTTAAGYACATATTCACAGCCATACTGGAAACTCATTTCTCCTCTGTTGGAATTTATTGCTTAGACTTTGCCAGCTCATTTTCTAGCTATGCTCAGCTGAAGACTCAGGGCCTTGCCTAAGGATGCACTTCCCAGGGAGTCTGGGAATGGTCATACCTCCGCTTGGGTCCAAGCTCTTGTGCATTTGGTCTGCACAGGTCAGGCTTCTGTGGAACCAGAGGTGCCCCAGCAGTACTGTGAAACTAGCTCCTCCTAAGTCCTCCTAAGCTAGCAACTGAGTGGAAGCTACAACCASGCTAAAAGCAAATCAGAAGAATGAGAAATGAAATGAAAGAAAATGAGTCACAGGGCTCAGAAAGCTCAGCCTGATTCCCAAGTCCACTCTTCATCCTGTAAGGCTGGACAYGGCTACAAGCAGTCCCTAGCCCTTCCTCACATCGTGTGGATGGGCACAAGTGAACATTGCATAGCTTGCCAATAATCACAGGATTCTGGAGCTTTCAGAATTATCTGTGTTGGGCTGGGGTACTGGAAAAGGGCATATTTTAACTGGACCACCTAGTTCATGCCTATAGAGAAYGTGCAGCCATGACTAGGCACATCCTGGTCTCTACCAAAAGCTGCCAAAGCTATCCTCCCTTTGACAAAACAGCTTCTTAACTCACRTGTCTCGTGTGATGTTTAGGGTCCTTTGYGAGGAGAAAGGCTATTTACTCTTCWGCARTGAGTGCTTATACTCYGAGTGTCACTGCTGGCGAGTGCCTAATGCCCTATTTRCTGGCCAGCACGGCCTTGCAGATGCCACCCTGTTGTTACAGAGGTGCAGGAAAGGACCTTCAGTAAAGGAAGGCACYCCTTCAAATATAGCTTAGACTGCATCTATGAAAATCATGTTCTCCTAGCCCTTGGTTGTAAGAGATGAATGAGAGTGACATTACCTGCCACTACAGAACAGCACTTAGTATAGCTATCTAGAGGACATCCCTCTGGACCATCCAGCTAGAGATCAGCAGCATGCATACAGGGCGCAGGGATCTTTAGGACTCTGAGCACATGAGCAGAGCTCTCTGGTCATCCCTGCTTTGCTTACCATAAGCAGTGCTTGAAGAGTGAACAACAGTGTCCTGGATTYGAGCAAGTGTGTAACGCTTGAGATGACCAATCTAAATTTCACTGAACTCAGTGAAACGCCTGCAATAAGAGTTAGGTCAAACATCATTCACTGAACTCTTTCTAGCAAGAGCCTAGTTCCTCTGCATAAGGGAAAAAAAAAAATTGTGTTCAGAGCTACGCAGCTGTGCGCTTGGGCAGTTGACATTTTGGTCTTTGTCCGATAGGAAAATTAGTGATGCTTTCACATTACTCTCCATCCTTTTCAGAGCCAGTGGGAGGCATCGCCTTGCTCTCAAAACATTAATTCTTATAAAGATCTGTGACTAATAGAGTTTCTTTAGTGCCTTTTCTTTTCCATAGGCTTATGTGATTTTGGACAAGGCAATGCACAAGCTTTCTATTGATAAAACAGATAAACTCCCTCATCTTATATCATCTTATATCACAGCTTTTGAACAATACTGTGATAGAGAAAAAGTACATGCAATAGGTCAAAGGAAGGGTGGCATATTTTAAGCAGCATAGGAGAAATAAGCATCCCACCTTTATCCATTTGCTAAAAAATAAAAATTAAAAGACACAGGATGCAAGTAGGCTCAAATAGCTTTGAATCTAGGAAGAGCTTTGCTACAAGGAAGGAAAGAAGACTTTGGATGTAGCTTTTACAACATTCATGCAAGAAAAGCTATAGGAATGTGACATATATTTAGTCAACATGCCTTGAACTAGAGGACACCGCTGTTTAACTCATGACTCCCATTTCCTCATGTTTTTATTGAGAAAGGCTCACTGAGATTGCCAGATATCTGACATATTCCACTGTTAGCRAAGATAGTCCTCTGGCCTGGAACACATGATCTGCTGTTTTTACAGAGCGTTACTGGACTGACTGGTGAAGTGGCTGTCATATTGCAACGGCGTCCTTTCCTCSAGCTAAATGACATTCCCATACTCTTGGCAGCAGAAGACGTGCTTCTCCTGCGGTGGAAGCGTTCGGAGGAAAGCCCCACGTGCTTTGGCAATGCCATCCGGGTACCTGGCAAAGATCACTCGACACTGCCTGCCCTCAYTCCATCCCTCACTACCTCCATGACGATAGTGAGGGCTTGCAAGCATGTCTGTCCTCATCCTAACATGGAAAAACGTTACAAAAATCAGTCTTAAGGGAAGAGAAAGATGCCATGTTCCAGAAGGAAAGATGCAGTATCTCACAGCTGGTTAGGATGGAGGGGAAAGACCAGGGTTCTAGCTCGCAACAGAAGAGGGCTAGTGCAACCACGAGGCACAAGCTACGGCATGGGTGGTTAAACACGCTGAAGGTGGCTGAGCTGGCCCAAGACAGGGTTGCTACACAGTATTTCACCTGGTGCACTCAGATTTAATGGCAGTGGTTTAAAGTGTTTTCATCCACTCCACAAGTGAGGGGGCAGATGTTTGAGGATGGCAACATCCTAGAGTCCCACTGCCAGATCCACCTGGACTCAGCTTTGGCCTCTCACCTGAGGGCTCTGACAGATGACATATACTCCCTTAAATGGGGTTTACAAGCTACCTAAAACACTTTAAGCCACTTCCAGGAAAGTGAAACATTTAGCACTTGAGTTGGCGTGAGAGCACACACATAGGCTATCACCATACTTGTTTAGGTGCGGTGACAGCCTCGTTCCTGAGCTCAGTGCTACAGAGTTAAAGATAAAGGAACCATTCTGGGCTCATCAGAAATACTAAGGGGATTTTTGGAGCATACCAGAACTGTAGGTCTATGTAGAGCTCTCTCTTTCTTGGGATTGGCTGTGCAGGAGATATGGAAACCTGTTGGATGGATGAACATTACTGGTTACATGGTAGTTGACAGCATCACCAATACTATAGCAATGTGTCCCACCCAGGCAAGCACCTTCAACATAGCTCCTTTAGAAAYAATATTTTGTAGGAAGAGAGAAAGATGCCCTGTGTTTCTCCTCTAGGCAGTACATCTACTAGAGTAATTTTTCCCCCCTCCACCTGAGGGAAATCAATTTAACAGTGTCAGGAGACCATCAGGAAGAAGTCATACTGTTGCACAATTATACAGAATGCGTAAGTTAAATCACACCTTCAAACTTTCCTTTAAGTGGAAATACTCCACACCAAGCCCACTGAATCCAGAGCTTTTGAGTTGCCCCATTCAGGCCCCTTCTGCCCAAGCCTCACCCAGAGGAGTAAGTGTTTCTTTCATRGTAGCAATGCCAAGCTAATGGGCTAGCTGCTGCTTAAGCACACCAAGACTAACTCTAGCTCATAGAGTTTGAGATAGCACTAAAGTTGAAAAAGAGACATTAAGCCCTCGTAACATCAATTAAGACATCATGGTATTTTGCCARCTTACAATTAACTGGCTGTTAGAGATCAGATGCAATAGGCTAGTACCCACGAGTGCTGGTTTTCTGGCTGTCTGCTAGCTTGCTATTAACACAACTGTGAAAGGAGAGCCTATGAGAGCCCTGCAATTAAGTTTTATCCACCAAAGAAGTTATGAAATTAAATTGGAGGAAGACAATTGTGAAGCAACAGGAAACAAGATGAGATATCCAGGCTGTCATCAGGAGCCATGGGAAAACTTAGCATAGAAATAATCCCTTGAAAATACTCAGCTGTTATAACAGCAAAACTTTATTGGCTAATTAAGCAAGTAGGAATGCATGCAATACCCTGGACTGTCCCGTATGCAGATAAATAGCTGCAGGTGGAGCCAAGCAGAGCAGGCCATGACAAAGGTCCCAGGTAAGGCAGGAGTCACCTGTGAGTGCCTCCTAAGTAGAGCCCAACTCAACCAAGGTGGTGGGGGGGAAGCCCAACCAAAACAAACAAGCAAGCAAACAACAACAAAAAAACCCTGGAGCAAAGAGGAGACTTGACTTCTCCCTGGCAGGATAGCTAGGAGCCAGCTGGGACCATTTGAGTGGACTCACAGTTATTACTGCTTCCATATAGTTACACCAGTCCTGATCCCACATATCAATGCATCAGAATGGTATCATACAACCYTTTCTCCTTCATTTGCTGCAAAGATGAAGAAGTCACCTGAACTGTAATTAAAGATACTATAGCAGCAAGAGTAGGACTACCAGAGCCAGCCAAACCTACCTGGCTTGCTTTCCTGCAGCAGCAAAGACTGTAACACAGGAGACCGTACAAACCTCTGGGGAGCCTGCCCTATGCCCTGAGCAGGCACCAGCACAGCCCACTCACTCCCCTAAACACCCACCCCAGCACCGTGTCTTCTCTTTTATAGCCCGGCCCCTTCAYCCACAATCCTCCAACCTGCGCTGGGGAGGTGCTACCTGCTCTTAGAAAGGTACCATCCAGATCCAGCCTGGTCTGAAAGAAATGTGGAAAACGCTGTGCAGGAAACCTTTAGGCTGTGAGTGAACCACCAGCAGCAACAGAAGTGCCGTAGCCAAGGGTGAACACGTGCAAGTCACCGCCTCTTGCTTGGGCAACACGGAGTTGCTTTGGCCAAGTTTATTCACTTGAATTGCTACCATGGCAAGGGACAACRGCACCTTCGGCTGAAGGGCAGAGCTTCTGCTCACTGCTGGGTTCCAGAAGGAAGTGCAGAATAAATATTTTATTCACAACTAGTCGTTATCCATTCATTGTCACTTCAATGAAAYGGCTCCACTTTACAGGGCATTTAGTCTGAAGGATTAAAAAAAAATTTCATGTTCCTGCACTTTCATTCATTTAACATTTTTCTGGATATGCTTCCCAGTCTTTACTCATGTTGTTCCTTTACCCATCACAATCCTCTTTTAGGTGTAATGTTGTTATCTATTATTTTAATCCCAAAATGGTGAGGGAGTGCTACGCAGGAAAAAAAAAATCATGGGAAATAGGCCCAGCAAATGGAGTTAAGTAGAGATAGGAAGGAGCCAGGGTCTGTCAGCTCCCCAGAGTCCCGCAGGATGCCTGTGAGTGACAGACAGTATTTCCTGAGTATCAGACAAGGCCAAACAAATTTCTTGATAAACTAATTAAGTAAATGTGTTGAAACAATGTGAGCATGATTGGATCTTTGCTCACTGCCTGCAGACAGGCTTGGAGCTGCTCCTGGGGCAACAGGCAAGCTTTCGGCTGCTGAGCTGCTCCTGCTTTGCAAGCTGCACGTCGCCGGGGGACAAACCACGTTTCTGGGGAGATGATGACCAAACGAAGCGATGAGCCTCGTTCATAGAGTGGGGCGCGGGATCTGGGAGCGGGCTGTGACAAGGGCACCCATCGTCTCCAAGTCGTGTGGGGTCTTCAGCGCCTGCTGCTGGGACACCCRTGGGCTGTGTGGCACGAAGGCCTTTGTCCTGCTATGTCAAAGGAGGAAGGGTTTCCTTACRGGATCTACCTGATAAAAACCAGGAGGTGCCAAGCTGGGCGGAGGCACACTGCAGCCCGGTCGGCCAGGCTCCCACCCCGTGCCAGGTGCTCACTCATGGGTGATGCCTCCCTGGGGGTGTGGTGCCTTGGTGGTGAGATCTGCAGGGAGCCCTGGTGAATAAGCTTTGCCACGTCTGGACCAGCTTGGGGACCTCTGCCTTGGCACTGGGAGCGCTGGGAGATGTGGTGCAGGGACCTYGGGGCGATAGCTATGGATAAAAATAGCTGCACACATGCATTTACTCTTACTGCTGATGTTGTTGGGGTTGCCAGTGAGGGCAAAGAGGAAGGAGGTGGTGGCGTCCTGAGGAAGCCTGTGAATCCATCACCGCTCTCTGGGGTGACCCTTGGAGCAGCTGCCCTGGGGGCTGCCCGAGCTGGTTTCCACGTCCGCTCGGTTCAGCACCGTGCACGTGGCCTCCCTCTTCAGCCAACAGGTCTGCACCAAGCCCTGGCCCTGATCGTGCGGAGCCTGAGCCTTTAGCCCCTCTCTCATTTCTTCATTACACGAGGTGCCATCGCGTCCGGTGTGACCGCACATGCCTGGCATTCTCTGCCCTTGTTCTTTTGTGGCTAAAACAGTCATCAGACACTCAGGAGAGCAGTGCCGGGGCTGCAGGGACGCCCACTGCCAGGGCGGTGGGGACTCTCTTCCTCTCCCCTCTCAGTGCAGGACCGCTGGCAGCAGCATTTGTTTAGAAACCAAGGCAGAAAGAAATATTCCCGTGCTGCGTGCTTGCTTGCGGAATGAAAGATTACATCCTATTCTCGTAACGGCTGCCTCTGCCCTCTATCCTTCCTTCTSCTCCCTCTCGGTCCTCCTCTGCCTTCCAAACATAACGTAAAGGCCGCGCATATCCTGAGCAATGTTCGCTCAGACGTGGCAACCTGGACTTGACCCCTGAGGTTCTGGCTCCACCGAGTCTTCCTGACCGTTTCGAGCAGCAGGAACCTCTGTCAGCGGCGGTGATGGATGGGTTCAGTGGGAGAGAGGCCTACGGACAAAAAGTCTCGCAAACACAGTGACAGGCAAAAATAATAAAAAAAGACCCTGAGCTCTGCCTGCTCCGAGCAGAGCAGGGGAAGGGCCCGCTCACGTGCAGCAGCCACAGAGAGCTGTCCCTCCTCCAGGACTGCCTGGTTCTCACCATCCTTCTCTTAGCTCGGGCTGTGCGTAGGGTGCTTATCCCTTGCCCAGGTGCAGGCTGGCTTTCAGGCCTTCCAATACTTCAGCTTGGCCACCRATAGCTAGAAATAAAACGAATAACGGTAAACGTTTCTCCAGCACGTTATGACGACTGGAGGTGCRGGTCCCTCCAGATGGAGGGAGTGCCGCGGTGGGGCAGCCTGAGCRGGAGCCTGGCGGGTAAACACCTGAGGAGACGTTTCTGTTCAGAGGTCAGCTCCCCAACAAGCAGACTGTCCATACTTGTACCTTGAACCAAGTGTTACAGTCAGACTGAGATGACTGGCTTGACTGACGTTATTTCATGATACTGTGCAGTACCAGACAGCTTTTGGGCAAGACCCAACTCTTCAGGACCATACTACCCATGAGATGTCACTGAATGTGAAGAGTTTGGGCATCCCTGTCCAGTGCCCACGCCTCGTGGCTGCCAGTTCCCTGGATTGGGATGTGTGGTTCACACTGCAGGAATCCCCAACAGGACACATCCTGGAGATGAGTTTCAGAGACATCGGCCTCTGAACTAACCTCTGCAGTATCTGAGCAGCCAAAGTGGCCAGAAGAGAAAATGAGGGAAGAGGAGAGAGGATCTGACCACCTGTTTCTGTCTCTTTTTCCAGGTTAAGTTGTTTCCTTRTAAGAGGAACACACACCCTGCAGTCCAAATATTAGCTGAGTTCCCATTTTAGGCAATGCCACCATTAGCAAACTCAATCCCAGCATGCGCTTGCACCCACTCTCCGTTTCATGACATTTTAACACTGAAACTCTGTTCATTTTTTAAGACTAATCTTGCTTTTATTATGTATCCAGCACAAAAGGCAAGCCCTGGAGGTAATCTGAACTTTGGGTCACCAGTAACCCGTGGATGCTGGATTAGGGGAACATCAAATTCAAAGGACAAGTCACAGATTCAGGTTGATCTTTCCCTACTGAGATAAACACAAGAAAGAGAAGTGAAGAGAAATGAGAGAAAAAATACCCTCCTCTTTAAAGAGATTCTTGCAGGGAAATCAGATCTCTGATCTTTGCATTACACTGCAATTTCCATAGCCAGTTGGAGCAAATGSAAAGGTTTTGACTCGGTCAGGTGGTGGTTATGTTGGAAGAGCACCGCTGTTGCCCACAGGAGTAGCAGAGTCAGCCAGGTAAGAGCRGGGGACCACGAAGCGGGGAGGCGGTGCGAGGCCGCTCTGGGCGTCGCGGGGGCCCTTCGCCCTGGCAGCCCCGGAGGCAATCGCCGCCTCGTCGCGCAGGCCACGTAGCACCAGCCCTGCCTGCTCCTTGCACTGGCGAAGTCACTCACACGTTTTGTCCCTCTGTGGAGGGACACCAGTCTTGCTCCACCACCAGAGCAGCAGACAGGTTGTGCAAACTGTTTCCGTCAACGGCAGCGATCGAGAGTAAAGCAAGTCCTTTGGAAACACTGACGATGACCACGGAATAGGGGTTATTAAAACACGGGGGCTATATGTACTTCGAACTCCTGCCCTTATTGCCTCTGCCCATTACTTCACCTGGTACTTTATGATGGGTTATGCTAACATACATGAAATTTAATTTCCGGTTATTAGCCCACATAAGGGTATTGCTGTTTTCACAGAAATTACATTGCTTCTAATTAGTGCTGCCCTTTGGTTTATGGTATGTTGTTTTTCTTGAAAACCTTTGAACCAGGTTATACACCAACTGAAAGGCATTCTGGGGCTGTTGCAAAGATTAACTCTTTCAAATAAATACAGGCTCATTCATCTGCAAGTATTACGCTGTTGCGAAGGAAGGGGAACTCAGGAAACGCTACCCTGTTCTTGGCTTTTTCTTTGGTTTTCTCTATATAATTTTTTGTGCCTTCTTGTTTTTGGCATCTTATTTTTCAGCTTTGCCAAAGGAAGTGTCCTTCTTTTCCATTGCCATCACAGGATGGGCACAACAAAGCAAGGGCAGTTGCCTTCCAGAGGCATTTAGCAATTGCTCTGCTTCTGGGGAGGAAAAAAAAAAAAAAAAAAAAAAAAGATTCAGTGATTACTCCCACTGCTCAGGTTTCTCTGTGCTACCATGGAGAAATTGTACAGCTCTAAAACTTTCGTCTTTTTGCTTTTTTGGTATGACTGACTCACCTGCTTATTTTCAGACAAGTGACATACAGTAGAGATACAGGCAAAAGCATCCTCAGGGCATATATTTTCACTTTGATTTGCTTTCTGCTTCCTTTTATTATGTTATACTTTATAATAAAGCCTGTTGTCTCCTGTGCTCATTTGTTCTATCTTTCCTTTAGACCTTATCCAGGTCTAGGAAGAAAAAAAAAAAAAAAAAAAAAAAAAAAGGAAATTTAGTTTTCATTTCTGCCTTTCAAGCACTTCTCTAGACTTTCTTACTTGTAGCTCCTATGAAGAAATGCGGTTTAAATTACAGGTTTTGGTACTGATACTGTGTCTCTGCAAGACAAGCTTATGTATTTTTGTCTGAAAAGAATGAAAATGCTTTTTCCTCTATTAAAGCTGGTAGCATGGGTAACASCCAAATCTTATGCCTTTTATTGGAGTCATGTAACTAGCTCTGTCCTGTAGTTTTGCCCATAACACCAGCAGGTTCCTCTTACTCCCTAGAAAGATCACTTGAAAACTTGGTGTTTCTAACAAATTAATGGCAAATTTTCTACTAGAGCCCCATATCAGTAGAAGAGGCTGTCCRAGGTGATCCAACAGTTCACAGACTCACAAAACCTTGACTTTGGTCAAGGTCTTTGACACCCAGGCTATGACTTAATGCTAAACAATAAGCAAAAGCTGATGGATCTGAGTCAACCACCAGCATCTCTTTTGTCCAAGCTCTTAGATTCCCACCAGTAAGTCCTTTTTTCCCTGCTTGAAGAATGTGCCTGGGTGGTGTGAGGGGTAATCCTCATGCTCCAGGAAGGCACATATACTTTCTACCTTTGCAAATCTARCTCTGAAGTCTTTGATTTCCAAGATACAGAGAAGTCCAATATCTTTAATTTCCACCAATATCAAGTGAATTAAACAGACCTTTTTCGTAAAGGGCTTTCAGTCTTAGGCATGTCACGCTCTGCACGGATTTCATTGCTATTCAGGAGCATCTCATCACTTTTAAAACGCAAACCCAAGACAAGATCTACATAGCAGACAGCTGTAGATCAATATATTCCATGGCCATGCTCATTCCCTATGGAAGCGGGTGCTTAGTTTTCATCCTGTCTGAACAGACTTATTTAATCTATCATGGGCTAGTGCTTCTCCGGAAAGCTGGTCTATAAAGCAATGAACTCGGGATCCTGAGCGGTAAATACATTGCACTGGTTTTCAGCATGGCCATATATCTGCAAGGACATGCAGCAAGCAAAACGGCTGCAAACTTGGTGGGTCTGTGGACATTTATTGTGAAAAGCAGCCAGGGAACAATCAAAGTAATTGCTCTGGACCAGCGTACAYGTTTCTAATGAGTCTTGTTGCAGAGCGACTTATTCAATGTGTCTGCATTATTTACACAGGACACCACTATCAGTAAAAGGCCTTATTATCTACTCTATATTTGTTTCTCTATCTTTCAGTTTAGCAACTCTCAAATTCGGTGCATTTTTTTTTATTTTTATAGCTTGTTTCCTCTTTAGTGATATTATCATGGAGCCAATAAAAATGCTTTCCTTCTACATCTGGTCAAGGAAAGATTTTGCTGGGTACACGAGTCATATTTCTGAAAATGCCTCCAAGTGAATATAAAAAAGCTGTTGGAAGCAATTGAGTTTACTGTTGCCTTATGTACTGCCATTAATTAGGAAATAAAGCAAACAGCATTTTATATCACTTGTAATCAAAATGTTACAGTCTTAAYGCAAAGTCTTTCAAGAGCTGAGCCTGAAAACAGACTCTCCCTTTTCATGTAGGGGAGCAGAAAAAGGRTGCGAGGCTTCTGTTTTAAAGACCATGGGCCAGATCTTCAGATCAACCGCATAAAACGGGCTACCATGCCGCAAGGCAAGACGAGAGCACCCACCTTGACCGGGCAGGCAGGCACGGCAACTGCGTGCAGTGGTTACCCAGATAACCCAGCAGCCACCGTGATTTATTCCACCACTGCAGCATCACAGTAATTCTGGTAGCTGGCCAAAATGCAGCTCATAGTTTGACTTTCATTCCTGAGTATCAAGAAATAGTTTTTGGCAATCATTTTTTGTTTCTGCTTAGATTACATCGACATTTTTACCCCCAAATTCTGTTTTCAGAGAATTCAGAGTTTTCCTGAACTCCCTTCCCTTTGGCAAAAAGAACTTTCAAAACTTTGAGCAAGATATTTACTTTTTCAAGAATATAAGTAGTACAAAAAAAAAAGCAAACAAAATATTAGAAAAAGCAAAAAGAAAAAAGCATTTAATCAGCAACCTCTATTTTCGCAACCTTTAGCATTAGGCGCCTTTGTCAATTCCATTAGGACCATATCTGCGCTTTCCGGTGCTTGAATACCTTTATATATTTGGTTCCATATGAACAAACTGGGGGAGCAAACATGTTAGTAGATCATTTGCCATGTACATGATTCAGATACCCAGACATGTACAAAACCCAGGCAGGGATTAACCAAGTCTGACAGCACTGATGTGACTCCAGTTTTGTGTATGTATAAGCGATAATGAACCAAAGGCCCTGTTTGTCTTCAAATAATGCACAAAATGATTAATTATACGGACGGGCATGAGTAATAATCACAATATTATATGCCCCACCATAATGGAACGCTGCTCTCCTCTTGCTTTGTTCTTCTAATCTTTGAGGAGCAAATACCCACAGGGWGTTGCCAACAGAACTGGAAAGAAACTGCAGTTGCTTACAGTTTATAAGGAGCACTTTTTCCATTGTTTTTGTACTRCTAGGACATGCAGAAAAGCTCTTTAGAAAACGCATGCTGTTGCTAAAGGATTAAAGGGATCTGCAGGGAAAAAAAAGCGAAGAACTCTACTTGCACAGTACGGACTCTAATATGTTCCCATTATATTCCACGGCAAAATTTTCTTTGGTCCAGGGGTGGCTTCTAACAGAAATTTTTTCTATTGCTGAGATGTTATTTGGTAAAGATCAAATACTTTCTTAGAGATGCATTAAAAAAAAGAGACAGCCCCTCAACTGCCTATTTACTGTTTATTCGTCTACTTTTGATGCAAGGGAAAACATTTCTTTTGAGCTCTTCTCTTCTGCTCTTTGGACTATTTGAATATCTACTAAAGCAGCTGGTGCAAACAGCTTCCAGCAGAGCTTGACCACTTTGAACTGCTTCTCCCGAGTGCTGTTGCCATCCCCAGGAAGGGCACCAGCCCTCTCGGTGATGGGGTTTCCAGCCTCGGCGAGACGCGTGCGGTGAGCCCCAGGTACAGAAACCCAAACAGCAAGTGAGTCTGGTTTTACTCAGCCTTGAGAATAAGCGACTATTTAATTTGTCTGAGTGAGCGAACGCAGGTGCCACGAAGGGGTCCGCGGTTTGGGCTATCTCGCCCGCGCTCCCGGCTCAGGCCCAGGCTCGGCGTTTCGCTCCGCGGGAGTCGGCAGAGGGAGCAGCAGACCCGGCTTGCTCTCCTCTCCCTTCCCTCCAGCTGGGGTGAGGAGCTGCGAGCTCAGAGTCCACCGCGAACCGGAGAGCGAAAGGGGAAGGCAGGAGCGGTCCTAGGCTACTCCCCGCGGCAGAAACCAGGCAGCAGATACCGGCACCGCACCGGCCTCCTCGCAACCCGCCTTCGCGAGCGGAGCCCTGTCCTCCTCCCCTCTCCCCAACGCAGATAAACAGCGTGGAGAAGGGGGGAACCCGCTCCAACAGCCCATTCCGACACCGTAGGACTACCCTGCTCGCCCCTGCASAGACCCTGCAGGGCTCTGCAAAAGTGACACTTGTTTTCCTTATTTCAACAACTGAACCCATTTTTTCTATATGAACTATGTATAGCTTTTCTATCCTCCAAGTTTAAAAATATTATAGGCAAATTCCTGTCTTACATGCTATTTTTAGTGACTATTGTCCACTTTGACATTTTGCTGTATAATATTGAGTTAGGTTGTAAGGAAGCAGCAGAGGTTTTGAAGGGCTTTTCAGTAGGAAGTGACCAGGGAACACAAGCTGTGATACRTTTTTGCATTTTATTTCATGAGTTAGAGCACAGCTCAAGGGAGGTTGTGCACTTCCTTAAATACCATATTATCTTCTCTCTCAGGGTCCCTTGGGTTTGGAAGGGATGATGAGGCAGTTTCACCACCTGCATGGGAACAAGCTCTGGACAATGGAGTCCAGAGGAAGAGTTTCCCATCTCAACGCTGCTCTTCTCTTGCCACTATACTTTCCACTTGGGATGATTCTCACCTCTCCTTCCCCAGATAAAGCTTGGTTTAGGGGTGCTCTCTGCAAGCTGGCCACATTATCCAAGCAGGAGCAGCATCACTTTGGCTAGGTCTCCCCACAACTTTCCATTCCCAAGGTCAGCATCAGGTGGAAACTGTTGTATCTGGGATTGCAAAAAGGTTTGTTCATTCAGGTAAGTGCATTTCCTCTGCAACCTCTTGGTCCAGCTTTGCCTCTGAAGCGTCTCATGGAGGCATTTGCTCAGAGCAAATGGAGACTSTGATATCCTTCAGGGATTGTGCTGAACTGTTGTTTGTGTCAGTAGGACCTGAGCATTAGCAGCAAGACAGAAGACTTCTAGTCTACACCAGAAATGCTGCCTGGATAAACCTGCTAAAGGTGGTGACTATTCATGAATTTACTATCTTCRCATTATTGTGCTAACACCTGAAACACACCATCAGGCAGCTCTGCCAGTGCAGCTCATTAACGTTAGCCTTTCCTTCAGCACTTGGGTGCTCCCAAGCATGCCATTCCTGTTGCGGGCTGCCCACCAGGTACYTTTCCTTCCTCCACAGCCTCCAAATGGTCCCATGCCACACACCACACATTTCCAAGGACCAGTCCTGACATTTGAGCACATGTTCCTGAAACCAACCTCTGAAGCTGGAGTCTGATGCAAAAGGGAAAATATTCCCTTCGCTTGACGTACTTACATGTTAAAATGAAAGACTCACACAGGGAAAAATCTCCATTATCAGTGTGACATTGTGGAGTCTAATGATCATAATCCAATATTAGCATGTGATAGGAATCCTGCTGTTTGTTCAGCCTGTGCTGGAGGAGAGGTTGGACCTTGGGGGTGACCTCTTCTCTGCTCGCCCAAGTCTCCCTTCACCAGCAACACCACCCYAGCATGCCCCTGCTCTGACATGAGTACTTTTGACTTTGGAAGGGGAGAGGAACATCTGGGACACTTTCTCCTCCCTTATTTTACCTGTGTAAGCAAGGCTCTCCTTAAGAGAGACCAGCCACCAGGAATAGGTGGATCTCTCCAGACCTGTCCCCTCTCTATTCTGCTAATACCTACTCCCCATGCAGCATATCAGCCACTTGGAGAGGGTAGGAGAGGCTCACCACTTCCCTTTTTGGGGGGAAAACCAAAGCACAAGGAACCAGGTGACCTTCCCTGTCTCCAGGCAGGCCACAGGTAAAACCAGGAACAGACACGCGTCCTTAGGGCCTCAGTGCTCCAGGACAGGCCAGACACCCACAGCTGGATGCAGCCCTCCAAACCTATGGCATTTAACCAAGACACCCTCAGCTGGCAGATCCTCTCAAAGTCACTGGGCTCATGTGAYCCAAATTCCCCTCCTGAGCTAAGGAGATAACTGGCAAAGGCAGAGATGTAACAACATGAAACTGGAAGCTGAACCTTTAAAAATTAAAATATTCCAAGACTAGTAATAAGAAATCATAAAAACTCGCTAAATTGGAATAAACTATAATAGATCTGCACCAGTGGGAACATTTTTTCCCCCTTAATCTTTTTAGGGGGAAAAAAGAATTCCCAAAGCCAGGGCTACAGGATGCAGGTTACAGAACAGTCCTTTGCACAAAGGTTATTGTGTAAAGCAGGATTTGGCCCAWGACCCTGCTTCTGGACACAGATATTGGACACAAGCAAAAGGCTGTTAACAGTCATTCTCTCCTTTGGGCATGGCATGGCTTTGGTATTTGAGCTGAGGACGACCATGGAGCTGCAGGCCAGCAGCTTTAACTTCCCACAGGAATCCAGGAGAGTAAACACCAGTTTCACAGCTCACAAGCAACTCCAGCCAACAGGACCCAAAGAGACTCAAACCTTTCTTTYCATAAATAAAGCAGCATGTTGAAGTGTTGCATCTGGATGTGAACCTGAAAAAATCCCATGCCAAATGATGAGCTTATAGCCATTGAAACCATATACTTTGTGGGGAAGGCTGCAACCAAGGCATTCGGCACCCCAGAGTGAGCCTTGCATCCCCACAAAAAGCTGCCTATGGCCAGCAGCTTGAGCAGAGCAGCCCAGCTGCCCTGGCACAGGCAGGACAAAAGTCTTTATTATTTTAGCGTCCTATAATCTCTCGGCTCAATAAGGACATTTAGCATGTCAATCATATTCCCATTACTGTAGCAAATCATTATTGCGGTGGAATAAGATACTGGAAGAAATCCTCTTAACTGAAAAGGGAGGAGAAAGACTTGAGAATATGCAAGGTTAATTCACTGGAGTATTGGCTTATTTTTTGATTTAAAGCAAATTTAATCATACCTGAAAACCATTTAAGAAAGCAATTACCTCAGGTGCTAAAACACTGCAAAAACAAGCAGAACTGGGGACAGACCCAAGTTACACCTCTAAACTCAAACCAGAYATAACTTTTTTCCAAATGACAAGGTGAAGGGAGGAACACCCAGGACAAAACAGTACTGTGCACCCAGCCAGCCATAAAGGCCTACAGGGGTACATAGCACATTGGCAAGTGTCACGCTGAAGCCATTGGGTCAGAAGAAGGGGCTGAAATTTGTCATCTGTAAAGCAGGGAAACAGTGGCTGTAGTACAGCTGTATTTTCTGAGCAGGACCAGRCCTATCTGGAGCATTTGCTCACCTGTATTCCATCAGGAACCAGAAAAACAGTCGGGTTTCCAGAAAGGGTGCTGCTGAGGAGCTCAGCAGAGCCCCATCCTGCAAATGCTGCATCCAGGCAGGCACATTCCTAATGCCGTGTTCAGGSACAGTTCTGCCAGCTGTAAGAGCTGAACCAAATATTAAAAGCTTGCACAACAGCAGGTAGATGATGCTAGAATCACCCCCCCTCCCTCCCAAGTACTTTGTACCTGCTTGTAGCTCTGCCCACACTGTGAGTTAACTGCAGTCAGCAGCACAGGCTGCAGTGTTCATCCGTGCACRCTCTCGTACGGCTTCCACAGGCTACTGGGCAAAACTGCCATGCACTCGGTTCCCTTCTGCTTTGATTTTCCTTTATTTGCCCCCGACAAGATCAAGGGGTTACACACAAGCCCTCCTGAAGGGAAGACAGCACAACCTGCRTGAGCTCCCACAGGCACAACGCTTGTCCCTGCCCTGCAAGCATCCCTGCCCRGGACTTCAGCAGGAGTCCTGTGCGAGACCGCCGAGAGCATCAATTTATAACAGACCACGGAGACGCTGCTCGGCACCGTGGAAAGGCTCTTTACATCATAAATTGTATTTAAAGGCTCTTTCAAGAAGACAAGCAAATTTAAGAGGGCTGTTAGCTTCTGGCACTTAGATGCATAACTTTATTTGAGTATTCAATTTCCTCCTTCATTCATAAAGTAAACATCTGAGTTATCTGAAAGTGACTGTATACTTACACAGTGTTTTCTTAAAAGAGTCAATGGGAGCAAGGCGACATAAAATGCTTCAGAGAGCATGACACAGGAAAACACAAGCCTTTAAATTATGCACATTCAGGAAACRGTTGAATTCAACATTTTAGATTGAAAGGTTAAAATGTTTGTGCTGAATTGTATTAAATCTTTCATCAGTAAATCCTGTAGGAAGCAGAACATTTGAAGGAGCCTACTTATTCCCAGTGTCTAGGAAAGACTCCCAGAGTTTCAAAGGAAAACATCCATTAATCTCACTGGACAAGTGCAATCTAATAAAAGCTGTTGTTAAATTAAGGCAATTTTGTTATTAAGTGTTTTCCAAATTTAGTCCATCTTTCTCCCATCCCCATCCCATTCTTTTGGTTATGGAATGGAGGACCTTTGTTGCCTTCTATCCTGAAATGATTTTCGGGAAGAAAGCACTGTGCAGGAGACAGGAWGCCCATCAAATAGGGAATAGTTTAATTTCCTACACATCTGTCTTTACAGAGGGTACATTAAGAGTTATATGTACAGATGAGGTCTTCGTCTGGACATCACCTTTGTGATATAAATACCCTACTGATCTTTAAAAAAGGTACACTGATCCCATCATCCGGAAGTTCTTCAGAAGAGTAGAGGTCCTGGGGGAATTTGGCTTCAGATTTAAGGCCAGGAAGGACTGCCTGACACCTCTGGGGATGATCAAGGCCTGCTTGACAGGCTTAGAGATGTGAATCCATCAACTGGAGTGATGGAATTATCCCATATCCCTTGGATAACTTCTGAATTGCACTGAGATCCCCACTGAAGCACATCTGCATTTCTCTTAACAATTCAAACTCTACTTTTTAGATCGTTTTTACTCAGATTGCACAAAACTTAGATGAATATTCATTTGTCATCACCCTGCTGTTGGACCTTGGGCAAGCTGCTTGGCCTAGTCATGTCTCAGCTCCATCACCAATAAAACAAGAACATGACAGATGACACCATCTACATGAGGACGTCTCTGGGAGGTGGCTCCATCACTGTAGAATAGAGTGGTTGGGGAGGACCCAGTCTGAAAGCCTGTAAAGGATAGAAGTTTCTCCACTCTTTCATGGCTTAGATTTACTAAACATCCTTGTTGCCTTTGGGTTTCTGTGTATTTTTACATTCATACTCAGCAGCACTCAATATAACTCATCTAAGTTATAATGCTGAAGAGACTTAGCTGAAATGTTGACGCTCATTTTCATCCCAAGCTGTTTATCATTTGTGGATTTCTTACAGATCTTATCCGAGACYATCAAATTTGACTTTTTAAACAAGAATCCAGTTATACTGAATACCCAACCTGTTTTACAGCCYTGCATCCAACTGCCAAATCTGTATCTAGTGTTGGAACATCTCAGCTTTTCTGTGGTCACTCAGACCTGCCAGGAAGGGAAACTCTCAGCTTTCTTGCAAAACAAACTAAAAGCAAAACAAACCACTTTTCCTGGTGAGACTTTCATTCAATTCTGCAGACTCAGGAAGCTCACGAGATAAGCACCAATCTGAGGATATACTCAGAGTTGGCTGGAGTTTAGACCAAAGCTGGTAATTAACAGGAATGCAGCACGCTTAATGAATTTCAACACTTTCAGGCAGCTGACTCAGTGTGGAAAATAACCTAAACATTTGTGGTGTTTTCTGCAGCTCAGATGCGTACTTCAGAAAAAGGCATCAGTGATAAAAAGCATGTCAGTCTCACAAGAGCCCTTCTGAGGAAATCCCCAAATTTCCTAGTTGGGGTAGGACTAAGAGGCYGTAAGAGTGCCTCTTGATATTTTCTTGCCTCAAGTTTTAGATCTCAGTGGGAAATTCAGAAGCACAGGAAAACAGAGTTAAAAACTTATAAATCTCAGATCAGAATCTGGTTTTGTTTAGATTTGGTTTCTGATGAAGAGATAAGTAGACTATTTTATCCATGCAGTTTCCCAGTGATTATGAACTGCTCSCTAGCCTGCTTTTCTTTGAAAAAGAGCAAAACTGAATTTAGTTATAAAAGCAAAGAACAACTTTAACTGGAGAACACGGATGCTGCAGTAGTTTTTATTTTTGGCTTTCACCTCCTGCACATACAAGAAGGCTTGGTTGCCAATTATTCAGACTGACTTAAAAAAAAACAAAAGAAATTGTCCCCTGTGACCTTGCGTAGCATGCTCCAGATGTAGCCGATTTTTGTGGTTACATTACAAGCCCCACTGACACTGCTGCAACTAAAATGATTGGTGATGCAAGAACCAAACCAGAAAGGAAAAGCAAGCCAGAGAAGGAAAAGCCAAGAGGTATCTTCATTTCAGAGCAACCACAGACTTCAAAAAGTTGAAGAAAAAAATCAATATACACAACTATATTTAAGCTTTCTCARGCATAAGACTTTAAGGTGATGGGGCAGATGTGGGGCGGGAAGAACCAGTCCCCAACAGGTTTATTGCCATTAACTCTGCAAAGGTAAAGCTGGCTCTGAAGCATGGGAGCCATGGGCTATCCAAAAGCTGACACTCTATGGGAACAGAAGCACCTCAAGTGCTTCTTTAGGTGAAGAATTAGAATTTAGAATTCTGCATCTTTGGACGAAGAAAAATGCAAGCTTCAATGTCAAAATCAATAACCTCAGGGCAGAGTCCACCCAAGATGGAGCACTTATTAAAACTTGCTGCTCAGAAATGAGTTCTCTATTAATATTTTAAATTGCAAAATGCTTTCTAATCATGTTTTAATATGAGGCAAAGCTCCATGGTTTAAAAGCAAAGCTCAAGCGACTACCAATCACTGCTGGGCACAGAGCAAAGCCTGATGGAGGAATGCTGATGAGACTTTTCTGCAGAGATGGAGACTTCCGGAGCCAGCTCTGCTGGGTCCTGAGCCTCCTTCAAGAGAAGCTCTGTAGCTTTTCAGTGCTCTGGAGATGTCCTGGGAACAGTGCACACCGCAGGTGTGTTCACCCTGTCTGTGGAGCACATGGCTCAGCCAGGACTCACACTGATAGGCCTCTTGTGAAAATGCAAGGCTGAATTTAGGAGCAAGCTCTGGAATGCACCATGAGAGAAACAGGTCCAGGAACAGTGTCCCTTTCCCTTTCCTCCTTGTGACAATGTCTTTTCATAGGCTTTCTGCAGTCTCTTGCAGGACTCTGCAAGATCCTTCTGGCATCCCAAAGCATTGGACAGATTTGCTCCTGGAGAAAGCACCAGTTTGAGGCATGAGTTAAAACATCCCTGCAGTCAGCAACCCCAGCTAGACAGTGAGGCTTGGGCTGCTGGTGGCTGGGATGAATTTAGTTATGGAAGAACAACAGCTGGAAGCTTCCAGATTCAGGTGTAATCTGGCTCCAAAATAGTCCACTCGTAAATGACCTGTGCCTGGGATACATGAAGCCACCAAGATTCTGTTGTTTGGCCAGCAGACACGTGGTGTTTGCTCTGACCCGTTCTAGGGGTTAAATGCAGAAGAGCTGTCCAGGCAGTCAGCTYTTTCTTGCAGCCAAAGCCATGTCTATCACTATCCAGCAAAAGGAAGGCAATAGTAACACCTTCAGCCACTTCCCAATACCCGATCAAGCCCATAGCAAGGCTCCTGCTTCGTTATACTCACACTATTGTATATGGATAGAATATATTATATCAGTGATGATATAATGGTTTAAATGCTGTAGGACAGCAGAAAGAATAAGCTTAAACCTTTCCGGGTGAATCTGTGCAGCAAGGCTAAGAGGAATGCTGCTGTTTCTCCTGAATGCTCACAATTACCAATAGCCCGGTGCAGAAACCCTCCACTCCCGTTTGGTGCATAGTTATTAATTGGGGAGGGAAGACGCAAAGGTCAGGCTCAGGGGTGGCGTTCACCCCACGATCTGGCTACAAGCAGCGCAGCACCTACACTCCCTGTCCACGCCGGCCCCACGTCAGCGGGCGGCTGCTCTCCCCCAACGCAAACAAAGGTGGATCTGAATAAACTGCCTCCCCCAAAGGCCGCTTTATGGTGCCCTTTGAGCACTGGTTTCCCTATTTAATGTTTACGCTTGCAGCTCCCTATACACACACGCGGTGTCTATTATAGCCTCCATCGCACTCGGGGTAAATGATTAACATTGCGGATTCCACCTTGCCACTCACCTTAGCCCTTCTGCTCTCGCACGGAGGGGGTCGTTTCTCCGTTATTATTTTCCTACCCCTGCTCCGTRAGGCCGTATCACTTAAAGACGCTTAAGCCCGGCTCTAGTCAGATGTCACAGCGGGCTCCTGTGGCTAAATGCCTGTCGTTTCCATTCACTTCGTGAGCCGGAGCCGTTCATTTTTATTGCAAGCAGAGTGAGCAGATGGGACGAATGATACCAACACCTGAAATAACAGTAACCTCAGGGTCCCGCTCCGCTTCCCACCTGCCTCTCCTGGCTCCCGTTCGATATCTCAGGCTGTCCCGCAGAGGAGGGCTAGCCCTCTCCCCCTGCCCCGTGGCAGGGCGAAGTATAAGCACAGGTGAAAGACTAGGACAAGGGACAGAATTTCCACCAGTGCTTTCTTTTTGAGCCGCTTTGCTTGATTTAGACRGAGAAAGGAAAGGCACCTCACGTTTTCTAGTCATCCTTTCCCGCAAGCACATTTTTGTGTTTCACTCATCACTGAGATTAGTGCTCCYCAAGCTTTTGTAGGCACGAAGCAACTAGTTTTTCACCCTAGTCAAGGCAGACTCTATTATTTTAATTAGAAATTTGCTCCTTTCCTGTTTTCTTCTAGATCATCAGGAACTGTAAACTGCATCCTGGAAACAAGGTTAGAGATTTATTTTGGAGAAAGATGCAGCACTGTTACTTTGCACCARCTGAGAAACTGGCCCTTCAGGCACCTCAGACAAATTCTCAAATAATTAAACAGTCAAGGTCTGCTTCTGGCCACATTTAATGATGTTATGAAAATACATGTTATATTATCTTTCTTTAGATTCCAACACCAATGGATTTCTTACTGACATTAAAAAAGGCTTGCAAGGACACACGGATAACTTAAAAAATAACAGGCCCAGTGATATTAGAGCACTGTGAATAAACCTGATTTTTGCCAAGTTTGAGCGTACAAGAGGCCATCACTTTCAATTCACACCGTCTGTGGCATGTTAACTGTGGTGGGGTCACTCTTGTGCAGGAGTKTCACTGAAGTCCGAGTTCCTGGATTTTCAGAAAAGACATAGGATATAGGCTCTTTAGAAAGAGCCTTTTTGTATGTACTATTTGTAGCAAACATTCCCCTTGAGGAGGAGCTTCCTTGAAATAAAAGCCCTTTGCAAAAGGTGTTAGCACTCCTCATTAGCTTTTGGGCAATTCAATGTAAATTTGTGCTGAACTGGAGAGGTTCCTGGGGACACCACCTCCCTCCAAGGACCTGCCACAAAGCCTCCTGCAAGAAAGCCCTGGGACGGGATGAAAGGAACAATGCTGTTTGCTTTCTTCTCTGCGCATACAATGGCGAGATTGAATATTCGGCTTTGGTTTAGCTGCTGCTGGAGTAAATAACTCTGACGCTTAAATTCAGCAGCCCAGTGACTTAGAAAGCAACACCAGCAGTTTTCCTGACTCATAGGTAACCAGCTGATTAATAAAAGCATCAGAAAGGAGCAGAGAGCTAGGAGACCAGAGACCCAACAGGGTTTGGGACAGCCTTAGGGCCTGGATTTGCAGAAAATGAGGGGCAGGTTGCAGTTAACCTGCAGGCAGCATTGGGGTTGATAAACACTGCTCTCACTGGAAGTGAGGAGCATATGATGAAGCCTCAGGTTGGCCAACAGGAAGGATGATGCTCTGCATAGAAAYCCCAGCAGTGCTGGTGGCCTGACAGACCCATCGCGCACACCCCTGCCTTGGTGCAAGGCTAGAGAAGTGTTAGGCCCTACCAGTTTTGGAGAGAAAGGCCAACAGTGCAGAAGAGGTTGAAATATCCCAGGAGGCAGAGTCCTATTAAAAGTTAATGTCCACAATTCCTTGCTGGTTTTGGAGCAGTGTCTCAGACCCAAGCACAGACAAAACCCATGGCTAAAAGCACAAGCCCCTGGCAAAATCCCTGCAGCTCCTGAGCTGGCTCCACCAGCACAGCACCAAGGCTGAGCCTGTTGAYGCACCTCAGCAGCCCCCCATCACCTGCCCCTGCGCCCCAAGGTGAGGGCAGCCCTGGCTTGGCATCACTTCCCAGGCCCAGCCACCCTGGCGTGAGCCGCATGCCATTTATTAAGCTTGCTTCTCAGAAGCATAGCAGGAGCTTAACATCCCCCACAAAAAAATCCCAATTCATTTCTGACAAAAAGTTTGCTTGTCTCAAACCACAAAGAACAGCAACAGATAATATTTAGTCACCTATCCACCTATCCTGCTTAGTATTAGCAGGAAAAAAGAGAACAYAGAAAATACTCAGGCTGTATTGAGACCCCAGGTGAGCAGCCAAAAGGAAGATGAAAGCAAGAAGTGACAGTGAATTTACCTCTCTGCACCATAAAGCATCTCCAGAGCCATCCAAAACCAGCTACAGAAACCTGAACCCACTTCAAGTCATACACTAACATACCTGGCTCATAACCTCACTTCCACCAGGTCCCAGGAAGAGCTTCTTAGAGCCAGGTGTTACCCTAAAAAGCCAAACACATAAATTCAGCAAGCACTAGGACCAAGAAGAGAAACCACTCTGCTCCCGTCTTYTTATAGCGGTGCTGGGCAAGCTCCTCAGCTGGCAAAAATCACCCTGACCACTGCCTGCTGTGCACACATACACCTGGGGAGGCTGACCTTGCGGTGATCCCTAAAGCTGGAGCAGAGGAAGAGCAAGCTAAGTCAAACACAGCAGCGAGCTGAGCAGTGCTTCAGGCAGAGCCTGGTTTGCGGCCCAGCTGCAGAGCGGAAACAGCAACGTCTCTCGGTGGTCCGCTGCACCGGCGACACCCCATTAGAGAGTCTGGGGCTTCAGGGCTCCGAGCAGAAATCAAACCGCAACTGTCCTTTTCYGTGTGGAAATAAAAAAGAAACAAACTTTTTTTTTGGAAAACAACAGCTCGGGTTAGCAGTGATTTTATTGTGCTATTAATATGACCATAAACAAGAACAACATGTGTTTACAGGCTCAAGTGCTTCATTACTCGGTTGCTGACTTGGTAGAAATCACCGTGGCATCAGTATAAAGTGCAACATGGAAGAGATCATTGTAGTCGTGTTGTAAAATCATCTGGGCAGGTGACCTTTGATCAAAGGCAATTGATAGCTCTGAGGCAGCCGTGCACCAACAGYAAAGATAATAGTTGTCCACAGGCCACCAGAGTCAAAGGAGAGCAAATATCCCCCAGGYCTGGGTGAAGCAGGGAGAGCACCGAGGGGGTTTAGAAAGATTTTAGGGGGAAAAAAGAAATAGAAGCCTGCCTTGGAAATGCATCTGTGGAAGATGCCATSCGGTAAGGGCAGGGAAGGAGCAGGGAGGAAAAATGATCCCCGTCCCGACGCTTCCGCTCCTTGTGGCTGTGCCTCCTCTCGTCAGCCGCCCGGCCCCGGGTAGCCCGGCTCGCAGGCGACGCTTGCCAACAGGCCATAAATAAAATCCCTGGAGCCACTGGCGTCAACCGCCTGGCGTTGTTTGGGTCTTCTCGGTGGCCTGTGGACCAGCTCCCCGCCTCGGGGTCACGCCGCCGGGAAAGCGAGGACCCCTCGCCCCCGCGCTGGAACGGCCTCGGCGGCGCTCGGGCTGCGCCGGGGGCTTTCCCGCCGCCTCCGCCTCGGRCACCCGGAGCTTGCCGGAGGCGAGGCCCTGTCGCCCATCTTCTCGAATCTCAGCGGCGCAGTTTGGGCCAGAATCGGGGCCGGCGTAACCCCGCTCACCCCAGCGGCGACTGGGCTCCGCTGCGCTGAAGCCCAGCGCCGAGGGCCGCATCCTGCTCCGGGGAGGAACGGAGCGAGTCCCTGCGGCAGAGGCGGCGAGAGGCGAAGTGCCGGGGAGGCGGTGAGCCCCGTCCTTGGTGCCGCCACCTGGGCCGGGGCCACCGGCGGTGCCGACGCCACTGGGAAAGCCYGGGAGGACGGCTGAACATTCAAGGAAATTCGGGGCGAATGGCCCGTGCGGGGCTGGGGAAGGGACCGYCACGGATGTTTCGACTCGAGCGGTGCGGCTGGTGAAAGGCGGCGGAGGGAGGCGGCCCAGGGCGCGCGAGGCCCGCGGGCACCGCGCTGCTGCGTTATCAGCTCCGCCTTGCCCTGCGCCGGATATTGGCAGGCAAAAGAGTGGAAAAACAAACGTCAGGGACGCGGAGCGCTAGCGAGAGCCCAGCCGTGCAAACAGGCTCTGCCGACGCCGGGAGCGGCACGGACGGGCAGAGGGACCGGCCGCGGCGCCGTTTGCATCCCCCCCCCCCGGGAAAGCGTGCCCGTCCCGCAGCTCGAGGTGCTCTGAGGTGTTAACGCGACCCCTCCGAAGAGAGTCACCGCCGCAGGGCTTTGCGGAAAGGCGGGCGCGAACCCTCTGCCRCACAGGCGACGGGGGCCGGCGCGGACCGGGCCGGGCGCTCGCAGCATCCGCCCTCCCTCTGCCGAGGAGCCGGGGTGGGAAAGCGCCGTCCTGCCTCTCGGACGAGCCGCGACACGATGCCGCCCTTCGCTCTCCCCGATCATCCTCAGCCTGCTGTTTATAATAAAAATCGAGCGATCCGTCTCTGCTGACAAGAGGAAGAGTTGCCCCAGGAAGCCCTGGACAGGTCGACGTCTATATTAAGGAACTATTACTTGACAGCTTCCTGGCCATAAATAGCCGCCCAGCTCGGCCGGGGTTTTATTTAGAAATAACAAATAAAGCGGGCCTCCAAAGCCGCCTTGTGACCTTGCTCCCGCTTCGCTTCCCACCCGCCTGCCCAGCTCGGAGCGGTCCTCTCGTCGCCCCGGCGCCCGGGCACCGCGCAGCCCGCAGCGGCCCCGGCCCGGGCGAGCTCAGCTCTAGTAGAGGAACCTCTCCTGAGCATCCATTAAAATAAATAAAYAAACAAATAAACAAACAAATAAATAAAATAAAATAAAAAGGCTTTTCTGCCCTGTGTGGCTGAAAAGCTGGACGTTCCCCATTTGAAACATCCTGAAAACAGGAGGCAAATCCRACCTCAAAATCCATTTTTCCTCCAGCCTCTCAGATCTCTCAACCGGTCTCCTAACTCTTTGGGGACTGACTTAGGATTTTCCAGAGCTTGGAGCTGGCAATATTGAGAACAATCAGAAAATATCAAAGAAAAGAAAACACTATTCTTTTATTATTGGGAGGTTTTCACCAATTTTTTTTTGTCCTGTGGTTAGCTTAAAATAATAATAATAAAAAATATCTTTGTTTGGAGCTGGAATGGGAAGAGCAGCGTGTTTATTTTATGTATGACTCACCAGCTCAGCGTCGATACGCTGAGCGCTTCAGAAGCTAACACTCTATTGAGATGATAGTTTCTAATATAAAACAGTAAATGTTTAAAAACAACAGTTTTTTTTTTTCCTGCTGTGGCCAATAAAACATAAAGGAGGCCACACAGTTTACATTTTAATAAAATTAAGTTATTTGATGCCACGTTATTACAGTCTTTATTGGAAAGTGGAATAAATTGCACACAGAGGAGTCATAGGAGGGAGAAATCACCGCGAATAAACATAGATTCTGGGATGCATTTATTTCTTGGTTTCATCTCAGGAGGACGGAGGCTTTCCTCGTGCAAACAGAAGCGTCCCCCGCTCTCCTGCTTCGGGGAGGCAGCTCCGGGTCCCTCTGGCCGAGGAAAAGCTTCCTGGGAAGCCAGTGCCGCGGCCCGGCGAGCTCGGCCGTGCCCGGCCAGCGCTTTCCGCGCCCGTCCCCCTGCGAGAAATCTGTCCTTCCGCAGCGGCCCGTGCTGCCCGCCCGGCCCCGAAGCGCCGCGTCCGCCCGCGGGGACGTCATCGCCCTTGGTCCGAAGCCTTCCGGGGGCCGGCGGGCTCCTAGGCGAGAGCCAGCGCGCACCAGGAGTCCTGCCGGAGGGGCACGCTCAGCCCCGCCGGCTGCGCCACGGCGCCGGGCGAGAAGGCGTAATCCTCCGCTTCGAACTTGAACTCGGCGTGGCCGCCGGCCAGCGCGTCCTCCGACTGGCTGGGCGCCTGCGGGGGCGGCGGGACGAGAAGGTGACGACAGAGCCGCGGGCCGAGGTTTTCCGCGCGGGGCTGAGCCGGCGCGGTTACGAGACGGGAAAGCCGAGGGCGGGTTTCGTCTCGCTCCAACGATCCCCTCTCGCGTAAGGCAGGGGTTTTCACGGGGCGCTAAGGGCGTCGCTCTTCGTCGAGGTCAGATGGGCAGGTGGGCGCCTAGCTCTCCTAAACTGCGAGCTGCTGGAATTTACATCGACTTTCCTGCCATCTTATCCAGGATTAACGGGATAAGCCCATTCCTGGAAGCCGTTTATTAGCCAAAGGACACTGAGCACGCTTGTCGTGACGTAGGGGTAGGAACACAACGGATTGTGAATATGGTGGCAGAGCCCTGACACTAATTCTGCACGCTCAAGGACCCTGTGCCTACGCAGAGGGTGCTCCATCCCCAGGCCAGGGAGCATGAGGAGCAGTCGGGGAGAAGGCGTCACACTGCCTGTCTCCAATTATTTATTGAYGGAACATGTCCAGTTCAGCGGTCTCTAGGCACATGTGTATCTCTTAAGAGCACAGCACGAATCAGATTTATCAGTTTCAGCCAAAAACTCTCTCCCATAAAGTCAAGATGGCACTAAGCCAAGAGTTTTGGATCTGAAGCTGAACTTCCCCTCCATGCAAGCATGTTCAGATTGAGGGGCTTGGTTAGACCCAACATAAAGATAATGCAGGGTCACAAAATTTTGATCGATGGGTTGATTTAGAGTCACTTTTTCCACCACAAAGGAAAAATAGCAACCCCTCCAAACAAATCCGCGAGGCAAAAGTATGGCCACACGATCAGTGGTCTCTAGACAGTGTTACCGCTCTGTGAGTGCCGAGCACCTCAGGACTGCAAAGAGCAGATAACATATACCCAGTGAGCCCATTCTCTGGAATTAGGGAAGTTTCCAGCTAGGGCCAGTCCCACTGGATCAACAGGGCCATAACTGCAAGGATTTGATTGTGTACCCTTGGCGTGTGGTGGCAGGAGATCAGAACCAAACCCAGCTGCACGCCAAGCCRGCTCCCCAGTGGATGGGCCCTACAGCAGCTTTGCTGGAGGCTGCAGCAGAGCTCAGCCTTCCCAGCTCCCCGGCTGCACGACGAGGAAGCTGATGGGGAGCCGATAGCCTGGAGCCTTTCCAGGTTCACAACGTCTTGGCTCGCACTAGCTTCAAGGCAGTCCATCAGGCAGGCCGCCCTGGAGCTGGGACTCCCTGGCTTTCCAGGACCTTCAGCTCCAGGTCTGAGCAGCTGGTGAGCTGCCCTGGTGAGCTCATCTCGGCAAACCTTGCTCTGGAGCCTCCTTCCGAGGGACTGCTGGGGTGTCCCGGGGTCTCAGTCCCTTTCGAGGAGACTTGCAACATTTGTGACCTTTGCTGCACACCCGCACAAGACCAAAGTGGTCATGTTGCCTCAGTGATCTCTCCAGCTGCACTTTGAGCCCAGGCTTTTAACTATTTGTAAGCAAAAGGTGTGCCGGTGGAGAAGACAGGCTAAGGAGGCGGATGGGAGGATCTAGCTATAAATTTGCAGTGTCAGTGGCGCAACAAATTGCTCAGCTTCATCAAGCCCAGCTGGGCCAGCAACTACAGAGGGGTGTGGGGCACTCTGCGCCGGCGAGCAACACGCTGCCTCCTGGGCTTACCTGGGAGACGGACACGATGGTTTGTCCAGGGTACTGCGAGGTCGCACTGGGCTCTGACTTTAAAGTGACCGTGCTGTCTGAGTTGGTAATGGAAGAAGGGGAGTTAGTGGCCGAAGTCGTAGACCCTGGAAGGTAATTGTTACAGGACGATGAAGCAACACAGGAAAAAATGTGTTCTTGAGGAAATTTGTATTTTAACGGCTGCCATCACATCTCAYGGTGTGACTAGACTGTTCTCTTACTCCCCCCCAGCTCCCTCGGGGTAAGGGCCTGTATCTGGCTGCCAAGGTGTTGCTGAAGGAGGAAGAGGAGGAAGAGGAGGAGGAGGAGGAGGAGGGGAAGCCTTTCACAGCCTGGCAGTGCCGATCTTTACACCGGCTGGAGGAGCAATGTTGAATGCATCATACTAACTTCCCCTCGACCCTGTTGCTTGCCTTTACCCTGTACATCCTAGCCACGCAGATCCACGCAAGTGGTTGCCCACAGCACATGGAAATGTAGTGGGAGTAGGAATCCGGGAACTTTCCCACCCAGCAGCTCTTCCCACCCAAGCTTTACATCTGCTCCAGGCCCCAGTGATGATAATAAAAGCACTTTACCTGTTGAGGTTTTGCCTTTGGTGATGTTTTTAGGCTTCCTTTTCCTTGTCTGGATGCTTTCCTTTTTCATGGCCAGAGGTCGTGGTACCTTGACACCCCAAAGTTTGGAATCATTAATATTGTGTTTTACTCAGATCCTTCCCACATGTGTGTTGCTTTCCTATTTACACGCTGTAGCTCACACAACGCACCTAAAGTCCTTGTCCTTCACTAAGTGCTATTTTTCTCCGCAACAGGCCTTGGCTGGAAGATGTATAAGGCTAACAGCTAAGGCTTCCCACAAATTTTGCTGTTTCCTTTATTTCCTATTTTCCTTTTCCTGATTTATTAGCGACCTTTATGACAGGGTCCTATTAAATTACAGTGACAGCCTGCGTGGCTTGGAGCGAATGGTCAACAGTCATGGGATAAAGGGACTTTAACCTTTATGGTAGGAGCGTAAAGGGATCTTTTCCTGCAGGGAAAGATGAAGTCTCCTCTTTGGCTCATGGACATGTTACTGGTAGTTCCCATGCTCTGGGGAGAAATGTTATCAGCCAACCTCCATGCAGGCTCCTTGGCATCTTTCACACATGCTGAATTACCACATCTAGTAGAAATACGCACTTTATCTCCAGTCCAGGTTTGAGCAGTTTCAGCCTCCAGCTCCTGGAGCCTGTTAATTTTTTTTTTTTTTTTTTTAACTGGAGCAACCTGGTAAATCACCTAAATAAGAGCCATGCAGAGCCAGAAATCTCTTCTCTATTCAGGTACCTTCCTGAGAGTGTTCCAGTCCCCCCCTTTAATCTTTTTTGGATGACCTAAGTRGAGTGATTTAACTGTTCCAGGAGATGGGGTTGGGTCTGGCTGCAGCTCTGTCGAGCCCAATTTAAATATATTTTAGACACACTCAGCACGGGCCCGTCCTGCTGCCAGYGCGCCCCTTACCCCGTGGAGCTTCATGTAGAGCCCGCAGGCGTTGCAGACGGGCTCCCCCTCGGCGTTCCTCCTCCAGAGGGTGGTGTTGGTGGTGTGGCAGTTAGTGCAACATAGGCCAGCACGTCTGGACGAGGACTGCAAAAACAAGCAAACACACCAARCCCGCGTGAAGGCGCACACAGAAATGACAAATCGGGACGTTCCCCTTCAAACAGGAATAAAGCCTCTGATTACAATGATTTCCTGGAAAATGTCAAATACATAAGATAGCCAAATTCAGATCAAAGAAATAGCATTCAAGTGAGATCACTCCAATTTGCAACTGTTTTTTTATTGAGCTTGATAAACCTGGCAAATATCCTTCCAACCCATTTCACAAACTTTCAGCAAATCTGCTCCAAATAACCGTAACTCATAACCCAGAGCACTTTCCAGTGAGATGGAGAGTTTATGAAAATACCAGCCAGCCTTTAAGCGCGCGTTATGACCACTGCAGAAAACTGCTGTTGCTTTAAGTGAATTGCTCTGCTTTTCTGCACTCCAAACTGCCACCGAAGTTAATAACATCCCAATTAATCTCTGTTTTAAGACAACTGGAATCAATTGGCTGAACGGAGCAGAACCAAACTGAACTGAACTGGCCCAGTCTGATGTGACAAGAAAGGTTATTAATTGCACGTCTCGCACATAATCCTGTTCTCTTACAGACTGCTGAAACACCTTGTAAACATTAATTAATTACATGTTTTGTGGGAGCAGTGATTGCTGACTGACACACTAATGGACGTTTTAATGAAACATTAATATTTTCCTTCTCCAAAAGGGAAATATTTTCATATTCTGGCAGAAGCAGCGGCCTCGGCTCCGACACTGCGCTCTGCGCTGCTGGGAAGTGCAGAAGTGTCCATATACAGACCTATCAATTCAACAGGCATTTCATTTGAATGTGTCCTAGCGTTAGGCATTCAAACTATTTTAATAAGAGACTTAAGCAGGTATGAAGATGGTGGTGACATAAGTAATATCACAGAATCTCCACCTTTGGGTGTTTGAATATGTTCTTCAGCCTTGAGAAAAATCACTTTGATTCCTCTCAAAGACAGACACTAGGCAATGCAGGCAATGGAGAATGCCATTTTTTTCATTATTGCTTGATATTCTGACGAAGCAGCATGATGAATGAGGTGGGTTGAGTAGGAATAAAAACGAAATGTTTTTACAAGGTTAGCAGTCAAATAAGGATCAGCGCCGAGTTTCAAAAGACAGAGGGGACATGTCCAAGCTTTGAGTCACCGGTTGCTARGCAAAGCGGTTTCAGCAACAATTTGCAAATAATTGCATCGCTTCAGAAATTATTTATCTTTCGAGAAATAACCAGACAAAAATAATACACYGAGGTGCAAGCTGACGAGCCTGGTACAGAGGAGTACACAGCCTCCTTGGCGATCCTCGTCCCTATACGGGACGTGGTGTCCCAGCGAGATCCCGAATCGGCTGCGGAGCAGTCTCCAGGCGTCTCAGCTGCAGAGGCCACGCCGTTCGCCCCCGCCGCCAGCACAGCCCCAGCCCCGTGGGCCGCTCGGCACCTCCCTCTGCTTCCTCGGGAAGGAGCCCTGCAGCCTGCAGCCCCCGGTCCCGGCCCCGGCGCGGCTCCCGCTGCGGCAGAGGGGGAATTTGGGAGCGCTCAGCCCTGGGCTGGCCGTGCCCAGCGAGGGCCCGGGGAGACCCGTCCTCGCCTGGGAGTGGAGGGAGGCCAACGCAGAGCCCTTTGGAAAGCCCCAAGATTTCTGGTTGCCCGCAGGCCCCAGGGAGGGAGGGACGCCCTATCCCCTATTTCWCGTGGCCCCTGCAGCCGAGGTGGGACTAAGCCGGCACCGCTGGCAGCCCAAGGTCAGCGCCCGCCCTGCCCAAGCCGTCCTCGCGCTGCGCGGCACCGCCCGCCCACGCTTCGTCCTCTGTGCTCTTGCAGGGAGCCAAGGAGCCCAGAAACCCACCTTGAGGACAAACCAGCTTGGCTTAAACCTTGCAGCCCTCCGAGACCCAGCCGCTGCAGGACAGCTTGCCAATTTAGCGAGAAAGAGATAGTCAAGGCTACTCTTGCTCACTGAAGGACGAGGATACAATACGTTACTGCTGGTTTCCCAGCAGATCCCCTAAAAGCAAGTGCATTTCTGCCAGCCTCCACCCGGCCTGCCTTTGTAGCGTCCTGACCTTGTCTAAGAAGTTGTTGACTTCAACATTGTGCTCCGGTGTTTATTTATACAAATGTAGCATACACTCAAACAAAAACTCTTCACGGACCACGCTGGACAGCCAGCTGCTGCTGCTAAGGTTGAGGGATCAGTAGTTGGTGCACACTGAACCAAATGTGTGTTAGTGCTGCTAGGAGAGCCCAAGAAATTCAGAGCTGGTGGGACAGATCCCTCTGCGGGAGCTCAAAGCCAGCAGAGACTTTGCTTCACCACCTTCTCCAAAGTGGAAGTGCAACCTTGGGGGTTTCATGGGGAAAAAAAAAAAAAAAAAAAAAAAAAAAGAAGCATCTCAACTCCAAGAAGACTTAATCAATGCTTCTTTGCCCCCCCCTTGCCAGAGACGGAGCTGGTTTTGATAGAAAAGAGGCTGCAGCAAAGCGTACTGAGATGCTCGAGTTTAGTGAGCCAGTATGGCACGTTGCCTYACCTCCCCAAAGCAGATAGCTCTGAGCGGGAGGCTCAGAGCCCAGCAAAACACACCTGCATCATCTGAGATTCACCTTTGCTGGCCTGGTTCTGGGCAAAACTGCACCTCAGAGGAACAGTGAACTGCAGGAACTGACAGCAATGGGAAAACTAAGCGACACCCAGTAGACATTGCACCTACCACACTAGATTCCTACCAGTTTGCACCAGATGATGATCAATCCTGTGCCCACTCCCAGCAGAAGTGGCACCAAAAACACTAAATCTTGCAAACTGTAAAAAAAAAAAAAAAAAAAAAAAAGGACAAACTGGAAAAAACCTACTGAGCCCAGACTGCAAAACTTGCCTCCAATTTGTCCTTCTACCCAGCACTGTGTGGAGATTGCTGACCGTATGACAACCGCTGCATCGGCCCCTCCTATGCTGCACCGYGCGATGCAGCTCTGGGCCTAAAACGCTGCTGCATTAACAGAGTTTCATGCCCAYGAGCGAAGCCATCCAGCTTCAGGAGTTGCTCTTGGATGGTAAAGGTGATCTGCCTTTTAGGACTGGGTCTACGGTATCGCCTGGTGAAACGCACCAAGAAACTTTGGATAGAGAAGGTTTTGCCTAAAATAACATGCTGCTCCCATTTTTCTCTAAGATGATTCCTTTCTGCTGGAAACCGCAGGGCTTTGCATTCAGATTCGGTCAGTAGCAAAACGGCTGACCCTGCTACATAGAGGATGAAGCCTTATCCCAGAAAAAGAAACAAAAAGAACTGGCAATTATACTACTCGTGCCAGCCCCCTCCTCCCACGCACAAGTGGGCCGCTTGCTACCGGCTGCGCAGGTCACTCCTGCAGTATCATACGGACCATTTTGCATTCGCCAGTGCAAGACACACGGCACTTTTGTTTTTACAAAGCAATGTGTGAAAAAAAAAATGTGAAAAAACGAAAGTTGGGATAACTTGCAAAGCAGTATCCAGTTACAGAGCAAAGTTCATAATGTAAAGGACAAAAGCGACCATTTCTTCCTCCCTGTGTCCGTATTTCATGGCATTGTGAAACAGCCTATTTCAATGGCCAGTTGTGTTCCTCGAGCAGCGATGTCTCACTGCATTCACCGCGCTGCTCCCACCCAAAAGGTGCGGGTGAGATTATGTGGCAATGCTGCATGGAAAACATCCCACACAGTGCAAGCCGTTTGGAGAAAGAAGTATCTGAAACCAGAGGGACGCAAGCAGCTTCCCCCGTGGTGGATTTGCTCTGGGGCACCAGAGGAATTACTCCCCCAAATTATCAGGGGACTAAGTGTATTTTTTTTCCAAAAAAAGAAAACAGCAGATCTTAGCTAGCACGAGCAGAGGGGATCCTGCAGCTGTAAGCTGTGGCCCACCTGCGGGTGAAGGTGGACCTTGGAGCGGAGGTCCTGTCCCAGCCCCTGCAGCCAGGCCCCGAGCAGAGCAGGGAATCCCCGAGCTCTCCGCGGGGACGGCACCGCGCAGCATAYGCTTGACGCCCCCCCGACCATCGTCAGTAGGTCCCCCTTCCTCTGACAGGGCAGGACTTGTTGCAAAACAGGATTTCAAACCCCTTGGGAAAATCCAAGATTTTGAAATGTTTTGTTCCAAAATCAGGATGGAAAGTCAAAATTGCAGCCCCTTTTCTTTCCTATAAAACCAAATCTCCTTCAATAAGAACTCACTCTTCCATTCGGGCTTTATCATTATTGTACTTCGTAACAGTCAGACCAATAAAAAGGTTGAAAGTGCTTTGATCRTTCCCAACAAGATTTGCTCATCCCTGCGAAATATCTTAATCCTCYGCACGACCATTCTCCAGCAGAAAATGGATTGCTGAAAAACGTGGATGCTGCCACGGCAGTGACGGATGAGCAGGCAGGGGTCCACGGTGACCCCCCAGGGCCGGGTCCCCGGGCGCTGTCGGGTGCCGTGCCGGGCTCGCCGCGGCGCAGGGGCAGGCAGCGCTGCTGCCGACAGCCTCGGCGCGGCCGGAGCGGGCAGCCGGAGGGTCGGCTCCCCTCCCGCGCGCCTGGATAAAGCACTTAATAACAGCGTGACCTATCTGCCTCAATTCCTTTTTGGAAAAGCTGTCGAAAAAGCCCTCGAAATGCATCTAGCGTCACGTTTTGGTACTGGTTGTACGCCAAAACGCAGACTTAGATTTAAACGTTTTCCACAGATCTTTCACTACACAGATCGTACTTGCTCCAAAAAAACAGCAACGTAACTCCGAGATTTGCAGCTCAGCAGAGATCAGAGTCTGATGCTGGGATGCAGATTTAATTACATTAAAGGAGATCAGAAACATTCTGATAACACAGGTAAATTCTACCAGGTAATGCAAAATGTTTCGCAGAAATGCATCCGTTTTGATGTCATTACAGAGCAGAACAAAAGTAGGTTTTCCCACAGAGCCACTCACTGCTCATTGCATTTGGTAAATACAGAGTTACATTTACGGTATCAGAAGCAGAATGAAACATTTTGCTCTATCCCCAATTATTTGTATGGCTTTATTAACCAGAAAATTGCCACTCTTGGATTATTGCTAATAATTTGTTTTGCGACAAAAAACAAATGCCCGAATGCAGCCGGAGCGAAGCCCGTTGGAGCTCCCAGCTGTCCCCCAGCGCTAGCTCCGAGACAAACATCCTGTTTGCAATGACTGCTGCTGCTGACAGGCTCTGAAAGCAAAACTGTTACCACCAAATTTAAACATCCCAAAGCGACTGTACAAATAAAGTACGCGCYTTTCCTCTCTCACGATGCAATCCCAATTGGAGGAAGCCCAAGGCCATGTTGTGGGAGAATTAATGCGTTAACCTGCAGAGAAACCGGGAGCTAACGAGCCCCGAGCCGCCCCGCGGGAGCGCTGGCAGATGCACAGGGGTTTTCAAGCACGGTCACTGGGTCTCATCCTGCTCCCACAAACCTGCCTGAGCCAACTCAGGGTTGGTCCCTGTCTCCTATCCAACTGCTCTGCCTAGAGCATGTGTGTCTGCACGAACAGATAGGAAATAATAATAGAAAAGGAGCCTGTCCACCGCAGGAACGGAGCTGGGAGAAGCCAGCAGAGCCCTGCTCGCCCCTGCGCCCCCGGCCCCCTCGGCTCGGCTGGGTCCCATCCTCTCCGCGCCGCCCCGGGACCCCTCCGGTCCCTGTCTGCCCACCTCCGGGCTGCGGATCAGCCGTGTCGGACGCAATCCCCTGCTCRGCTTCACTCCGCTCCTCCTGACCCAAGCCGGTGAGGAACCACGACAAGGTGGTTTTGGTGGCTTTTTACGTGCGGCAGGACTGATTCTGCCTGCAGAGGGGTTGCACAGCGGATCCATCCTGGCCCCGCCACGGGCACCCGGAGCCTGGCACCGCGGGCATCCCCCGGGGCGCGAYGGCTGCGCGGATCCTGCCCTTAGCCACCCCCGAGCTCCAGGCCCTTGCACCCGGGGGCTGAGCACAGGATCCCTTGCGGGGGGGGAAGGGGGGTCCCCTTCTTACCAGCCTCTTCTGTGGCTTCAGCGGCCGGTTGATGCCGTTCATTTTGTGGTAGAGCCCGCAGGCGTTGCACAGGTAGTGGCCGGTGCCGTCCTTCCTCCAGAGCGGCGTGGACATGGCCCCGCAGTTCACGCACTCCCTGCCGTCGCCGGGGAACTCCTCCAGGTACTCTGCAGGACAGATCCGCCACGCCGCCTCGGTCAGGCGCTGTGTCCGGCCCCGGCACACAGGGCCGCCGGGACGCGCGGACCCTGCCGCCGCCGGAATCCCGGCCCCGTGGGAGGCTGCCGCCCCCCTGCAAAGCGCGTCCCGCGCTGAGCGACGAAACTATTCATCTTCCCCCTTGGCCCAACTTTTTTAAAAATATTTTGCTTAAAGAAAGAAGAATGCCCCGGCCAAAAGACCGCTGAGGGCTGAGCGCAGCCGGGGTCCCGTGGGGACGGGGGCGCGTGGGGAGCCCACCCGGCGCGGGGGCTCCTGGAAAGCGAGCGTGTCGCGCCCCCGGCCCCGGCTGTGAAAATAAAACAGCGCCTCGGTGTTATTGCAGGATGATA
>NW_028186534.1:11227254-11233920 GCF_003343005.1 Rhea americana
AAAAAAAACACTATTTTCTTTCTTGCTTGCTTTTGCACCTTCAAAAGTATTAAAAATGATCCAACGGAAAGAAAAAAAAGGAAAAGAAAAAATAAAAATAAAGGGGAGAAAGATGAGAAAATGAACAAAAGTAAAAAACAAACAAAAAAAAGGAACGGAAAAATCGCAATATTTCACTAAATGAAAAAGAATAGTTTACGCTACTTAAGAGCGGTTTACATTATTTAAGAACAAAAATAAACTTCAGGGATAACGGAGTTTTGCATTCTGGATACCAAAACATCTAATTYAAGGTGCAAAAAACAACAGTTTCTGCGCGGTCACCACCCTCGGCAGGACCGGCGCAGTGCCCCGGCGGGGCTCTTTTCTGCACAACGAATTYTTGCCCGTAGCAGCCCCGACAAGGCACAGTTTAATCCACCCGATCCCACGGACCCGGGGGAAGGAGGAAACGGCTTTTCCAAGACAAAGGGAAAATCCCGGGGAGCAGCCGCTCCCGGCACCTCCGGCGCGGGCAGCGGGGAGGCAGCGCGGCCGCGGACCGCGCTTGCTGGGGAGGGGGCCGCTTCCCTGGTTTACTTTGTTCTTAGGATAAAGATAAGATAATTCGGTTCACCGCAGTAAAGATGATAACACGGCTGAGATCTTGAAGTGGCTTTTAAAGGACTTTTCAAACCACCACCGGAGAAGGATGGTGAAATACCCCGGGGTTATAAACCATGCACACGGAGTTCCTTTAAATCAAGATCCGAGCAAACAAAGTTTTCTCGGGACTTGATTTAAAAGGACTCTCCGGTGTGGATGGAAACGAATTGAAGTGGGTTTTATTGTTCAACGCCTGACTGCGTTTCACTGTCTCTCCAAAGGCCGCAGACTGATGCAGCTGGGGACCTGTTTGGGCGAAGGCGAATTAGGAGACCGAGAGTCTGTTCAAATATAAACTAATTTACCACAATAAATTACTTAAAAGGGAGGGAGCTATAAATCTGCCCTGCTAATTTAAACACAAGGGTAAGTATTGAAGCACAGGCACAAAGTCGATATTGTGGGAAGGAGATATCACGGGGGGGAAGGGGTTGAACAGCCTCGGTTCCCCTGTCCTCCGGGGGAATTGCTCTCCTTTGAAACGTGTTCTTTGCCCTTCATGTAGCACCCCCCCGGCTCTGTCCAGGGCCAGCTTGCCATTAGCGTCGGACCGTCTTTCCTTCCCTGGATAAAAACTTTCCTCTCCTTCCCCTTATTTCTAGAGCGTCCCGGGGATGGAAAYGGGGCCGAAACCCGCTGCTCTCCCCAGGATCGGGCCACCAAAAAGCCGGCGGGGGCAGCGAGAATTATTGCGGCTCCCACTGCGGGCCGCCGGCGGTGTTTCCGCCGCCCTGCCCCGTGCTCTCTCCGCATCTCCGCCTCGCCAGCGCCCCGAAAGCGGGGCTGCCCCCAATGCCCACCCGCGACGCTTCCCGCGGCCGCGCGGCGCAGACGGCGCGCAGCCCCGACGCTGCGGGGAGGGGCGGCGGCGACCTACCGAAGGTGGATCTGCGGCCGGGCAAGGCCGCCTGCCTCGTCTGCAGGCTGTGCAGGACGCTGCTCTCAAAGTGTCCAGCCGTCCAGGAGGGAGGTATCTCGGGGGTCACGTAGGCGGGGTAGGGGCTGGAGTAGGATCCGTTGACCGAGCGCACCAAGGCGTTGCCGTACTGCTCCCGGCCCCCGCCGCCCAGCAGCAGGGGCCCCTGGTAGGCGCCGTCGCGGCCCGGGGGGCTGCTGCCCGGCGGGCTGTGCGGGTAGGAGAAGCCCGACGGCGGGTGGGGGCTGCCGGCGTTGAAGGCGGCGGGCTCGCCGCCGCTCTGCGCCCAGCCCGGGGGGTTGCCGAGGTGGCTCTGGTGCGGCTCGCAGCTTTGCAGGTAGGGCAGCGTCTGGAGCACCGAGGGCACCCGCGTGGTGGGCACGTAGACGGGCGARGCGGCCGACGAGTGCAGGAAGTTGCCGGAGTCGTGGGAATAAGCCGACTGGCCATGGTTGGGGGCGAGGGCCAGGCCCTGATACATGGTCCGTCCTCGGCGGCGGCGGCGGCTCAGGGCCCGGCGGGGAGGGCGGCGCGGCGCCCCGCCAGCTGCGCCCAGATGTTGCCCCGGGGCTCACTCGGAGGCGCCTGCAGGGGAGAGCGGAGGGCGGCGGCCGTGAGCGCCGGGGYCCGCACCTGCCGGCGGGGGCTGCGGGCCTTGGCCGCCCGCGGCCTCCGAGCCCGCCGGAAGACCGCGGCTTTCCTGCTTCAAGCGGAGTTTTTAATTCCCCCCCCGCCCCTTTAAACTTTCCTCCGATCAAATCGATCTCAAGGCGAGGGAAAGGGGTAAAACGCGGCGCTGGCCCGAGAGCAGTGGCCGAGTCACAGCGGGAAATAACCTCCCTGGAAATGGGGAGACACGCACCTGGGCACCGGCTCGCTCCCGCCCGGAGCCGCTTTGGCATTTCCGAGGGTCAGAAAAGAAAAAAGAAAGAAAGAAATCAAAACAACTTTCTTCCTTTTTTTTTTTTGTTTGTTTGTTTGTTTGTTTGTTTTTGAGCCCCGGTCCTGGAGCGCGCATCGGGGCCTTGCGTGGCGAGAAGGCAGCGGGCCGCAGCGCACCGGCGCGGCCCCGCGGGGCCCGGGCCGCGGCGGGGGGCGGCGCCCGGCTCCCGGGGCAGCGGCCGCGGGCAGGGTCCCTCCCCGGAGGACCCGGGAGACCCGGCTGCCAGTGCTGCTGTTTTCGGATGAAGAAGCAAAATAGCTCAAACGCGGCCTCCCCGTGCGGACGGATCCCTCGCYGTTAAAAGGGGAGCTCGAGTCGCGAAACCCCGACCCCCCCCCCAGCCCCCGTTTCTCCGGGACTTTTCGCAGGCTGGTACTTACCTCGCAGCGGGCCAGGAGCGGAGCCGGGCATGGCCGGGTTGGCATGAAGCTGGATTCAGACCATCCAGGGAAATTCCAGGAAAAAAAAAGGAAGAATAAAAAAAGAATAAAGAAAGTTTACGGGGGAGGGGGGCTTGGAAAAGAAAACAGCGCCGAGGCAGAGAGGGGCTGGGTGCTGCCCTCCCCCGGGCCCTCCCCTCGCCGCCGCCGTCTCCCGTGGGGCGGGTGCGTCCCCGGCGGCTCTCGGCGGGGAAGTGGCGGCGGCGGCGGCGGCGGCGGCTCTTTACGGCGGGCCCCGGTGCGGCCCGGCCCACGTGACGGCCGGCGGGGTAGCCCCGGGCCCGGCGAGGATTGGGTGCCTCCCGACCGGGGGGACGGGATAAGCCCCGCCGACTCGCCCCCGGCGCGGCGCCGCGGAGCCGGGGGCAGGATGCGGCCCTGGAGGGTGCCCCCTCCCCGCCCCGGTTCCCCCCCTCCCGCCGCCGAGTTGAGCCCCCTCCGCAAGGATGGGGGTGTCTGCCCGCCCCCGGCGGGGCCCGGCTCCCTCCCCTCCCGGCCTCGCTCCGTTTCTGGCGCCAGGCTGCCCCCCACCCCGCACCCCGCTTTCCCGGAGGAGCCGGCTGCCGGCGCAGGCTAGGGAACAAACCGAAAACTTTCCGACAGGAGTTTCGGGCAGGAGAGGACGTGGATGGGCAACTCTGCGCTCCGAGCGAGCGCTCCCGCTCTTCTTTGCGATAAAAGTCACAATAAAGGGGGAAGGGGGGGAACTCCCCGGGCCCCCCTCCACCTCTCCCAGATCTCAGCTGCCCCAGGCCCGTCCGGCGCGGGGGCGATGCTTGCAGCCGGCGGCGGCGGCAGGGCATGGCCGTGCCCGGGCAGCGGCGCGGCCAGCAAGGCTGCGGCGGCAGGCCGACCCGTCGGGGCAGCGCGCCGTCCCGTAAGGGGGCAGCGCGCCGTCCCATCGGGACAGAGAGCCGTCCCGTAAAGGGGCAGAGAGCCGTGCCCTCGGGGCAGCACACCGTCCCGTAATGGGGCAGCGCGCTGTCCCGTCGGGGCGGCCCGGCGTGCTGCCCCGGCTCCCCGCGCCCCGCCGCTGCTGCTGGGCTGCGGGCCGGGCTCTCCCGCGGCGCGGAGCCGGCCTGGCCCCGCAGCCTCCCGAAAAACGGCAAAAGCCCCCGGCGTCTCCCGGCCGGCCGGAGCGCGGGCAGGGGCGCCGRGAGGACAAGCAGCGCTCGCGGCCCCGGGGAGCTGTTCCCGGAGCCCGGTGAATTTGCCCGATTAAACCTTCCCTCGCTGCTCGCCAGCGGCGGCCGCCCCGGCCCCTGCCCGCTGGCACCGCTCGCCTTCTCGGTATCTATGAAACGATTTCATCGCGATCGGATTTCGCCTCTAGGACGTGCGGGGGGGGGGGGGGATTTTTGCGCCTTGTTCCGCTAACGCACAGGTTTTGCGTGGACTTTTTCCTCCTGGGACAAAAGGAGCAAAAGCCGCGGCGCTTGTYGCCCCGCTCTTGGCTCTATTTACGGGGCGGACAGAGCTCTGCTGCCCGCAGGCCTCTGCCGGCAGGATCAGGCCCTGCTCGGCACGGAGCCGTCCCGTKTGGTGGCCGCGATCCTGCCCCCGGCGCAAGCCGGGCCGGCGCGGAGCCCTGCCCAGGGTGCGCGCCCCGGCGGGCGCTGCGCGCTCCCGGCCCGGCTCCGCGGGGACCAGCGCTGCGGGGAGGGTGGGAAATCTCGGCTCCAAAATAAACTGCTGCAGGAATGCCAGCTATTTCCCTCGCAATAATGCAATGTAACTGGCTGGGGAAGTGTATTGATTTGCTTGCTGCGTTCAGTCGGGAGCCGCAGCTTACCACTAGCAGGGTATTCCTGTGCCCTCAAAAAAAAAAAAAAAAAAAAAAAAAAAAAAAAAAAAAAAAAAAAAAAAAAAAAAGAGAGAGAGAGAGAAAAGAGAAAAAAAAAACAAACCAAAACAACAACAACAAAAACAAAAACAACAAAAAAAACCCCCAACAACAACAAAAAAACAACCTCCACCCCAAACCGCTGCACTAGAGAAAGAAAATAACAACACGGGGACCCTCCTGCTTGGCTGGCTCTCGTCTGCACGGCTAGAAACGTCTCCGTGGAAAACCAACACCAAAGCCTCAGTCAGCCGTGTGTAGCTGTACACACAACTGAACGAATTGCCGTAATTTCTTTCATTTCATTTAATTTGTTAGAAGCGGGTTGAAACCTTCAGGCTCGCACATTCCCGCAAATGCTTGAATTTCCAAGCTTTACAATTTCAAGATGTTATTTAATTGTGATTTATTTTTTTAAATGCCTGTGAACTTCTCAGCCAATTACTTATGGTGCTAAAATAAACGTGAAAACGTTGAAAGAAATGAGGCGCTGTTGAAATCCGCGGAGATTTAGCCCGTGCGCACATTTTCGCTAGAGGAAGCCGAGGTTCGTTAAAACCCGCGGACGCGCTCCCTGTGTGTGTGTGTTCAGTCCCATCCGGTTTCTCAGTTTTCACCCGAAAAGCTTTCGCTCCGCGGTAGTTTTAGCTCAGCTCCGAGAGCCGCACGGCGGTGCCAGGCAGCGGCGCGGCCGCTCCCCAGGGCAGCGGCGACCCGAGGCCGCGGCGAGGGGCGGAGGGTGTCCCGGGCGCCTGCGGGCCCCGCCGCGGGTGCGGAGCGCTGCAGCCGGCAGGTGCTCCGACCTCCGCGGCTTTCCGAGCGCGACCTGCAGGAGTTTTTCCGCTCCGCCAAGCCCGTGCAAAGCTCGGGAAGGCGATTACTGAGCCGAGACATCACCCCCCCCACCCCCGCTATTACACAGGGCCTGCGCGGATGTGCCCACGGGTGTGCGCTCTCTGCGTGGGGTCCGCACCCGGCGCGCGGAACTCTTCTTCCTACAGATGCAATTTGTGCTTGTGGAAATACGGGCTGTCATCGGTGTACTTGCCCGGCCTGGGGTGAGCACGAGTGGGTGAGTGGGTCCTCCACGGTCCCACGCCGGCTGCGAKCCCTTGGGAAAGGGTCGGCGTGGGTGATGCTTTCACTGAACGGGGAGTGACGGTGCCAGCGTGGCGAGGACAGCCACGTCGGAGCACGGAGCACCGGGCTGATCTGGGCAGCCCTGTCTGCGAGTCCCGGGTGCTCCTGGGGCACAGACAGGTTGGATGGATTTCCCTGGTGCTCCATGCCCCCGAGCCTGCCACCTCGATAGACACCCCCCGACGTGCCCGGGCCGGGGTGGGCTCCCCTGGGCAGGGCACAGGGCACTTGGTCCCGGCGTTGGGTGGGACGCGGTGGGGGGGACCCGACGTGCCGAGCAGCTGGGCATGGGGCGCAGGAGATCTCTGCTCGGGACCCAGCTCACGGCGAGGCTTAGACGGGCACAAGAAAGCCTAGTACGGGGCAGGTGCTCCCCGGACAGCTCGGAGCCCCCCTCGTCTAGCCCTGACCGGAGCAGGGGCAAGAGAAAAGGCCTCCCGGGGCAGCCCGATCCCACCCGACGGCACTAGTCGGAACTTTGCGTCCCGAGGCTCATCCCTTGCCGGGCTCTCGGCCCGTTAGACGGGCAGGCTCGGCCCCCGGGGAGGCCTGGCCCCTCCAGGTGAGGCTCCCCGGCGGCGCGGACAGACTGCCCGGCGCCCCGGCCCTCGGCCCTAATCCCGCTCCGGCTGATTTGTGAGCCCTGCGCGGGGGCGGTCGCGGGGGAGAGCGCTGCCCGGGGACGCCCCGTCCCCGGGGGGCCTGAGCTCCCCCCTCCCAACAAAGACCAAGCTAAAAA
>NW_028186534.1:11234355-11241852 GCF_003343005.1 Rhea americana
GCCCCGCGCCGCGCCGCGCAGCCCCGGCTGCAAAGCGAAACCCATCGAGCATTTCGCTCCGGCAGCCCCGGCCGGCGGCACTCGGCCACTTTCCAGCTCTGCCCTCGGTTCCCAAACGAATAGCCCGGGGGGGAGGGGGGGCACTGAGTTCCCCGGGCGAGGGGCTGCTTCCTGGCCCGGTGGGCTGGGAACAGGGGCGCCGACAGAGGGGACGGACGGGAGGGGCCGGCGGTGTTTGCATCCCACAGCCTGCACACCCCCATCCACATCCCACAGCCTGCGTCCTCCTGTTCACATCCCCAGGGCTGCGTCTCCCGATTTGCACCCCCCGATCCGCTTCGCCTGGTCTGCACTGCCCCCCATCTCCCTGTCCGCATCCCCCCGTCTGTATCCTCCCATCTGCATCCTCCTGTCTGCATCCCTCCTGTCCTATCCCCAGCCTCTTCCTACCGAGTCGCCAAGGGGTCAGTTTGCCCCCTCCCTGGGGACSGCGTTCAGGCACCTTCTGCGGCTGAGGCTGGGCTGATTTGCAGGACCGTGCTGGAGAGAAGGGAGAGGTGATGGATGTGRCCAAGGCTGGGGGAGGCCCCGGCCAACAAGGGGCCGTGGGCAAGGGCTGGGCTCCCCCAGCCCCAGCCAGGCAGGGACAGAGTAGTTCTGTGCCTAGATGAGCRGGGGGCTGCCGGAGGGCTGCGGCTCCAAAGGGTTAAACAAACAGTGAGACCTGCCAAAAAATATTCATCTCTTGCAATATGCATGTGGCAGTGGCTCTCAGGGAAGKGGGTTATGAAAGAAGAGGAGGGGGAGGTATTTCAGATCTACCCCCTCTTACCCTGAGATCCTGTTTACTTCTTTAGTCCATGAGGACTTCGGATTTCACTGGCACAGAAAATAAGATCTCATGGAGCTGATGTTGCCTGCTCTCCCCTCTCCCCTCTATGGAGCCATTGGACGGGAATGTTTCACCCTCACCGCAGCTGCTCATGAGTCAATGACGGCTACAAAAATCACCCTGCTTCCTTCAATATTTAGAAGAAACAAAATGCAGACCACTATTTCTGCCCCCCAAAGAAGGGTAACTTGGCATGCCCTTCCTAAAAGTAACCATTGTCTGTGAGATTTTTATCCCAATCATTTTAAATTTTCCTTCCAGGATGATTTAACAAAAAGCTCCAAGTTTCGAAACAATCATAAAGTCCTAAAGCATCAGTTTGAGGCGGCCGGGGCTGGAGTCTGGGACAAGGACGTGTCCTGAGGGGCACAGCGTGCACCTCCCTTGCAGCCGGGCACACCGAGGTCTCCAGCTTTATTTGATGCTGGGGACTCTGGAGTGCTCCAACTTTCCCCTGACCCCGGGGATGCGACCGTGCAGCACATGCTTCCCAGGAGGGACCCGGCACCTCGCAGTGGGTCAGGATCTGACCTTGCCTGTGGAAGTCGCTGGGAGTTTTGCCCGGGGTAGGAGCAGGCGGGAGCAGAGGGTGACTCAGGGTCTGGCCATGTGGGCACGCCGGTGGACGCCTCTTGTGTATACAATTTTTCGCGTGTGTAAATGCTTGCGGGGCTGAGGCCGGAGGGCACAGCCAACTACCAGCCAAGCTGCGAACGTCAAAGCTGGCGGCTCTGCCTCCGTCGCGGCACTGTTCGACACGGGGGGAAAGGTGAGAAATCTTCCATGCTGCGAACATGGAAACTATTTCCCGAATAAACTCAAGCCCAGATGTGCGGAGCTGTTGGGCTGGTGCTGGAGATGCCAGCCTGGTCCTGGCGGAGGCTAGCGGCTGAGGCCCTCAGACCCTAATCCACTTCCAGAGCGTTTCCAGCTATGCCAGGTTTCCACTGCGCTCTCCACTTCACAGGCAATAAATGGTGGAAAAGAAAAAAAAAAAAAGAAAAAAAAAGAGGCTATTTTGGTATATTAACCTCCTTGTGGCCAGGTGAAAGGTTAAATTCACATGATTCATTGGCGGCTGAGAGACAGCACTTTGTTGCTAGGATTTTGGGGAATGCGGAGGGCTCCAGCGAAGGAGTCTCGCTAATCTTTAAGGGAGGGAGCCAGGCTCCTGTCTGACGGCTGCAGGCCCAGCAGCTCTGTGTTTCATTTCAGACTGTCACTCTCCTATCTCTCAGCTCACTCCCAGCTCCAGCTTGCTGCCAGATCTTGGGAACTGTTAACTCAGACAAATTTATAGATGGAAAAAAAGAACAGTTAGGCATTGTTCGGGGGGTGGGGGAGGGAGGCTCTGGAGGGGCTTCGGCGACCAAAGTCATGATGTAACCTGCTTATTACATGGTTTGGAGAAACGTGCAAAGGATCTTGCTCTTCCCTTGCCAGGCAGGGAAATTGGGACTGTTACATTACTACTAAATGTTGGGGAAGGGGGCTCTGGTGCCTGAGTGACTGGGGAGAWCTTTTAGAGAGTTCCTGTAAAATAGTGGAATCTCCCAGCTGGACATCTCTGGGATATGAGCTCACTTTTTGGTTTCAAGTCTCGTGATAGTGGGTGTTTTTTCTTAGAGCTTCAGACCCTGGAGTCCTGAGATCTGATATCAATAGAAATGTTCTTGTATACAAAGTGTTCGGCTATCTGGGCTGCAGAGAATAAACTGAAAACATGGAGATTTCAAGGATTAAAAAAGAAAAATCCCCATGATAAATACAGAGAAGCTCAGATTCATCGTTCCTTAGAAGTGTCCTGGCTTTTAGGAGGCACTACTGAATTTTGAGAACTTCAGCCTCTGYAGTGGTGAAATTTATTTTCTTCTACCTGGGGGAAAAGCGGGAAAGCAAGCAGTTGTGGTCTGATTTGCCACTCTGTCTCTATTTTCCAGTTGTGTATTGCTCTGACCAGCCTCCTCGATGGAAAGGCTTTTCTTCAGCATGAAAGGCCCTCCTGCTCTCCAAAGCACGGTAGCTTCCAGGCCAAGAGGAACCTACATCTCAGAAGGACAAACCACTTGTGTTTTTTTAATAGCAGCCCTGAATCCAGGTTCTAGATTTTGTTAAAAACCATTTTATATCTGTACAAAGAGGATGGGAACAAGGAATTTTGGATTTAAAAAATGCATAGTAATACATGAAGTGTTTAGTAAATCTAGACACTTGAGAATCTGACTACATAGAACATGKTTTCTTCTTTCAAGGTCTGAGGGGCTGTGGAAGTCTGCTTTTCAGTCAGTAGAGTATGCAGATTTGATTCTGCAGGTCCAGAAGGCGTCATGGTCCCAAAACGCTACTCCCCCTCATTTTTTCTTATTGCAGTTTTATTTAACTCTGCAAGAACGCGGGACAGACTTTTCACATAAAATCTCAGCCCAAAGTCAGCTGCAATATTAATGCTCATTATCTGCTCCATTTCTGATACTTATAACTAGAAGAACTTCCTTTTTCCATTGCGGTCCCAATATGAAGTTATTGACTCAAAACTCTGGCATTACACAGACACGCACTTATAATATAGGTCTGAACTAATCTCTGGTGGAAGTCTTCCACCGAAGTTCACAAAGATACCCTAGGGATGAATTTGGGACACTCTCTGCATTACGCGCTAATTKTCATTTTGCACCTCTCTCCTCATTTATTTTATGTGTCTAGAAATAATCTTCCATGAGGGAGAAATGGCACCGTGACTTCTCATAAGCAAGGTACTGAAAGGCTGTGATGAATGGTGCAGCCTTTCCTATCTAGTAGAACTAAATTTAATGTTCCCTGAATTGCTTTGCTACACTTGATTTTAATGCCACGATGTCTAATACTTTTCTTGCCTTAGCTCACTGCGTTTGCAGGCTATGCTCTCCTTTCGCAACTTCTCTGCCTCATTTGAGCTGCCATGACTTTGACCTGCAAACCTTCCCCACAACCTTGCTAAACTCCTCTTGCCGCTTCTCTCTGGCTCTTTGGCTGTATCTCTAACCTTGCCTAGCCTCATTTTTTACCCTCTCAGCAACCTCTCAGCCTCTCCAGTACATTTTTCATCTGCTATGGCATGAAAACATGGCTCCAATTAGTTGGAATRGTGGTCTGTGGAGCGAGAGGTGGAGGCCGAGCCATTCCAACCAGAGCGGGGATCAAAGTGGCTCTCTCTGTCTTTGGGCACTCTGGCTGCCCAGGAGATGTGGTGGCTTTCACATAGCCCTCTGGAGCTGGGGAGAAGGAGGGCAGAGCTTCCTCCTACYGCTGTGGACTAGACAAAGCCACGTTTGAAGCTGAGTTTTGTGCTGCCACAGGGGTTTTGAGGCAYAGCCCTCAGCTGGTTTCTTCTTGCGTGGAGGAAACCCTCTGGTTCCACAGTCAGTGCTACGCACAGAAGAGTACCTTGCAGTGGGCCAGTTTGAATCTCCTGCTCATGCCTGAGGTTTCACAGAAACAAGCTGAGCAAAGCCATGTGTTACAAAGAACCCCTGGAATGATTTTAAGTGAGCAAAGATATGCAGAAGCAGAAGTCCTGGCAAGACTTTATTCTGTTCCCCATGGACAGGAAGAAAATTATGAGGATGTATATTCCATCTAACTGTACCCGGGCCAATCTCTAGGTAGAATTTAGCCATTGTCCAGCTCTTCCAAACCTTCAGCCCCACATCTGGTCAGCCAGTCCTCTCCAGCAGCCAAATGTCGGGGTCCTCCTTGCAGGGAACGTAGGCCAATCTGCATACAATCATCACAGCGGGTTGAAGCTGAGGTCACCATTGAATAGTGTGTTTCCAAGAGCTGTTTGATCAAACAGAATTTACAGACCAGGACAGTTATTGACAGGACTGACAAAAGTGATGTTGCAATGATTTACAGTCCAGGTGTGTTGTCAGAGCAAGATATTTACCTGAGATCCCAAGAACAGTTAAAATTTAATCCCTAGAGACCTTCTCTGGCTCTCCTGCAGTGTCTTGGTGGGTGTTAGCTCCTGGTCCATTTGCAGTTACCATGCAAATAACCCAGAGTTTAGGCACTTTTAGAGGAAATAATAGCAGATAAAGTGATTTAAAATGTTTTTAATGGATATAACATTTGAGAGATGAACAGATATAGGATGCCCTTTCCYTTATCCCAAATGTACAATTCTCCATAATAAACTTCTTTGAATATATACACATTAGTCAGGATTATCTCTGAATGTCTAGCAGGCTAAGAATATGGATCYTGGAGACGTCAGCAGAAGGATTCATTAGAGGAGACAGCAAGTGCTTGGAAATGGGAAATGTATTCTCTTATAAACATAGCCTGCACTGGGGCTGACCTTAAGACTGAACAGAATTGGCTGGAGAGACAGGGAAGGCGGAGAAGGAAAACAACATTCATATGCAACAGTCTCCATTCCTTGTAACAAAAATCGRCATTGAGGTTTCTGTAACTTCTCTCTGCTTTCCAAATGAAGGAACTCTCACCCTGGAACTGTTGAAAAGGGAACYGCAAATCATCCCCCAAATCCTCTTTCCCGTGAGTTAGAATTTGTGGGTTTGGGGGGTACATGGTCAAACTCCAGGAGGAATGTCCTCTCTGCGGATGGGCAGAAGCTTGCCACGTGACCGAAGCATTGCACAGTTCTTGTTGCATGAAGCAGAATATTTGTTATTGTCTCCTGAAGCTTACTGGCCAGTTTTGTTCTGCAAGGTTACAGACAGGAGTTCATTCATTTGGATGAATTCTTGCATCTGAAGTGAAAGGATGCTGGGAAATCGTAGCGCTCCTCTGCGCATGCATGGGCACACATGCACGTAGATGATTTCCCCCTTATTATCACCTCTCCCTGCTGTCTCATTTGCTTACAGRGTAAAATGCAAGGAGCTAGCATGGAGTATGAAAAGAACTCAAGAGAGCTAACATTGACTCCTACCTCATATCTATTAGCTGTAAATTACTTTAACATGAGTGACATCACACTTGACTCTTGGTAAAACAGTGTTAAGTTAGTGGGTAATAAAACAGCTTGACACTAATGATGGGTTCTGCGTGATAAATTACTGTCAGTGATCAGATAAGGGTTCTTGAGACTAACCTTGAACTAAATCTGTTTTGTTGCTACATCTTGTGTGCAGCGTCCCACTTCTTACCGTGGGGATTAAGGGCTCAGAGCCCAATCCTGCGCTGGGCGCAGAGGGGAAAAGGCTGCACATGTGCAGGAGCGTTTCCAGAGCGGCTTCCAAACATCAGGCCTGCTCCCACGAGCAGAGTGGGGAGGGGTTGGCCCTAACGGCGAGAGCATCCGTCCAGTTACACCATCCTCGTGGCGAGTGTTTCTGATGTAGGAACGGTTCCCAGCAGTGACCGAAATATCTGGAACTCTGCTATTTTTCATTTTTCTTTTTTTCTTTTCTTTTTTTAAGGCATTAGCAACCTAAGGCTGGATCCTGAAAGTTTCACTTTTTGTGTGTGCGTGTGTTTGAGATGATGAATTTCATTACCGAATCACATTTTCTGGCCTATGTCAAACCTATGTGTTAGATCTATCACAGAAGATGTCAATGACATCAGTAAGAGCAGCGGATGCTCAGCAGCTTGCAAGATCAGGCCCTCATTCAAAGAACTTATTTTCCATGCAAAAGACTGGGGGGAAGCTTTATACCCAAGAGCTGGGAGCCGGCCAAAGTCAATGTAACACAAGGGATTTTGAATATTTTTTACATGTATTTTCTTTGGAAACTCACCAGGGTGCTGCTTAGAAATGGCTTCACAAACTGTTTTACATTGTTATTATTATTTGAGGCTCAGTTTTCATTTATCATTCAGGTAACATGCTTAAGAGATATTTTTTTGTATTCCTTCTTGTATAAACCATTGTATTAAAACATTTACCATAGTTCAACTTCATGCCTAATCATTATTGTCCAGGCCTATTTATTATGACTGGTCTAATCCAGGCATACTTGTGTATTATAAACGGTTATAGCTTTCAATGGAGAGAAGTTTTCACTGTATTAATCTGGATACCTCATTAATCTACGATTCTGCTATCCTTCATATTAAGATGCACCAGTTTTAATGCAAGCCGTAACAAATGCATCATTCTGGAAAGCTAATAGCGAGAGAARCGCAGATTTTTCAGGTCACTGTGACACTGCTTTGAAAGGCCAAGAATATGGAAACACCTTCTCGTGTGAAGGATGTGACCCATGAAAGTCTTTGAGCCCTGTCAAAGAGGACAGCTCGAGTGCACCAGAAATAGAGGCCTGCAGGAGAAATAGCTGGATAGGTCTAGCTCTGTCAAGGAATAGTCGATTATTGAACTATGGACACCAAACATCAGAGATGCAATTGCTGAGCTTCTGCTTTCAGGTCTTTCCTAAAGCACGAAATATTTATTGGTGCTTCAGACTGAACAGTCAAGGCACAATGAGCTCAAAGACACTATTTAAATCAAAATATTAAGCAAACCCTAGTATTAATAGAAAGCCAACGCAGGGCTCACAGCGAGGGTCCGTTTTTTTTCTCTGTAAAGGGTGTTGTTGAGAAGTGAGACCGCAGGGGCGCGCGCGGGGCTCCGGCCGCGGTCGGGAGCGCCCACG
>NW_028186534.1:11241936-11246525 GCF_003343005.1 Rhea americana
CGCCTCTGCAGCGCGTCTCCGGTGCGCTGAAATCCGCTTCGTCCTGCGCGGTTCTCCCATTGAATCCCGGTTTTCTCAGCGTTCTCTTGGCCGTTTGAGTCCGTTTGAAACGAGTGGGCCTGCTTCCACATGATTCAAGGCGAAAATAATTTCCCTTGGCTTTTTTCTTTCTTTTTTTTTGTTTGTTTGCTTTCCTTCCTATCCCATGCCTTGATTCCCTAGGGGGAAAAAGGTAAAGAAAGAGAYGGAAAACAGTGCTTCGGTTGGGAAAGAGAGGAGAGCAGTCTGCGTGGGCGAYGTCAGACGGAGCAGAAAATCACTGGACTTGCTCCAGAAACCCGCACCCACTCGAGCTGTGGACGCGGTCGGTTTATCCGAACACCCTCCGCCGCCCGCGGCGAGCGCCGGGCTCCCGCGCCGCGAATCCGGGGAGCGCGGTGGGAGAGCTGCGGCGGGAGCCGGGCTGCAGCGCAGACCTCGCGACGGCAGCCTCGGGGCCGGACGTGCGCGCCCCGCCGGCGCTTCGCCGTCTCGCCCCCGGCCCCCCGCTCGCGTTCGCTCGGCTCCAGCGGGGGACGCAGATTCCCCATCCCTTGCTTCCGACAAACCGGCCCGCGAACGTCTCGCACACGTGTTCACAAACGTGTCTCGGCTCAAGCACTTTTGTCGTCAACACGCTCCCTTTTCTCTTTCTTTTTCCCCTCCAKTCCGTCGCGAGACACAACGTAGCCCGGCAGACCAGAGGCACCGCGACCACCATGACGTGGGGAAGAAACAGCTTATCCAACAGATGCACGAGCAGGAAATGCAATATCATGTCCGATTTCTCATACCTTACTCATGACCGTTGCAATCAGAGGACACATGTACCCCAGCGATACGTACTGCATAAYGCCTTTTGCGGGAGCCTTCCCCGCTCCCTCGCGCCAAAACAGTCGCTTTTTCTGGGAGAGAAGAGGGCTCYGGAGAGGTGCAGATGAGGCAGCGCYGAAAAATACCCAGGGGTTTATGTAARACARCGCAGGCACYAAGGCTRGAAACACGCCTGCRTTTGCTTTGCTAATTAACCTTCGTTTTGGCTCCGAGGGATTTGTTTTGGAGGGGTAAACGAGCTGAGGTGGACCAGAGCCCAAACCCTTCTTGACCGCTCCACGTGGCCGTCTCTGACGGGCCGGGGCTGGGGGCAGCGGGGTGCTGGGCTGAGCCCACCTCTCCAACACCCCCGACAAAACCCTCCCGATTAGTCTTATCRCTTTTTTTTTCCTTTTTTTCTTTTTGGCTGTTACACTGTGCTGCAGAAGAAGGGAGTGAATGAGCCTCCTCCAGCAGGAGGAGCCCAGCGATTCTGCCCCCAAACATAGTCCTGTGCGACGTGCAAGAAAGAAAATCGTCGAGAGCTGCAGGAAAGATGAGCCCAAGGATTTAGAGAAATCCCTCCTGGGTTGGTTCGGGTGGAAGCACCTATTTCTGCATGTCYGTGCTGCTTACCTAGGAAACAATCCAGCAGAACTCAGCCCCATCCAACGGTTTTTTTAAAAAACTAATTTGTGCCTTTTAGTCCAAATGATGAGGTTTTTCCAACTAGCCTTTATCGCAGCTAAAAAGGAGCGCACACATTTAATAATAATCATTACAAACTTTCAACATTCTTGCCCAGATTCCAGGGTTTTCCTCTAAGCTAGCTAGCCATACTGTAAAAATACGTAATAAATATCTGTCTTTGGTATAATAAAAGCAATGTTTATATTCTTGACAGAATGCATTTGTGAACTTACAGTCATTAGAGATGTAAACTGAAGGCAAGAAGATAACCTCTCTCCCAAATGTTCTATTTATTTCTGTAAAGTAATTTGTATGATTTATCTTATAGACTAAGGTTTATGGTTCACTTTGAACTCCAGGTTCTTAACTCGGCAATTGCCTGTTTGGGCTGAAGCGTATAAGTGATGGCATGACCCAAAGTGCTAGATGAAAGGGAAAAGACAAAAACAAGGCAGGCTTCTGGGATTTTAACCATCATTTCTATATTCCATTGACATCTCTGGGTTAAATATTTTCCTTTAGAGGCCACTGTGATCATCCCATCTGTGTGCCATATCTCTCAGTGACAAGGGAAAGCGCAGAATACGGGCATCTTCGGTGAGGCRTGCCAGGATGCAGCCAAGAGGGAATGCAAGGAGGTCAAACGCTGGTTTTAGCCATCACTCCCACTCTACATATACTCGTGAGCGAGACCGCAGCTAGTCTGTGATTCATAAAAGAAGCATTTGATGTGAATTCCCCTATCACTGCCTTACTGYGCTGTAAAGCCCCTGTGTTTTTAATACACAGGCTTCCGAGTCATGYTTGCAAATGATAGTATTTAAAACTGCGCAGCACTGTGTGGACGCTGCCTTCCTGGCCTTGCATGGAGCCTAACGCAGACCCGAGCGAGGAGACCTGCCCTGTTCGTCCAACCAGCGAAAATGGGACGCACCGAGTGTGCCCAGCACTCAAGCATCGATATAAATAAGTGCAAATAAAGCTGTAACCCCCCAATTTTGGGCAGGGGTGGATCAGCAGCTGAAGCAGAAGGGGGAGGGTCTGCAAAGCTCAGGGCACAGTGGTGCCTCCCYTTGCTGCTGAATAGGTGAGCTGGTCCCACGCTCCGCTCCGCTCTGCTCCTCTCCCTTTTTCTTCTCTTTTTTTATCACCTTTTCCCAAGAAACGTCCTGCAGTGGCATCCTGGAGAGGGCCGATCCGGCCCCCACCTGTGGCCCCAGCCCACGCAGAGGCTCCTGTTCACAAGCCCTGCGAGAACCGTGCAGCGGGCTGGGGGCAGCTGCGGCTCGTCCGCGYGGCCTTTCCAGCTCCTTCCCTCTGTGTCCTGCCCCGGTCCCAGTGCCGAGCGTGGTTTTCCAGAAAGCCCAGGCTGGCTGGGATGTGCCGGGTCGGGCAAGGCCGAGCGTGGCATCCCTAACGCGCCCGGGCGGTGAAGCCCCGCTCGCTTCCCAGCATCTCTGCCGCTAGCGCCGGCGGAAGGCGGAAGGCGGGAGCCAATTTTGACCCGGTGGAAACGTAAAAGGCTCAAGTGTGTAAAGGTGTAAGTGTGCAAAACATGCACCCGTTTGCTCTGAGTGGGCCAGACAACCCGGAGTAGGAGTGAAGTGCTCCCTCGTCTGCAGGAGGGTGGAAGGTGGGGTTTGCATTCCCTAGGAAATTCCAAGTATTCGAGATGTTCTTCATTCTAAAGCCGTACGGAAAAGTCAACCTCTTCCAAAARGAAAAACCCAAACCTGCCACAAACTGGGAATTTCGAGCCTTCTCCACGCAGAGACATCTGAACGGGTTGGTGGTAGAGAAATACGTGAAAGCAGAAGTAACACAGAGGCTCTGGAAACGCCGCTGAAAGCTCCGGCCGCGCTCTGCGCGGCGACGCGGCGGCTGCGCAGCCGTTAAAGACGCCAGGGAACGAGCGCGGGGGGGGGGGTAGGCAGATTGCCTAAAACCTTTTGGAAAAGAACCGTTTGAGTTTTTAGACATTACAGGCAGCCACAGCACAGGATTTTGAAAGGGTTTTGGCGGCTATTGGTCCCTCCCGGGGAGCCAGACCCCCGCCGCGGGCCCCGGCCGGGGGAGCGGGACGAGACGCTCGCGGCGGGAGCGGAGCCGGGGGCGCCCGGCCAGCGAGGCCGTCCCGCCGAACCGCCGAACCGCTCACACGCGCGGCTGCCGGCCCCGCTCGCGCATCGAGCCGTAGCTGTCGCAGACGACACCTTGGCTATCTGGCACGGCGGAACGTTATTTCAGAGAGCGACGAAGAGCTTTGYGCGGAGCGAAGTATCTCAGTGCGTTTGGTTATCAATATGTGGAATTCTGCGCTGCCCGGGACGTGAAAAATCCCTATCTTATCTGGCCCCTGCCAGGTCAACATTACTCACAGTTCCGACACCATTTACCCTGCAGGGCTGAGACCCGTGTGATGCCTGGCTCTGACCAGCACTATTATTCACTTAACTCCCGCGAACGCTATAATTAATCAGCAATACGTGTTAACACCCTGTCCCCTCTCCCCTTCCTCCATCGAAAATCCCCACCAGCCACCCAGCTTCTGAAAGCTGCTGGGTTTCCCGGCGCGAACAGGAGAAAGCCGCCGTCCTCCCCCCGGCCGCGGCAGCGCCCGCCGGGCAGCCGGCGTTGCCGATGGGCTCGCTTCTCCCGCCGCTTTGCCCGTCCCCCCAGAGCTGGCCCGAGTGCAGCCCCGGCCGGGCCGCGCGCGCGGCTCCCGCTCCGGCGGGTCGTGCCGCGCGTGGCGCCGAGCGCGGGAATCGTTTCGTCAGCGGCGGGGAAATCAGCAGCGTCCTCGACGCTAAAAGCACGTGCTTGGGCATTTTGCGCTTTTAAGCCTTGCGTACGCGGCCGGACGGACGGAGCCCCGCGGGAGAAGACGCGCCCGCCGGCTCCCCCCGGCCCGCGCGCCGGCCCCACGGGCGACTCTCCCCACCCGCCGAGGCGGCCGATAAGCGCCCGGGCGATGGCTGTTTTCTCTCCGCGGGGCTGACCGGCGCCTGACCCTGCTCCTGACAGGTCGCGCCGCGCCGTGCCGTGCC
>NW_028186534.1:11246719-11278829 GCF_003343005.1 Rhea americana
GCGCACGCCGAGACCCCGGGCAGCGAGGGAAAAAGCAAAAAAGCGAGGCTTGTTTTCCAGACCTGCATTGCAGGGTTTTTTTTCTTAATACCTCCGAATGTTGGAAACTTCACAAGCTGCAATTTCGAGCTTTTCTTGGCAACTGTAAGGTGTAAAACGTTACAAKAAATGAAAGCCGAGATGATTGCGCAGTACCGTGGCTGCGGGAGKAGTGGAAAGGAAAAAAAGAAACTACACTTGCTGCAGGAGTCGGGGTAACATCACGAGACCTGGGATCGTTATCATTCAAAGCAAATATTGCACTGCAGAAATCTCTCGGTTATACAGCCGCGCAGGAATTGCGCACTAAAAATAACCTGCATTCCTCTTAGCCGTACGACGGGAGAACCTCCGGACTCGGACTGCAAGAGCGTTGGGCACCCTGGAAACAAATAGTGCCAATATCTCCTTCCCCGCATTTATATCCTGCATAAACACAACAAGGAAAAGAAACATTTGTTAAAGAGGGTGAGGAAGCAAGAGATTGTGAAACTTGCAGAAGCAGCCAGCAGAAGCAATAGCACTGAGTATAGAACATTTGATCATTGAGATTATTCTTCTCACAGACCGTTTCAACAAATATTTTGAATGTAATCAAGAAATATAAAGACAACGCACAGAAGCCATTTTAAACAAGCAGGGAATAAATAAAAAAAATACATCAGAATATAAAAGCACAASAGAAAGGTTCATATAAATGAAAACACTGGTGGCAGAAATGCATTTTCTGCAACTTAATGTATATAATAGAAACACTAACACTTGTTCATAGCCTTGAAAGATTTGCAGCAATACTATTTTGGGGCCGTAAGGTTATTCATTTCAGAGCTTTTTATTGTGAAACTCCTTCAGAAAAATGACACCGTTTCATTCCAGTTCTTTTACTGTACAGGTATTTTTTTTTCAGAAAATAATCTTATTCGTGTTTTCAGAAATGGGTTTTTCCTTTTAGTGCTTCAAACAAAGTTTTACAAATAACACCTCATTACAGCTCTTATTGCTCCGCTAAATCACTGAAACAACACACTAAAATATTAGAATCGCTTGACTGGAGGAGTTCAACAGCTTGAATCGAGACGAGGCCTGAAAAATCAGCCCCCCCCCCAGGCACCCGCTTCCTCGCGGCTTCGTTTCGCCYGCCGCCCCGCTGCGTGCCCGGCGCGGGGCCGGGTCTGCTCCCGCCGCGGGGCGACCGCCCGCCGACCCGCTGCAGGAGCCGGGCGGGAAGAGCCGCTCTGCCATCAGCGCCCCCTTTTCCAGTTTGTTTATTTTTTTTAATGTAGCTGGTTACGCTTCGAAAGCGGGTGGGGATGAACCGGGAGGAGGCCGTCGGGAACACGGAACGAGCACCCGTACGTGCTGCGGACGGACAAATCCATCCCGACATCACCGCCAGAGGGAACGCGGGTTTACGGACTTGCTCCAGCGCCTCGGGCCAAATTCTGTCCGGGCCTGGCGCAGTGCCCATCCCCGTGGCGTCTGACCCCCTAACCCTACCCCGCAGCCGGGGCCTCTCSGGTCCTTTCCGTTTCATCCGGCAGACGCCGCGTGCGGGAAGGCTGGCAGGCGGAAGCCGTGCCCCGCAGACCGCGCACCGCGGCCCGGGGCCCTCGGCGGAGCTCGCCTGCACTCGCGGGAGCTCGCGGCCCRGCTCCGCGCCGGCGGGATGCGTGATTCAGGGAAAGTTGGGAATTCGGGCAGGGCCGGGCGCGTCGATCCGCCCCCGACGCCGCTAACTTTGCACGAGCCTGGCACGGAAACGGCGAAGAGCCAAAAAACACCCCTCTGCGGCGCCTCAAGTGCGAGCTCTACGGCTCGGGTTGCCGCTCCCGCGGTCCGGCGGGAAAGCTCCAAAGCCCGGCCGAGCCGCCGCCGGCGCCGGGCCTGGGCCTGCGCGAGCGCGGGGCGAAATCCGACCTCGCCCTCCGGAGGCGCTCGGAGCCCCGGGGCTCCAACGCCACCGGCGCGCTGCAGCAAGAGCGATAGACCCCATCACGGTCGGTTCCGCTTGCTGTGAAAATGCCTTTTTTTTTTTTTCTTTTTAATAATGCATCAGAAATGCCTGGTTCCCACRGAAGGCACCGCACGCGGAGCCTGGGGGGGGGTTGCTGCTGCAGTCCGACAGGACTCAGAAACTCTCCGCGGCCGGCCACGGGCTGCAGCYGGGAACGCCGGGCTCGCTGCGCGCTCCGGTTTCCGGCGCTGCTTTCCGCCAGCGGCTGCGGGGCGGTTTTGGCAGACGCTGCTCCACGACGGCGCTGGCGCAGAGCGCAGCTGGCCGCCCCGCGGCCCCGCCGCGCATCCCGCCGCCCCTGGGGCCGCCCGGGCATCGCTGGCTTCGTCAGCCCGGGGCTCTGCCGGTTTGTGCTTGTGGGAAGAGGCATTGCAGAGTCCTGCGGATGGGACTTCGCATTAACGTCTCCATGGGGCAAGAGCTGCAAGAGTGGGATGGGGGAAGGAGAAAAGCCGGGGGGAAGCCGTCCCGTCCGGCTGCCCTTGTGCAGCAGGATCGCAGGGCCCACTGCAGCGCTTTCAGCCGGGTGCCGTAAACCCGCGCGGTGCYGCCTCGAGTAGGGCGGAATAAAACCGCTGCTGCGGTCGCGGGGAGCCAGAAGCAGCAGGAACGAAGCGCGCGGGAGGCACGCGGCGCGGGCCGGCGGCMGGGCTCCGCGCTCCGCAAGGCGCATACTGACCTCTACCGTTCCCTCCCCACCAAGCCCCACGGCAGCCGCCACGGGCGAACGCCTTGATTGATTTGTTATTATTATTAYTTTCTGGGGAATATGCGAGCGGTGACTGTCGGCCGGGAGGCGGCGGCGGCGGCGGCGCGGGCTCGCACGCTGCTCCCGGCCATGCCCTAGTGCCATCTTCAGGCAAAGCCTCTCTACTGCGGGCAGCGCCGCGATGCCCGAGGAGCCACCAATTACGCTGACGAAGAGCCCAACAGAAAATAGTGTCTTTTCTCTAAAAGAGAAAGACACGGGGGGAATCCAGCATCTCCCAACATCAAAGCTAACAGCAGAAGTGCAGTGAGACTCTGACCTTTACCAGCCCGCCTGTTAGYGCGGGTTATGTCATGTCAGCAGCCYGCTGCAATATAAACTACACCTGGCTTTGATGAGACCCTCACAGACCTCTAAATGAGTGGAAATAATACCAGGCTGCCTGCGAAAAGGAAACCACGCAAACACCGAGGCTTAGCTGCACRCGGCGGGGGCGAGCGTCCGGCCAGACCCCGCCAGGGCTGCAGCCGGGACCGGGGCGCCGTCGGGCGCGCGCTGCCGACGGGGAAGGAAGCGTTTCCCGGCCGAAGGGCCGTCGAGGCGTCAGAGACCCGTCCGGCTTCGGCAGCGCTGCAGCCGACCTCGGGCTCCTGAAGCAGTCAGCCGCGCTAGCAGCCTTATAAGCTTCCCGATTTCCCTGAGCTTTGCCTTCACCTAGAGGCTGCGAAACYGCAAAATATGACATTGCCAGGCTAAACATAGCAAGAGCTGCTTCCAGTAACGTATTATTCTAAATGTGCAATAATTAAAGCTAACYGAAAGCAGAATGTGTGCGGAAAGCACACGCGACGCCCCGTTAGGGCTGCGGGGTGACAGCGAGGGTCTGGCCACCAGCAGGGAGAGAAAAGGGAAATGCGGGTGAGACCTGTCTGAACTGTCAAGGGACTTCTGTGGAGTGAGATGTGCGTAAGACTTGGAAAGACTAAAATGAATGTAACCATCGCTTCCCGATACTTCCCTCCACGAGTCTCTTAAGCTCCCGTCACGTCCGCTGGTCAAGTCTTTGGCGGATCCTTGCTCCGCATCCATCTCGGAGATGGATCCAACTCATCCATCTGGGTGAGTTGCGAATGTCGCAGATCCACGGTTGGAGCGGTGCTGGTCCGTTCRGACGGGGCACAAATCCCGCCTGTCCGGTCCCAGTGGCGGAGAGGGTCCCACGACGGGCTCTGCAGTACGCACCCAGGAGAACAGTGGCCTGACCCGGGGGACGGACGGACAGCCACCATAACCCTGCCAAGAGGCCGAGGAAAGCAATAACAAATTCCAGAGTGAGACAATTTTTTTTTATTTTTTAAAAAAAATATTTTTTTTTAACCAAAAGAACAATTTCTCTCTCTCTCTCTGTGAGGCTGAGTGGTTGAAAGCAGAGAATTTATCTCCTTTTATTTTGTTTCTAGCATCTATTTCCGAGATGCATCTCTCTCTCCGTTAGCRTTTCAAATGTTTGTCACTGCCATGGACATTTTGGTCCGTGAGCAACCCCAGGGAAAGCACCCGCGGCCAAAAGCCAGCTCTGCACGAGGCTCCGTCCCTGGTTCCTGGGAGTCAGGGCRCCCGAGAGCTTCGACTGGCAGAAAGCAAGGATTAAACGACGCCCGTGCAGAAAGAACCCGGGTTTTACTGCAGGCCAGCGGRACGACCCGCTCCGCGTTCAGCGGAGGCAGCGCTCCCAGCTCCCGCGCCCCGAAGGCGGGTTTCCGAGCCGGCTCTCCGCGGGGACCCGCGGGCGYTCGCTGCTGCTCCGCAGCCCCCGCSGTGCCCGAGCGAGCGGCAGCCCGGCAGCGGCTCTGATGGTCCGAGCAGGGCGAGGGGAGGCTGCTCTGACCGGCAGAAACATTGCACYGGTTTCTCGGGGGCCAAGGGAGTCTTCCTAACCATATCCAAAAGGAAAAAGGGAAAAAAAGAAGAGGAGGAGGGAAAACCGGCATCATTACAGTGCCACCTGGAGATAACTTTTACAGGCACGCACTGGGCAGGATAACCACACTCCTAAACAAAGCTGATTTATTAGGAAAACTCCTCCRTTTACAGACCATAAGTTAAGGGTTCAGGGCTGCGCACACCACGCTGTTTCAGTCATCGAGGAATATGGTAATCATGTTTTATTGAATTGTCGGAGGCTTCCTCTCGACGAGGCCCTGACCACTCCGGCTGTGAAATACACAACGCTCTCCCTTCTAGAAGTCCTACACAGCGAGCCGTAAAGACAAACATGAGTGATCTTGTATCTTCCGGGGCTTTATGGYGTTATAAAATATGTTTTATGTTCCAATCAGTGGCGACAATTTATGAACAGAGAGGCTCGAAAAGATATAACATCAGACTATGTATTTTAATATAGTTTGCGAGAACTGTAATGCCTTGAATGACATTTGCTCTGAACACACATGGAAAATGAATAGTAATGCAGCAGAGATTTATAGCTTTTTTCATCAGGAAGGGGCTTCTCCGAGAAGTGTTTTATGGGTGTTACAGACAATAACTAGTTGGTCTAAGGAAGAGGATTTATTYGGCCGCGTGGCTACCTCCTCCTAGAATGCTAACATTTTCTTAGTGCCTTATTTGTGAAATTTGTTAGCATCAGTTCTAGGATGTTTTTTTYCCTCTGTAAGTACTAAAATTGGAGCCAGAGGTGTATACCAGCCATTTTTATTGATGGTTCGTTTTATTTACACAATGTATCAGCTGTAAGAATGCATTATGAAGTAACACTGAAATGATCTATTTTATATGCAACTCCCTCGGGGAACCRAAAGCTCCCCAGAAGTGGAAATAACATTGGTGTCAGCCAAGAGTTAGAGCACGCGCTTTGTTGAGCATTGGTCACGTTTAAGCATCCCGTTTTTCAGATTACCCGGCGTATTTATTGCCGTGGTTGGATTTCTGCGAGTTCAGCATGTTTTGGTAAATCAGCCCCAAAGCTTCTGCTGTAACTCAGTTTTGGTTAAGTGTTGCTGCAAAGCAGRAGGCCACCTGGGAAGCCCAGCCTGAAGGCACGGGCACGAGGGCGGCAAAGCCCGGCATGTGCCTCTGCGCTGCCATGCACCCCGGCACTGGTAGATTTTTRCCATCCCACCTGGGTATCTTTTTGCACACAGCTGTAGCTGCCATTTCGTTGTGCCAAAGCCACCACTGAACATCCCTTCCTGAAGCCCCAGGACAGCAGAAGAAAGGGGCTTGTCTCTGCAGAGAGRWGTCTTTGGAGGACGGAGGTGCGTCRCACCGGGAAGGAGAAGTCTGGCTCCGACTCAGCCCAGCTCGCGGCGAGCGCGCGCCTCCCCGGCTCGGCCCCGCGGCTGCTGGAGCGGCACACGCGTCCAGGGCGTCCCGACCCGTAAGGGATGTGCTCACCAGCCGCCACGTGGGATGCCGACATGCTCCGTCACCGCGGAGGCGTGTATACAGCACCCAGAACAAAACTTGCAGGGCAAATTACAGTTCGATACTTGAAAATCGATGGGAAATTGTGTTAGGAATCGATACAGAGACTCTCAGATGGCAGTCCCACAGTGCAGAGAAATCACTCAGACCTGTGGAGCGTTTCTAAGCAGCGACGGACAGGATCAGCTATCGTGTTAAGGAGAGGCACACAGGCTAGGAAACACTGAAGYGCAAAGCACTGATCCTTGATGCGGAGCAAAAAGCCGTCACAGCACAGAGAGGAGAGCTGGCATCTCAGTTCAGCGATACACAGACACAGGCAAGACTACGCTGCAGTGCRTGGTCACTTCAGCAATTTTTGCACCGTGGGAGGAGAACCAGCAAGTTATTGCCGCCTGCAGAGTATTTGCAACGAGGACACCTAAAATCTCAGAGCAAATCCTGCTCCTCCTCGAGGCAATACTAGAGGTGAACATTTCATTCCTCAGCATCCACCTCATTGCATCTCCTCTCTCTAAGGAGATTAACTCTAAGAGTTTTATTAATGGTGCTGACTCTCCTGTGTTTAGTACATGCCCCTCTGCAGTAATTAAGCATTAACTAATATCTGCTCATTGAAAAGCATARGAGTGCTTTACTATCAGGCAGGAGAAGGCTGCATTGATTTAGAAGACAGTTCACATGGTAATTTCTGTGCTACCTTAAAAATCACTGCAAAGTGATCTCTGGAAGGTAATAAACAAGATGCAAAATCACCATGATAACATAAATCACCGTGAACTCACTTGATATTAATAACGAGTATGCCATGGATCCATCYGAGGGAATTGCTTTGTAATGCAGTATCAATGTACCATTATTTTAAAGTGTTACTAAAGTAAAGAGGAAAATGGGATTCTTTATAGCATATGTGGGATTTTATTAAGCTCTYGTGTGCAGAGAGGAAGAAATGGGAGCACACGGGCATATCCAGCAGCGATGACATCTGCGAAGCACAATCACCTTGTCCTACCACATGTGCCTGACCCAGGTCCCCCYGTGGAAAAACGCATACAGAGCAGGAGAAACTAATCTGGAGAAAATAAYGACCAAACGTTTTATTCCAGAGGCTGGGAAGGCCGATGGATACCTTGAAGCTCAGAAAGGGCATCTCCCTCCTCCCCATGCAGCGCAGCCCCAACTCCCACAGCGTCCTGAGGAGTCAGGAGAGGAGGGGGATTAGACCCTTCTGGTAGGCATGCAGGGAATTATGTGTTAGTTTTATGTACAGCCGTTCATTAGAGATTTACCAGCTGCTTTACTCCTAAATATTTGCTTAACCCTCCCCAGCACATTTCATTCCATAGCTTATTTTCTCCTACCGGTTATGTATCAGGGCTAGAAGCGTTTTGGAAGGAAAACACGCTTTGCTGAAGTGGGATGTTGCATTCAATCAAAAAATCCAAGAAAAACTTAAAGACAGGCTAGAAATAGGAAGGGGGGTAGTGTCGAGAGAAAGGACTTCCAGTATGCTGGCAAAAAAATTGTTTGAAATTTTTGCTAGGATCAGTAGCTGGGACCAAGATGTTTGAGACAAAAGCCAAAGGAGCAGAGATGAGCTCATTCCTGCAGCTCTCTATCTCAGCTTCTCCAGCAGAATCAATAAGAAAAATGATTCCTTTTACTTCCACAGTTTAATTTTTCCTTTTCAGTGGTATAAGCCAACTTTTCTGCTGTTCCCTTGACTAGATGAGAACATAGTAAATTCTGCTGTCAGCCTGGGAGCACCGTTCGGACACGCACTGCAGTTCTCRCAGGTAACACCAGCCTTCTCCAAGAAGAGTCTCTTCAGGGTGGCTGCRTCTGCCGGACGGTGGAATCAAGCTACATGTCTTATGTTGTAGGGCATCAGAAATACTGAAATAGCTGTATCGTAAATCCCGGCATACTGGTGAGCAAAGTGAACCGATGGAGAGGAGGTGAGAGTTAGGTCTGCAAAGGTGCTGCTGGGAACATATTTCTTTCCATAGGAACTGTTTTCTTGCCAAAAAACCCAGCAAACCCATTAAAGACAGATTGTACCCCAAAGAACAAGCCTGTTAATGAGGGGCATTTGGTGGTCCTTAGAGTTACAAGGTGAAATACAGAGAAAGTGTCTTATAAAGGTACTTAGATTGTACGATCATGTGCTTTCTGACCTTTAAATGTAGGAAATGAGGAATCAATAAAACAAAACCAAACCACTCTGCCCCCAGGGCCTTTCCTGTTCCAGCTGCAAATGAGGAAGGTGCTTTATTCCTGTGACAGCTCCTAAAGCACTCTGAGCCTCCTTATCCACTCCGCCTCACCAACGACAGACTCTGCCAGTGAATCTCAGGGATTCCCATATCCCTCAGGTGTGTGGGAAAACTACTTGATTTTCCCTCTTTAAGTTATATTTTTGCTGAAAAGTCAAAATTTCAAGCTTGCATCAAAATTCTGAAACCTCAGCACTGACAAACACATTTGTAACTGGTTGAAAAATCTGTGCATCTGACTCAGTTGTCCCRGGGTTTTGCGTGGAGCTTTCTGAACAAAGACATTTCAAAGCAACACTCCATTTAATCAAGTTTTAAGATGTTCCAGAAAAATTACATTTTAGCTTTTCTGTTTAATACGTCATGAATTCTGTCATCATCCTAGGGCTTCAGCAGGAGACAAACTCTGGTTAAGAGAAAACCCCAAATTCCCCATCACAAAGCTCCAGAACTGGCTGTAGGAGTCGGGCACACCTGCATCCAAAGGCAAGATTTGCCTCTAGGCTCCATGAGGAGCTGAGTCCAGACCCTCATCTCATGCAAATCATTGTAACCATCAGCTGCAGAACCTAGATGAATTCATGTTCACTGAGGAGCTGAAACCATCACCTCACTGCCTTCACGGAGCAATCACTCTGATACCAGTGAGCACCAGTGTGGTGGAGCTTTGACATTTCACACCAGCTGTGAATCTGCTCCAAGTGAGATATATATATTTTAAGAGATCCTAATCCTSTGGGTTAAAGCTTTACGATGACCAGAGCACAGACCAGAACAGTCCCGTGCTTTGGACTGCAGCTGCTAAAGCCAGTCACCCCTGTCAGTCCTACATCTTAAGAGTTTTAAATAAATCCTTCTGTGGGTATCTTCAAGAGCTGGACAAATGCCCCAAAGCATTAATGGGTGGTAAGTGGTGTGCTGAGATAAGAGTATGTCCCGTTGTTAAGAATGACTGATAGAGCTCAAGGGTCAAGTGAAATTGTGCTTATCTGCTGGTAATTCAACTTTTTCTTCCTGTGTTTGCGGTCTAGAATATTCTTCTGGGGTGAAGGGGGAGAAAAAGGAAAGTGTAAACTAGCCCATATTTTAATCAGGAGTAAAGCAAAAGATTCTGCAGAAGCTCTCAGCAGAGAAAAGACAGATGCARCGCTTAGGTGGAGAAACCAGGGGACGCCTTCCCCATTTAGTGGCACCCATGGGACCCACCAAATCACTACAGATTACAAGGAGTCAGAACGCCTTTTGTAAAAGCAATGATGCAGGAAAATTCCCTTTCAGTAAATAACAGGTAGACCTAAAAACTAGCTTAAGACCACTGCCCRTTCCTTCCTGCAGGAATCTTCTCCCTCCTCTCTTTAAGGCACAGAAGTTGGGACCTGAAGTAGCAAACTTCTCAGTGTCTCCCTGGGCCCAAGCTCCAGAGGACAGCGTGGCAAGAGCCCTCTGGGTAAAACGTAGTGCTTTGGGGAAGGCAATGACAYCACAGCTCCAGAACAGAGGTCTGCCTTTCTACACCTTGCTCAACTCTTCTTTTTAAAGTTTTCTGCAGTTGTAGCAGACTAATATGTTTTGGAGTTAACTAGGTGGGAGAAGGTCCTYCACTCTGGAACGGACTCTCTGTTCTTGGCACGGCAGAGTCTGCTTCTGCTACCTGGGACATTCGCCCAGGATTTGATTAAAAGGTTTTGTAACCAGGGAGAAATGAGGTTCTGATGTACTGGGATAGGYCCCAGCACATCCATTTCATGTGGGCCACCCGCAGAATGAGCAGGGCTGTGCTGGCCCCAAAACGGTGACCAGCATCAACCATTCAGCAAGTAGCCAAGAACGGTCTCATACAGGAAGATGAAAGTCTTTGAGATGCAGCCCAAGACCATCTGTCACGCTAGCTTGTTCCCTTGTCAGCACAGCTCCCCCAGATCCAGCCAGCRTGTGTCCCTCAGGTTCATGTCCTGAAGCACATTGACTCCTGCCTGGGATCCTGCAGAGGACTGAGGTCYGGTCCTGGCCATCACTTCCCAGCAGCAGAAGTGTGGCCATGATCCTGACTCCTGACTGAACACAGCAGGAAACATAGGAGATTTCTAAGTCCACTAAAATCATCTTTTCCCTAAGTATTTAGGAGGCAGGTTTTATACTGGCCTGCAACATCACTGACACGTGCTCTTACAGTGCAAACATCAGCACAGGCTTAGATCTTTCTCCATTTAAAGAAAYCAGAAGGCAGTAATGATGATGGTCTGAATCTAGACTTGGCCTGGGGTAGKGCAGAAGTACCCTCACTGCGATAAGCCAGTGAATGAAACCAGCAATCTGAGACAAGTGCTCTTTTCACTGCAACTCCCATGACAAAACCTAAGTATTTTGATCACTTTATGAAATGGTTCAGATTACTTGGCTGCACACAAACTCTCCTAAATAAACTGTTTTTTTTYCCCCTCCCAGCTCTGCAGCCTTTCCTAGTGTTTGGTTGCTTGGGCTAATTCCTGGCCCCGTTGAGATCAATGAGATGCTGTGTATTTGACTGGTGGGGTTGGATTATCCCGCTCTGCCTTTCTCTCTGATTCCATGCTGATCACCACATCAGAAGGCTTTCTAAATTTACACAAGAGCAGAAATGCCTTTTAACCTTACTGGCCTAACTCCACACAACTGGAGTTGAAGTTCTGAAATATAAATGCAGCCCAGTGAAAACAGCTGCAAGTCCAAGAGCTCTTTGCTCTGAGCAGCTTCCTGTCTAAATGGCACACCAAGGARGTGACAGCTACATCCCACCCTTACTGGAATCTCAATGTACTGATGAATCCAAATGAAAATACTATTTGAAGGCTGAAACAATCAAATATGTTTTCCCCTAAGCATTAAAGTACCATATTTATATACAACATCAGATATTCAAATAAGCAGTAGAGAATAAATGTTTGCTACTGGGAAAAGGAACACGTTATGTTGAAGCAACTTGTCTGCAGCTGTGAAGGAACCCAGTATCTCCCCATGGTCCTCATGAGATGAGGCTGCTGAAGAGCGYTGCAAAGCTGGGCAGAGAGGCTCTTACGACACTATCAAATCAGAGCATCGAAATAAGGATGTATATACTGCTTCCTTCTGATTAATAGCTCCAGTCAACATCAGCTAACTTATTCCTATTGACAGATCTATGAAATACTTGCAGAATCAACAGCTATAAAATGGATGGCAATGCACTGGCACCATAAAGCCGTAACGCTCGTGTCTATTGCAATCAAGGCTTTTAAAACCTAATTACTTCTGGGTGACATCAGTCATATATTTTCATGTGAAATTACAGTGGCATGCGAGTGCCCGGCAGAATAAAAGAAAACAAATGATGTCCTATAATAACGGAGAAGTGAGCTATCATTTTTAATCCGGCATGAAAGCTCCAACTGATGAAGCTTAATACAACTTGTTAAAACACCTAACAAGCGAGGAAGTGATTAAGTATTGTCCTTTTGCCTCTGGGAAATGGGATCTGCTCTCAGCAAGCATGAAGTGACTGAGATAGCCCTTTGGAGCTGATTGAGCTGCACATAAAGTAACTTCTAATGATCTCAGTCCACTTTGAGCCATAAAGATTTAGAAGGGACAATATTTTAGAAATGATCAAGTTCCACTCTTTTTATTAGTGAGGATAAAACACCTTTGTGGAGGAAATTAAACAGAATAAATTGCTTAGCTTTCTGCAGCTTCCATCATTTAGCAGTGGCAGGGGAACACGGCATAACAGACACAGAAGGGGAAGCAAGAGCTGACCCAAAGCAGAGTGAAGCAAGAGAAGGAAAAAAAAAATTCTTGCTTTTACTTCCAAACTGAAACACAAGGAGTTTCCATTAAAAACCCCAGTGCTTGGTCTCTTCTGCACAACTCCCTGGCCTGATGCTGTTAGAGAAGGACCTAAAGACACCTCACAGCCTCCATGAGCCTTCCTCACWTGGGGAAACTGAGTCAATCAGAAATTATAGCTTTTGAGGGCTGTAAAGTGTTCGGGGTTGTTCAACTTAGGCACAAATTTGTGCTAGAGGCCCCAGCCTCTGGGACTTCCACTGGAGCTGGGGCAAAGAAATGTCTTTCAGAGGATGACACTTCCTTAAGAAGACTTCTGCCCCACTCTCCAAATTGTTGCATTACTGCCAAATTACCTCTAGTGCTGATCTCTCCATGGGGGCAAACACACCAAAATGCCCAGAATCAGTTTGACTCCTGCAACAGGCCATGGTATAACCTACTGTGTTTTGTTCTTCTGACGTTTGAGGACGTGTTTTTCAGGAGATGCTTCTTTTATGGTGCTTGAATTAAGTTTTCAAGGTTAACTGTCCAATTTGATGTCTTTGGTTCAATAAATAATTCAGAAACAGTTTACGTCCTCCCATGTAAAGATGCCTGCTGAGGTTACAGTAGCAGCCAGGCACTTCCTCTGATGTGCTATTAGCTAATGTGCTGAAGGTTTTTCCACCTCATTTTGGAAGCATTTATACTCTTCAAGAGGACATTTGAATGGAACTGAAATTCATTGGAAGGGACCATAATGAAGACAGCCAAAGCCACCAAGCTACTGATGAAGTCACTGCCAATGTCTGTTGTCCAGTGATTTTCCTGCTCTCAGCCACCAACAGCAATAATTTTAGGTCTTAATAACAACCCACTGGACTTTAGTTCAGCAGGTTGGATCCAGGAGCCTTTTACAATCTCTTTGGGACTCTTTTTGTAGAGCAACTAACATGGGCAATCCTTTTCTGAGAGCCTTTGAACTGTTACCAGTTAAAAGCTGAGGCAGACTCCATTAGAAATTTCACATAGCATTTCACATAGCAAATGCACTGCATTTATATATATATATATATATTTATATACATATACACACACACGAAGCTGCATCTCTTAGTCACATTTTTATCTCCCTGTTACAAAGAATCCACAAGACTGATTTCCCTATAGGCCGGATGYGGTGGGATGATAACCCTGCCGAGTGTCCCAGGTGCCAATGCAAAAGAACTCCTAAACCATAAACCTTCCTGTGGTGTCTTAGTGTGAGTTACAGCCTGGCTGGTGTGAGCTGGGGAGTCCCACAGGAGCTCTGCTGGGAACTGGGTTAGCCCCTGGCCTCCAAGGCCCAGGAGCTGGGAAAAGAGTGATGCTTCTTTGCTCACCCATGCTGGGAGAGTTTTGGAGGACCATTTAACACGTGGACCATGCTACCACTACATAAAGCAAAACATTTGCACTGCTTATCAAATATCGCTGCTAAACAAATTTCAGGCTAAGTTAACAGCACTAGTATTTTCAGCAAATCCACAAGCCCAATATCTATAGGTGTTTAATATCGATAGCAATCACATCATTCAAGTATCGATGCAACCATGCTGGCACGGTGCTCACACGCGGGTCAGTAGGTCATGGCAGATTGAGGTATCAGCTGTTGCTGGGATCCTTCCCGGTGCTGACACTGCAATGCAGCTTCAATGCAGAGCTCCCTGCACAGGGACATTGATTCAATGTTATAGTTTCTGTCCTTTAAATAAAGGTCGTCTTGCAGGGGCTGGCTCTGCTCCTGTGTTTATGCACCTAGAGGGGAAGGCTGGACCAGCAGTTTGGTTAAGAGCTGAAGGAAGAGCTGCTCTCACCTGACATAGTGCCAACATCTCAAAGCATACTAGGATGGGAGCGCTTGGTCCTACCTGCCTCGTGTCGAGGATGGTCATATGGGCTTGGACAACACTTTCCTGAACCTGCTAAGGATGCAGACCTTTCCCGGGGCTTCTCCTCATGTTGGTCAGTTAAACAAATGGCACAAATTTGCTCTCAACTTGCAAGCAGCCTGGGGTTGACAGGCCTGTGGTCCAAGCCCCTGGACACAAGCCAGCTCTGATGCCAAGCCTGAGGATCTGGCTGAGCAGCAYGGCCAGGCTCATTACACACCATAGGGATAGAAGGTAAGAGTTTACAAGTTGAGATCTAGTTCTGATGTCATGTCCAAATCAGGCTGCTTTTCTGGCGCTTGCTCCACCAGGGTTGCCAGAAGATGGAAGAGTGGTTGCCATTTGYATGGTCACCCTGCTACCTATTTTTTGATTTACTCAGAAAAAACAATGGGTCGCTGCACAGGGCCCTGATCAGCGTGGGGTTACCAGCTCAGCCTCCAGCTCCTCTACAGACCTTGTTGTGTGAGATGGAAAATGCAACTTGCCCTTCTGTGCTGCAGTTTTCCAGCCACTGTCACAGCACAGTCACAGACCTAGTTCTCCCTGATACCATACGGAGAAAGATACCAAATGGGGCAGATTTCAGGCCTGCAGGTCACCAACCGTATTTCCCAAATTTTGCCCCAGGGCAAATTGTGGCTACAAACATTCTCACTTAATCTTGGAAATCTGACTCTTACCTTGGGCAAGGCTTTGAGAACAGCAGATTCTGGGGTTTGTAACCAGCAGTGTATTCAGGAGGCATCCAATCAAAGCTATAAAAGGGAAAAAAATTCATCAAGGCAACACTGCAAATGATAGTTGTTAAATCCAATTTCAGTAGTGCGTGCGCATAACCTCTAACTCTGAGGCATTGAAACACTGCAAACATGGCCTGTGCATTGTAATTTTTGCATCGTTTCACATCACTTACAAGGTACCTTAGATGGACACTGAAGAATGAATTATTCTTTTCAGCAAAACATTTTTGTGGAGTAAGTAAATTTATCTTGCAGGGAGAGTAAAAGGAAGAAATATGGCATTAAAATGTGCAGATCCGAGTTGAACACATCTCTCTTTTACAGGGAAACTATGATTTAAGTGCACTCTATTACTAATGTTTAATAAAAGCCATAATTCAGAGCGTCAGGCCGAGGCTGTGTGCATTGAAACTATGATTTGGGGAAAAATGACACAGACATTTTTCAGTACAGTAGCTCTTCTTTAAGCCATTTGTCTGCAGGCCTAAATTAGCTTTGAAATGTACTTTATCTTTGATAAAAAGGCATTGATACAGCAATTATGTTTTATCAATTAATTCTAGCTGGAGTGCTTGAGAGGACACGGGTTTATGGGAATCCTTTGCCCGCTGACCTCCTGCCCGGCGGCTGCTTGGGCACCGGGGCTGCCCTTGCACAGGGCCGGGCAGGCGAAGCGTGTTACGGGCCMTTTCCACCTTTCCTTCAGCATCCCTCGAGCTTTGAGCGATCTTGGGAAAGTTGGTGCGTGCGCGGACTAGACCCCAGCCCGTCTGCAGATGCTTCTCCCCAAATGCTCAGCGCTCCAGCCACATCTCACCAATCACACTTCTGACCTCTTASTGGGGGAGGTGGAGAAGTCCTGGACAACATGCACTGTTACCAGCAAGTTATATACTGCTCTGCCAGTGTCAGCTCAGGAGGGAATGCAGGATTGCCTGATTGATTGAGAAGCAAAGGAGCTATTTCAGGTCTCTYCCCTTGACATTTTGCAGAGCCAAGCTTGCAGACAGGCCTGAACAGAGCCGACTGCTGCCTGACCCCTGTTGTACATCTGGCAAGGGTTGTTCTGAAAACTTCCCCGCAAAAATCACCTTTAAGGCAACTACCAGAGACTTTGGTGTTTCCTATTGCAGAGTAAACAGGGTGGGATGCAGCTCAGGACACAACCTAAATGCTGTGTTACTGCCTGCTGCTCCATTGCCTTTACCAGATAGTTCATTCAGCTGTGTCCCTCCTGCAGCCCTGTTTGGGACATCTCTAAGGCCTTCACATTCTCATTTAAGGTTATCTAATCCTCAAGAGCCATCAGATAGGTCTTGTTTTGGAGTCTGCAAACACAGTTGCCACTGCTGCRACACTTATGTTCAAGCCTGGAGGTTTTCCTGAACTTACACTCACTAGAAATGGCCTAGATTTTGTTTTTCTTTCTCTCTCTCTATTTTGCCTCAATGGAAGCAGAATTTCCAGAGGAAAAAAAAAAAGCCATAAAACCCCAGCAGCTTGTCTGATCCCTGCTGCATACCTGCACACACACAGTCTTAACAGCCTGCTCAGCTCTTACCTCTTGATGCTTTGTTGGATCTCACTGTGACCAGGCTGGGGTCAGGTTTAGCACTTGCTCTCAGTGCAGCACATCCTAGTGCATCCCTTCGATGAATGCCAACAGGAGGCACCTGCTCAGGGCAAGGCAATGAATCAGAGGCACACTGTTCACAGACTAACTTGCATCTTGACCCCCAGGGCAAAAAGCCACACCATGAGTAAGAAGCTCCACCTCACCACCTTCCTTCAGACATTCATCCTTTCCCTGGCTATGCAGCTCTCCTGGGCACTGTTAAATATCCACTGCRTGCAGGTGATGTGTCACCTTACTTTCATGAAGAACATTTTGCCATCGGAGACTTTTCGTACATCTGCTCAACCTGCCTCCAAGAGCCTCCAGTGCTGCAGGGGCAGCTTAACTGCAACCGCTTTGTCCTTAGGAGCACTATAAACTGGAATCAGACTTGCAGTACAACAAGAYCTTCCCAAAGAGTGCTGGTTCACACCAGCTGAGGAGCTGGCCATTAAATACCACTTTCATTTACAATACAAGCTGCAGCTGGGACAGTTACTAGCACAAACCACATCCCTCCAGGCAGGGGAAGCCTGGGAGCTCAAGGCCAAGCKTGGTCCTTGCTCCTATTCTACCTGGCGGAGGCTCTCCTCCCAGGCAGCATGCCACCCCTCAATTAAACTCTCCTTAAACTTTAAAGGGACACTTAAACGTGCTTTTATGGCCCCATTACCTGCTCTTTACAACCCGAGGTGAAGACTGGAATCCTGTCCGAGACGTCTTAAACGTTATAGGTACAATTAGCTGGTTTTCATGGTGTTCTTTAGTATTTCACCTCATAAGCCAGAGTAAACCTGCTTAAGTCAGCTGGGCAACGTGGACCAGGAGCGTCACGGGGTGGCAGGAGAGCAAAGGGACGTTTGCAGTGACTCTGTGCTGCAAGCAGCACCACCCCACAGCCCTTTGCCAACCCCAAAATCTAAGCAACCCCCAAATCTGGCCCAAAAGGCATCCACCAAGAAGCACCCACCAAAAGAAGCACCAAGCCAGAAGATGCAAGGCCTGGCTGTCTCCTAGTTGCTCTTACATCTGCTATTTCGGTCAGCACCCAAACTCCCATCTCTAGCCTGCTAACCTGGGTGTGATATTAAGGCAGAATCATTAATGACAGATGTGTAAACTTTTGCATGGAGAAATGCCAATATTTTGCATACTTGCACAGTGCTGCCATAAATATTAATGTGGTGCTAATATGGGAAGTTCCACCAGCTGTGTCCATTCTCCAGGGATCCTTTGACTATTTATATTCGTAGTAATGAGCAAGCTGTTATTATATAATCAGGCTGTTGGAGAAGCCTTTGGAATAAAAGTCTYGCTGTGAATTAGCCGTCAGCCAAAGTGGGTTTAGGGCCATGAGATGTTACAGATTTCATGACYGAGGTTTCCGTATTTGGCAGGCAGRGTGACAGGAAAAAAAAGGGGAGAAAAGGCAAAAGGTGCTGAAATTCAGCTCCTGAGTAATTAATGTTGATTGGGGCTTTGACGTCCTTTCCCTGTTGCAAATCTGGCTTCTTACTCAGAGTCCACCTGCAGCCCTGGGGCTGTGAAAGGATCTCATATTGACATATAGCCTTAAAAATCCAGTCTTCTGCCAATGCCTGTGTGGAGATGAGGATCCGCTGCTGCACAGGAATGGCACATCTCCCCCGGGGCCGCTGGGTGCAGCTCAGCTCTCCGTGCACGGAGCCGGCTCCTGCCGAAGCAAAGGGACACTCGCCCCGATGCCCGTGCGAACCGGACCCCGTTCGTGTTAAGAAAATAAATGAAACTTTCCTGGACACACGCATGGAGCAAGCACCAAAATTCTCTACTTGCAGCCCAACAGAGAAAATCCTTGCACAAAATATTAAGATCACAAAGGAGGCAAAAATTATGCAAGGTCATTATTTGCCTAGCAAAATACCTGTATTCACGCTGAAAAGCACAAGCCAAGAGGAACTTTATTATGCTTYGCTGTCTCCAAGCACAACCTGCCTGCTTTAATCAGAGCTGGAATGATGCTGCTTTCATCTGATTTGAGAATCAGCCCTCTCTTCTAGTGCTAAATCTGGATTTTTGTTGATTTTTATTACTGTTTTGGACTCCCACGACACAAATGACTGATGAGCCAAAGCTGTGTTGCATTCGCGAATGTATTATGCTCCCCTTGTCTTTTTTGCATCAAACCTGTGCTTTTTTGAAGATGGTCTTCCTCTTTAAAAAAATGCTTGAGAACAGTTTGGAAGTGATTTAAATCCTCCCCCCGCCCTTTTTTGGGGAACGACGAATATTTAATTGAGTTGAAGGTGGATAAATGATCATTTTCTCCATCCTATATAGTGGCGAGTAGTAAATTACTTTACCGGGAAACGTGGTTATAATTGCAAAATTGATAATAGAGGTGTGAAAATTTACACCTGTGATAATAAAGACTAGCTTCCYGTCGTACACTGACGTTATATCTTATGAGTTATCTCCTGTGCATGATCTAAATATTTCATATGTGCCAGCAATCAGAGCCTTTATCCTGCCAGGTGAGGAGCAGCCTACTTTTATGTTTCATATGGGTATTTATATATTAGAAATAACYGTTCTACCCGCACCTACACACCTGCACAGCGGTGCTCCCGGGGTGGGGGTTTGTGTGCTTGCAAACTGATAGGGGAGAACCGACAGCCTGCTGCAATGCAGGGTTTAGAGGCGGCGTGGCAGAGAGGGGAGGACGGAGCGTCGTAACCTTGGCCAGACCCGTATTAAAAACTGCTGCTGGCTCCCCGGCCTCGGGGCTGACCCGCGGCGAGCTGCAGAGCGAGGGGGAGCTTCCCCGCTCCCGCTCTCCTCCTCCAACCTGCCGGCTTTGCGGCTGGAAACTGCGGAGGAAAGGGAGGCACAAAACTCCTGCAAACGTCTGGCCCAGTGGGGAGGGCGCGGGCAGGTGCCCGGCTGGCGCGTCGCGGAGCGGGACCCCCTCGGAGGCCGGCGCCGCGCTAACGGGGCTGCTAATTAGCAACCGCGGTCAGCAGAGAACGCTGAAATGCGTTCAATGCAGGAGGCACTCATTTGTAAAATCATTACAAAAAAATAGAGGAAAATGCTACAAACGCCAAGCGAACCCTGCCCGGATCGAGATTAATCGTCGAGTAACCTAACGGGCGGGAGGGCACGCGCCAGCCCTGACCGAGGAGGAGATCAAACCCTTCACATACGGCGCCTGGCAGCAGAAATACGCAGAATACACGGAATATACAGCCCCTGTAACACGCAGCGAGGGGCTCGGCGCTCACTCTGAAATAACCCCTATTTTTGGATGATTTCCTCAAGGTCAAGGCTTTTTGCTGATATTTTGCCCGTTATCCCGGAGGGYAGAAGCGCTGGGGGTGCCGGGGGCGCTCTCGGCACCGGGGGGGGGGTCGGACCGGGCCCCGCGGCGCGGCACCGCGACTCAGACCGGCGGGAGGTACGGTCGTAAAGACACCCGGATTAGAGCCTGCAGCCTGAATCCGAGTCTAATCCGTTACCCCCTTCCCGCGGCAGCGCTAGGAACTGGCGCTAATGCCATCAATTCCCTCTGAAAGAGCCYGTCTGTTTTAAAAGTTTGGTCTGGTGAACAGCTCTGTATTCAGGATTTCTGTTACAGAGGTGCCAGAGCCATAAAACACCTAAATTGCCTCTTTCTCCTCATTTCAGCGTGTCATTTCACGCTTTTATATGGATATATATTTTACTATGCACTCTGTTTCTTAAAAATCATGACTTTTATCTTGGCCGGTTTATTAAAGAAAATGATATGGAAGCTCCCGTGCTTTCCCCGCGATTACGGTCACCGGATCGGGATGAGAACATCATGYTAACAGGGAGGTATTTTGCTGCACACGAGACAATTGTATTTATTTATTTATTTACTTAGCGAAAGAAGTGAATCGTTTCCCTTCTCTTCTCCCCCCCCGGATATTTTTCTTCAAGCTCATTTCAGCAGTAAGACACCTTCAGCTCGCCCCGTGCTAAAGCGGGAGCCGAGGCGCRGGAGCCGTTGCTTCACCTCGGGGAATACTTTGGAGAGATCAAGAAGTGCTCGTGTGCAAGCTGGTTCCTGTGGGAGGAGCACGGCAGCACAATCAATCCGTGGATGCATTGTAAAATCAATGCGCTGTGTAATTAGGGCACTCCAAGGGTAAAAAAAAAAAAAAGAAAAGAAAAGAAAGGAAAAGAAAAAAAAAGGAAAGAAAAAGCAAGAAAAGCACAGCAAGCTCTTCCGTGCATGCCGGGACTCTGCAAGGCTGGAGACGTCACCRGCCTCTGAGCAAGGGGGTGTTAAATCCGTGTTAGAGGCAGAGAGGGTGTTTTTTGGGGGACTAGTGCAAAGCCTTTTATCCTGGCGCTTGCTGCAAAATGCCGGGAGCTCTGAGATGATGCTCACACGTGAGACGAGCTCCTCTGTTCTCAACCGGGAAATCCCACGCTTCAAAAYGCTGCCTGCTGCCAGGGGAAAGTCGCTTCGATTGCGAAGCCCTTTGGTGGGCCACCRGCGACAGGGAGAYGCGAGAAGGTGCACGGCAAGGATGRCTTGGGGGAAATATTTGCCCGGAGAGCGGAGGGGCCTTGCGCAGGTCCAGACACGGCCCCGATGCCGCGCTGGGTGGCCGGGATCAGACCTGTCCACCCGGATCGCAGTTCCCAGCCGAAAAATTGTTACCTATAGATCACGAAAACGGAGCGGGGAGGGAGCGGTTCTCGTTTACCCGACGCTAAATTATAAGCGGAGCTAAGTTAGAAGACCGAATTCAGCAGCGGGTTTTTCCGCAGGCACCCCCAGCTCGGCGCTCTGTGATAGGGCTTGGCAGCCGGCGACACAGCAGGCTCTAAAAATTACAGAATAAGCCAACCTTCGCCTTCATTTTTAATCATTCAATGCTAAAAAGACTCCGGAGATTAAACCTGACCCGAAAGATCCTCTCCAGGAATGAGAAGCCCAAGCAAGGGGCCCAAAAATAAACAAACACTCTGCCTCGGATGGCCAATGCGCCCGTTAACTTTCCTCAGATGGATCATTAGGTCTTTTATAGGTTGTCAGCATGGAGAACTGCTCCTGGTTGCAGGGCGAAGAAAACTACTTCRTATTAAAATACATGGCTCTTGTGGGATACGGCACTTTCACCGGGCTGCCTGTGAATTTGGCAAGAGCCCTGAGGTTGGGAAAAGACAGATAACTCTGCAAATCAGAAAAGGCAGATTTTCATCAATAGAAAATTACAGATCCCYGGTGAAAACTCCCATCATTATCTATCAAGAGACAAATTGGAGGGAAGTCCTCTTAACTGGTYTATCGTGCCTGGATCTCAGGGGTGGGAACGACCTCTGCCTTCCCCCGGCCAGCGCTTCGCTGGGTGCTTTAACAGCTTGCAAGAATAACTATTGCATTTCGCTGAAGCTGCTTATGCCCCAATTTCAAACAAAATCAATGTTTTGATTTCGACGCTCCCTCCCCGGCGGGCCGAGCGCGAGCCCCCCCCCTCCCCGCCGTGGCTGGGAGCGTTTTCCAGGAGAGGGCAGTCGTGGGAAACGGCAGCCCGGCGCCCCGCTCCCGAGCGGCGGAGGCGCCGGCGGCGTTTCGGGGGCTCGAGGACGGCGCGCCGTAAAACCCGACGCTCGACCGACCGCCGCGCGCCGGCACCGCTCCGGGCGGCTGCTGCCTCGCGAGCGCTCGACGCACYGTGTACGCCACGCGGATGCTATTGCCTTACAATAAATAAATAAATAGCAAATAAATAAGTACAGGGACCCTGGCGCGCCCGTCGGGCTGGTTTTCGCTTTCGACGCCGCTGCGAAAGCAGACGCCTCCCTCCGCTTGGGAGCCGCTTCTGCTCGTGCGAGGAGGAGGAAGGGTCTCGAGGCATTTTACCGATGTTTCTAGGTTGGGGTTCAGCTCCTGATCCTCGCAGAAAACTCCACGTTTAGCCCTGAGCGAGGTCATTTTGTTCCTTTGTGCCTCAGTTTCCCCATCTATAAAATGGACTTAATAACGCTCCTGTTCTCCCAATCCCCCCCTCCCTCCCCGGGTCTAGCTTTCCGCCTCTCGCCCGCATCCGCGCGCTGTGCATCCGATGGGGCTCCTGTTAGGATAACCTTCGTGCCGTAACTCTGTCCTTATCTCTGCCGGCGCTTTGCTGTGGGAAACATCTCAGCTTTCCCTTCCCAATTTCCATTAGCAATTGAAGCGGATGTGTTTCGGGAGCCTGGGATTTTCAGCTGAGCGCAGCTGACAACTATATGAATCTTATAGCCAATGTAAGTAGCTAATGCAAATATCAACACTGTAGCACGAACCACTCAGAAGCAGTAAGTGACTGATAGAAAAGTGATTATATGGACTTCATGCTGGAAAGTAAATATTTACTCTCCAGCATTGACAGATGCCTCAAGCACCATRGATCTAAAGAAGACATTGATTCGCTGTCGTGCAGCCTCTCTTATCTCTTACTTATGAAAATATCTGGCAAATGTTACATCACCTGCTTCCTCCCTAGCCCAGCTGCCTCGGCACGGCTGCTCATGTAGTGTATTTAGCATCCAATAGTGCAATAGTTAACGGCAGTTGGTCGCGATATCGCTTGCGAGGCTCTGCTGTAGCCTCCTGAAATACAGAGCATCCTCGAGACGGCGGCACTCCTGCTTTCCCAGTGCCGGAGCAGGACTGTGGGCCAGCTCCTGCCCCGGTGCAAAACCTCCATACTTCCCCTCCGGAAAAAAAAAAAAAAAAAAGAAAGGAAAAAGTCAAAGCACCCTGACAAGTTTTTATCTGCAGGAAATGTTATCCCCTGAAGGAGAAATGGAAAAGCGAGCGCGCTGGGAAAACGCGGCTGTGCTCTTTAAGAGCCCGCTGCCGCCCCGTGGTTCCCCCGCGCCGCTCTTCTCTTTGCCCTCCTGGAATTGCCTTGAAACAACTTAAATGAAGTTGAGCCCTTCGGAGGCTGTCAAGTTTGTAGTGCCTCCTTGGCAATCAATTTAACCTCCTCGGCTCGTTTTTTTTCCCCTGCTGCCTGAAATTGCTGAGTCAGCGGTCTGCGTCGGCGGGCTGCTGCAGCGCGTTTCCCGTCCCCGTGCCACCGAAGAGCGGCTGAGGGACTCTTCCTTACGCCAAAGTGCAGCTGCACAAGGCTCCTCACGCCGGCCYCGGTCACTCCAGCCTTGGCCCGGGCGCCCGCAGGTGCCACGCGTCGATCCGACCAGCGCGTGGCCGCACCGCAGCTGGCCCGGCCGYGCGTCCCGCTGCCTCCTGCTCTCCCCGRTGTCTTACTGCTGTCCTCTTCTGGSGTYTTCACAGAGGTCCTTGCAAGTGCCCAYGCCGCTGGCTGGCATTGCCACGTGCCCGGCCGGCGCTGAGGTTCCCCGCGCTGCCGTGGCTCTCGCGCCCGCTGGTAGCSGCTGACCCCGGAGAGACATAACCGGAGGGGCACGGCGCAGGGGCGCTGGCAGAAGAAGGGAGCTAAGAGCACTCGGTCCTCCTCCGCCTCGCGTGGAGCCTCCACACCAGGCTGGAGGGATGCACCACGGCCGCKCTCTGCATGTTGTCCTCAGCAATTACTAAATACACGCATAGCACTCTGTTATTTTATTTTGCCTGGTGACAATTAAATGCTGCATGCGAGAGCCTTCTTTCAGCAGCTTCTCACTTGGTGCTGTTCCTGGCTGTTCTCACGCCAGGAACAGAGATGGGACCTGCCTTGAGATTACCTGACCCGGTGAGATGCCATCCAGCAAAAACAGCAATCCAGCTTGAAAAATCCTCCCKGAGTAAGCCCCAGGGAGAGCTGCAGGGTGAGGCTGTCTTTCAGAGGTTTCAGCTAGAAGTGTATTTAAGTGAAGAGGAATAAGAAATGCATTTGCCAAGTTTATAAGACTGTGACCTTGAAGCCACTAAGACTTTGCTGGATTCGGTGGCACTGAATCGTGGTGTGCTGTGCACAAACCAGGGCAAATCTGAAATGAACCTTTGATAAAACAAGACATTTTAAGGAGACATTTGCTGGTAGCAAGGTGTTTGGGTGTTTACAGTACTGGTGGATTCTGCTTTTGCATTCACAAGGGATTCTAAAGCCAACGAAGTCAGAGAAGTTAGAGCTGCTCCGCATCTGTGTTAACAGCTCATTGCATCCAAACTTTGCAGTGAGCCAGGACAGGGTCTTGACATGCCCCACGCCCACGTTATTTGCAGACTGTCCGTCCCTGTAGCTCTGCTCCTCCATCAAGTCCCTCTGTCCAACTGCAGGCAAATAACTTCAGTGACATTGATAAGATTATTCCCGTGAACGAGGCATGCGAGATGGGATCCCTCTCTTCCAAAGCCCATGACTTTTTTTTTCTTTTCCCTTAGGAGGTGGGTGGCTCTGCACAGCTGCAACCTGGTGACCACTACGGGGACCACATAAGTCCCCTCCAGCCCAGCCTCATGTCCCTACTCCACCAGGGACCGCGGGAGCCCAGTGCTAACCCTCGCACTGGAGGAATGTGGGGTGATGCCTGTGGGAGGCTCGAGGGTCCTCAAAGCAGGGGGTGGGTGTGCATGGAGAGTGTGGTCCTCCCCCAGCTAAAATGCAGGTGTGCTTTAGTCCTATTTTCACTCTTCATCCGATGCCAGCAGCAAGGAGGTGGGCTGTCTGCAGCCTGATGTGTGCGCTCGCTCCCGTCTGATTGCTGCGCCGCAACTCTTATCTTTGCAAATTAACCATTTCCTAAGCACGGAGTTGGTGTCTCGCACCGTGAGTGTAATGCACCAGGCATTGCACCAAAGACTGCAGAGAGCACGGCCGTTTCAGTCCGTGCTGCCTTKGACACCTGAAAGGAAAAGGATATTCCAGCCTTTTCAGACGCATGCAGCAATTATCCAAAACTGTCTGTAAAAAGATATTGTTCATTGTTTTTTTTTTTGTGGGAAGCAGTATTTCACAAAGATCCCCACGTATCTTTATTATAAAATTCAGTGCTGCTTATAGTAAATTATAATCGTGCAGCTTCATTATTACGTCTGTGTAAATTCTGCTGCCCTCCAGTAAAGTATCCTCAGATTTAAGATGCAAAATGATGTTGTTAAGATATGGTATGAGATAAAACAAAGGAAAGGCAAGCAAGGTGGCTGCTTTCTCTGCATTGACTGCGTGGCTGTTAATGAGAGTCATCTCCACGTACAGGTCTAGCATCTGGTTGCTATGTTTATTTTAATTGTTTATAATATTTTTTTCCCAGGGAGAAATCCGAATCCCATTTGTGCATTCTTATGACACAAACTCCTTCAAGTCTGGAATAAATCTAAAGATTAATCCATGAGTTTTTTTAATTGCTCCCTTCCCAACACATAAATAATATGGGATGTTTTAGGGTAAGATGTGAACTTTCCATCTCTTTTTCACTCCTGTATTCTCCTAGCTGCATGCTGTTGACTCCTTGTAGGTCATCTGAAGCAACATAAGCAAGGCAAGCAAACAGCAAAATTGCAAGATGCAAATGCCCTTCACTTCTGGCTTGGAGTCAAGAAATAATAAGTTGACAATAACCCTGCCAGGATATGCAGCAAGGGTGACTGCATATTTCTTCCTGCTGGTGTGACAGTACGAGGGAGCTGGGCACCAGGAAGGAACAAGCCTGTGTTCCCCAGGATAAAATGCAAATAATTCCTTGGAGCTAATAGCTCATCTCCCCTCCTCAAACACATACAAAAAGAAAAAGAAAAACCCAAAGAAAAGAGTACGTAGTTTAAAGATATATTAAAATAATAATAAATGAAACACAACTCCTTTTTTAAAAAATCTCCTGCAGACTTTGAGAAAAAAACCCTTCCAGGATCCTTTTGTGGAAAGCTGGTCCTTCTCTGGTGACCGACTCGTCTCCCCGGAGGAGTGGATTTATCTCTTTTCCTCACCTTCCAGTCTTTAGCTGTTCCTTGCTACAACTGCTCTCCAGACATCACCTCTTTTACCCATCTTTTGTCTTTCAAAAGCTTTTAAGARTTCAGTAGCTCATATTGGCTTCATCAGAGCCGAAGGACTGGAGGTGCCTGCCCCAGTGTTCGTTGCTCCCTGCAGGGAAAGCCACCGTTTCCCGCTCTGCGATTCCCTCAGCACTGAACGTGTGCCAAGCCCAGGCTGCTACGCCGCGGTGCAGTCTGCTGGGACGGTGATGGGGACAGGAGTCCTCTCTCSCCTCTTTCTCCCCTTGTTGATAATAGCTTAAATTAGCACACAAACTTCTGGATATTTTGGACTCCAGAGCTGGAACCCAGCATACATCTCAAGATCTTGAGCTGACAGTGTCTGGATGCAGCTGCTGAATTGTACACATACCTGCAGGCAAGAGGAAGGAGCAACGAAACCTGGCTGAGGAGGCAGCTTGATCTTCCAGAATCCATTTTTTTCCAGTTAAGTCCATCTCTTATTTAGCTGAGGTCTAGCTCCAATGCCAGAGGCTCTTTATCTCTAGGGGAGAAGAGACAGTGGAGACAAATCCTGCAGAGTTTGTGATAGATGCTGTCCACCTCATTACTGCACAATGAAACTTTATTGTTCCCTCTGTTCTATTGAGTTTTACGTCTCCAAAGCACATGGAAGAATCCTGAAATGAGTATCTGTCAAAGTAGGAGGACCACTGCTGCTTATCTGCTTCTCTAACATGACCGTCTGCGGATGGAGCCCTGGAAACCGGTCATTGCCGAGTGGCTGGGCCAAGAGCTGCTGTTCCTCTYGTTGGGGTGTCAGTCCCTGACAGCTCCCTGGGGTGGGAGTGCAGGGGTTGATGRTCTGATATGGTGGCTGAGGTCCGTCCATCTTGAGCCTCACTCCTCTGCATGCACCCCAGGCTGAGGGCACCTTATTGCTCCTGTGGATCCTCCAGCTAAGGTAAGCAGAACTTAATCACACCTTCTGTGCAGGAAAAACCTGCATTTTGGCCAATAGCCACAAAATTCAATGTGGAGCTTCTAGGACTCTCTTGGCTTACAGATCTGGGCTCTCGATGGGGTCTTACAGACCCCATCTGATACTGGGACAGTGCCAAGCTTGGCAATGGCACCTTGAGGACCTGGCATCTCCGAGATGTGCTCCCGATGGCTGCGCCTCGCTGTGCTGTGGCCCTACCTGCAATGCTGGATCAAAAGCATACTCCGTTTATTTTATGTTTATATATAGCCCTCAAGTGGGGAAGCATTTGCTCTGCAGCCAACATATATATCTGGGAACTTCACAATTAGTTAATATTTTATGCATAATTCATAAAATTAGACCACATTTTCTGGGAATAATTAGCTGACTCCATACCTCTAATGAACTGCAGGTTCAGCTATGACAAATACATTGGGCGGCTCCGAGGGACAGCAACACGCAGGCGCCTTTAAGCAAAGTTCAAGCAGCTCCTAAATTAACCAAACCGAGTCCCCAGAGACGCAGTATTTATGCACCGAAGCAGGAAGGGAGGGTTCTTGTCTCWCAAGTCTCATCACAGCCCAAGAAACAAGAGAGAGAAAATAAAAGTTATTTACCTTTGGCTAATTGCACTACTGCTGGTACGAACCTGGGAGGTTTTGGCACCGTGTGCACCCACGTGCGTGCTGACTGCGGCGGCGGGGCTGCGCGTGCCCGCGCCGGGGTGGTGGGGGCCAGGTTACGGTCTCGCTCTGGAGGGAGCTGGGCAGCTGGTGAGAATTTCTTCCCTTTCCTTTGCTTGGATTCCTGCAGGGAGCTGTCAGAGGCAGGATTCCTGGTGTGAGAACACAAGGATKAAAACGGCCGCTGTTCGCACCAGGGTTCCCAGGCTTAAATTGCAAACCTTACTCAAAACTCTGGCCCAAATTGGAGGAAGAATGTTTCTTTTTAGTAACGATTTGGTCAAAATGCTGATTTATGTAGCAATTCTAGTTAGCARTATTCAACGTGAAGCATTTGAGCATTTCGTACAAGGCAGGTGAGGCGGTAGCAGTGGCGCCCGCCACGGGGGTGCAAACACGGGGACGCCAGCAAGTGCCATCGCACAGCGGCCAGCAGCCGCCCGCTTCGCCCGCGGAGCTAAAGCGGGCGAGGAGGAGCAAAAGCCGAGCTCACGGGAGCGAGCCCGTTCCAGCACTGTGCCGGCTCACCCCACGCGGTGCAGAAACGAGCTGCTGGCTGAAGACGGCCTCAGAAACAYGGAGATTTAATCCACCACCACCACCAGTAGGCTGAAATACCGGATTTTCCCTGGACGGCGCGCTCCCGAAACGAGGAGCCGAGGCGAGCCCGTCCGGCACCCTGGCAGAAGTCGCGGGTGAAACCCCAGCGCGGGGCCAGAGGCCGCCACGGAGCAGCTCGCTGGGCCTCCTCGCGTGCCCACCGCGTTTTTTCTTTTTAATTAGGTTATAACTCAATTACAAAACGCGAGGCTCTTTATTCCTGACAAGTTTTCCGTAATCTTAATTTGATCTCATGTCAGAAGGGGACCTTCCTCCGATAACCAAAGCCCAGCTAAGAGTTTAACTAGAATAATGGCTGATTAAAAGGGGTTAATAGATACACCTCAAACAGAAGTAAATTAGCAGGAGACGTTGTCTGTTGGCTAATGGGATCAGAACAGTATTTGTTTAGTTTATGAATGATTAATCTCCCTCGCTCAGCATTCCTCGGATGCTAATTGCACTTAGGGAGCCCGGGTTTGTTTTTACAAGGGTTAGAGGTGGCGGAGGAGGGCGACGGCCGGACCGAGACGTCGCTCCTTCACGCCCCGGACTGCGCTTCTCGCATAGGGAAGCTTCCTCTTAATCCCGGGGGAATATAGGTAAAATAAAGGTAAACGGGACCTGACCCCCAAATGTGTGAAACAGTGGAATTAAAAATATTGGTAAAGTCGTTCAAGGTGTTTTATGGGAAGAATGTTGAAAGCACTCAAATGCACCGTGTGCTGAGGCCACCCGTCATACCCATCCCATGTGTCTCGAGCACCAGAGACCCCATCATTCCCCTCTTTACACACTTGCCAGCGTTTTAATTCTCCATTAGCTCTACACATAACAAAACCAACGTGCTCCCTCAGCCATACTGTGAATTTGCTAGCAAACAACCCGTTTTAAAACAACAACAACAACGAAAATCCTTTTCATCCCAAACTGAACAAGTGCAAGGTGATTTCTAAACAAAATCCTGCCYCGTGCAGGCCCTGTATCTGCAAGGCACCGAGACATGTATCACTGAAGTGGGCAGGAACCACCCAGCCTGCCCTGGTGGCACGTTTGCAAAGGGCTCGTTGAAGCTGGAGCACCGTATCTACGATCAGTTTGATTTTAAATGCCTCAGTTGGTAGCGGGTGTATTAGTTTATGGAAGAGTATGTCTCACTGATGACCACATTTATTGCCTTCGTTTTGTGGTGAGGAAGGCAGGTTGGCAATAGGGACCCAGTTGGTTTCRTATTCACCACATTCTTGACTTTACCTTGGGATAGATGTTTGGAAAACATGAGGAGCAGTGAGAGGGCCAAGACCACACTACTTCTGCACTAGATCTTTTTTTAAATGTTTGGGATGAATAGAAATAATCTGAGGGGAATCTCATTTTCATTTCAAAATTCTGCTGTTACTGAAATTGCATGCCAAGAAACTAGATGCTCTTTTACTGTTCTCCATAAATAACGCCACTTTGTACTGTTCCCAGGTATTGCATTCATCACTGTATCATACAGAAAGCCTGAGCTGAATGAAACCCTCTAAAAGAAGATGAGGCGATGCCGCCTGCCTTATGGATTATTTTGTAGTTACTGAAACCATTTGTTTTCTCTGCCTGCTTTCCACGAATGTGAAAAATAAACCATACACCAGGAGGCGTGACTTCCATTTTTTTGCCAAACAGCACTGGAATAAATTTACTGTTAAGGGAGTCACCCAGAAATACTGAGTTTAATAATAAATTACTCGTTCTTTGGCTTTCCAGCCTGACAGTGCACACAGCACCCTTGAAGAGGCTGGGGCAAATGTTCAGAGCTCATCCACTGAAACTGGATGAGCTGCTCACCAGCACACCAAGGACACATGGACATAGCATCCAAACAGCTTATGACCGAGCCCCTCACCTCCACAGAGTCTCTACCTCTAGTCCTCACAGTGAGGTGGATCTTGTGCCGAGAGGGAGGGCATGACCAAAGATATGTATAGATGCGGGTATAGAATAGTGGGGCAGGTGGGACAGAGTGRTAGACCCATGTTCAATGCACCCAAAAGCAATGCTGGAAGAGAGGGTTAGGCATCGTAGCAGGTCTTGAGATCCCTGTGGGTCATGTCCAAAAGGAAGCCCCAGGAGGTGAGTCATTCTCATAAGGGACTGGCTGAAKGAGTGGTGGCCTCCATACCTTCTCTAGTAGGACCATGCCTGTGCTGAGGCATAACAGGCTTTTGCATGGCCCAGAGTAGCTTCCTCAGTAGCAATTGTAAAATATTCTTGGATTTAAAGGCGCTTACAGATGTGAGTAGATGCCTGGCGAGATTTTCTGGAAGTGCCTCAGCATGTAAAGCACCTAATTCTCAGTGAAAATGCCACCAGGTGTCTCTCTGCATCATTAGGCACCTAATTGTCTCTGAAACCTGGCTCTTGGGAGCAGGGCTGGCTGCTGCCGAGCTGCGCCCGGTGCAGAGCGCCGCGCCGCTGTGCTGCCGCCCAAGCACCCCGCGAGGCCCTGGCAGCCCTGGGCCCCTTCCCAGATGGCCAAGGCATCCAGTGCCTCRATGCACAACCGGCGGCGAGAGTGGAAGAGACGCTGGGGGTCTCTGCTGCTGAGCCCTGGCTACTGGCRGCTCTGCGGGGCCGGCCCGGTGGCAAGGGGAAGAGACCAAATCAGGAGCGAGTTAATAAATACTCAAGTATTGTTGCAAAGAGCATGCTGTACGCAGCGATGCACCCACCACCTGCATTGCACCTTGCAAGACAGCGGCAGGACAAGGCTTCTCCTCCCAAAGCGCCGGCTGAGGCGGCAGGGATGAGGTCGGGGATGCTCAGCTGCGGTGCTGGGCAGCCGTGCAGAGGTGCTGGCCGGCCGTGGCAGGGTTGAGCTCTGCACGTTCCACCTCGCCCTGGGGCATCTTCTGCCACCAGGACCCAGGCACAGGGTTGATGCGGATTTATGGGCTGAAACACCTGGGAACGAGTCCGGGCAGTGTGCGTGTGTCGTCGCCGGGCTTTCCGCGACCGCGGGGCAAACCGGTGCCTCGCCGTGAGGTGCTATTGAATCCCGTTAAAGTGTGGTTGCAGTTCAAACGTGCCTGCAGAAAATAACATCTTCTTACTCAACAGATCTGCATGTTCGGGCTCAGTTCTGCTGACTTTAGGGATAAAATATGTCTCTTGCTACATTTTACTCCTGTTAGTGCAGCACAGCCAACAAGGCAGTGACTCAGGTCAGAAGCTGCCTCCTTTCCCGTCCCCWGGTCCTGCTGGTGGGATGAGCCACAGCCCCTCTTGGCTCACAGAGCCCGGGCTGGGTTTGCTGAGCTGCTGCTAGTCAGAAACCAAACAGGCAAAAAAAAAAACTCAAACAAAAATGAAAGAAAGAAACAACCCCTCTCTCCCCCCCACTTT